>NW_027194331.1:0-353771 GCF_032444005.1 Ranitomeya imitator
AGTGCGGGCTAGGCTTAAGGCCTGGGCACAAGTGCAGTGCTGGCTAGGCTTAAGGCTGGGGCACAAGTGCGGGCTAGACTTAAGGCCAGGGCACAAGTGCGGGCTAGGCTTAAGGCCTGGGCACAAGTGCGGGCTAGGCTTAAGGCCTGGGCACAAGTGCGGGCTGGGCTTAAGGCCTGGGCACAAGTGCGGGCTGGGCTTAAGGCCGTGGCACAAGTGCGGGCTGGGCTTAAGGCCTGGGCACAAGTGCGGGCTGGGCTTAAGGCCTGGGCACAAGTGCGGGCTGGGCTTAAGGCCTGGGCACAAGTGCGGGCTAGGCTTAAGGCCTGGGCACAAGTGCGGGCTAGGCTTAAGGCCTGGGCACAAGTGCGGGCTAGGCTTAAGGCCTGGGCACAAGTGCGGGCTAGGCTTAAGGCCTGGGCACAAGTGCGGGCTAGGCTTAAGGCCTGGGCACAAGTGCGGGCTAGGCTTAAGGCCTGGGCACAAGTGCGGGCTAGGCTTAAGGCCTGGGCACAAGTGCGGGCTAGGCTTAAGGCCTGGGCACAAGTGCCGGCTAGGCTTAAGGCTTGGGCACAAGTGCAGTGCTGGCTAGGCTTAAGGCCGGGGCACAAGTGCGGGCTAGACTTAAGGCCGGAGCACAAGTGCGGGCTAGACTTAAGGCCGGGGCACAAGTGCGGGCTAGGCTTAAGGCCGGGGCACAATTGCCGGCTAGGCTTAAGGCCGGGGCACAAGTGCGGGCTAGGCTTAAGGCCGGGGCACAATTGCGGGCTAGGCTTAAGGCCGGGGCACAAGTGCGGGCTAGGCTTAAGGCCTAGGCACAAGTGCGGGCTAGGCTTAAGGCCTGGGCACAAGTGCGGGCCAGGCTTAAGGCTTGGGCACAAGTGCGGGCTAAGGTTAAGGCCTGGGCACAAGTGCGGGCTAGGCTTAAGGCCTGGGCACAAGTGCGGGCTAGGCTTAAGGCCTGGGCACAAGTGCTGGCTAGGCTTAAGGTCTGGGCACAAGTGCAGTGCTGGCTAGGATCAAGGCAAAGGGCACAAGTGCTGGCTAGGCTTAAGGCATGGGCACAAGTGCAAGCTAGGCTTATGGCCTGGGCACAAGTGCGGGCTAGGCTTAAGGCCTGGGCACAAGTGCGGGCTAGGCTTAAGGCATGGGCACAAGTGCAGTCCTGGCTAGGAGCAAGGCAGGGGGCACAAGTGCTGGCTATGCTTAAGGCATGGGCACAAGTGCGGGCTAGGCTTAAGGCCTGGGCACAAGTGCGGGCTAGGCTTAAGGCCTGGGCACAAGTGCGGGCTAGGCTTAAGGCCTGGGCACAAGTGCGGGCTAGGCTTAAGGCCTGGGCACAAGTGCGGGATAGGCTTAAGGCCTGGGCACAAGTGCGGGCTAGGCTTAAGGCCTGGGCACAAGTGCGGGCTGGGCTTAAGGCCTGGGCACAAGTGCGGGCTGGGCTTAAGGCCGTGGCACAAGTGCGGGCTGGGCTTAAGGCTTGGGCACAAGTGCGGGCTGGGCTTAAGGCCTGGGAACAAGTGCGGGCTAGGCTTAAGGCCTGGGCACAAGTGCGGGCTAGACTTAAGGCCTGGGCACAAGTGCGGGCTAGGCTTAAGGCCTGGGCACAAGTGCGGGCTAGGCTTAAGGCCTGGGCACAAGTGCGGGCTAGGCTTAAGGCCTGGGCACAAGTGCAGGCTAGGCTTAAGGCTTGGGCACAAGTGCAGTGCTGGCTAGGCTTAAGGCCGGGGCACAAGTGCGGGCTAGACTTAAGGCCGGGGCACAAGTGCGGGCTAGACTTAAGGCCGGGGCACAAGTGCGGGCTAGGCTTAAGGCTGGGGCACAATTGCGGGCTAGGCTTCAGGCCGGGGCACAAGTGCGGGCTAGGCTTAAGGCCTGGGCACAAGTGCGGGCTAGGCTTAAGGCCTGGGCACAAGTGCTGGCTAGGCTTAAGGTCTGGGCACAAGTGCAGTGCTGGCTAGGATCAAGGCAAAGGGCACAAGTGCTGGCTAGGCTTAAGGCATGGGCACAAGTGCAAGCTAGGCTTAAGGCCTGGGCACAAGTGCGGGCTAGGCTTAAGGCCTGGGCACAAGTGCGGGCTAGGCTTAAGGCATGGGCACAAGTGCAGTGCTGGCTAGGAGCAAGGCAGGGGGCACAAGTGCTGGCTATGCTTAAGGCATGGGCACAAGTGCGGGCTAGGCTTAAGGCCTGGGCACAAGTGCGGGCTAGGCTTAAGGCCTGGGCACAAGTGCGGGCTAGGCTTAAGGCCTGGGCACAAGTGCGGGCTAGGCTTAAGGCCTGGGCACAAGTGCGGGCTAGGCTTAAGGCCTGGGCACAAGTGCGGGCTACGCTTAAGGCCTGGGCACAAGTGCGGGCTGGGCTTAAGGCCTGGGCACAAGTGCGGGCTGGGCTTAAGGCCTGGGCACAAGTGCGGGCTGGGCTTAAGGCCTGGGCACAAGTGCGGGCTAGGCTTAAGGCCTAGGCACAAGTGCGGGCTAGGCTTAAGGCCTGGGCACAAGTGCGGGCTAGGCTTAAGGCCTGGGCACAAGTGCGGGCTAGGCTTAAGGCCTGGGCACAAGTGCGGGCTAGGCTTAAGGCCTGGGCACAAGTGCGGGCTAGGCTTAAGGCCTGGGCACAAGTGCAGTGCTGGCTAGGCTTAAGGCCGGGGCACAAGTGCGGGCTAGACTTAAGGCCGGGGCACAAGTGCGGGCTAGACTTAAGGCCTGGGCACAATTGTGGGCTAGGCTTAAGGCTGGGGCACAATTGCGGGCTAGGCTTAAGGCCGGGGCACAAGTGCGGGCTAGGCTTAAGGCCGGGGCACAATTGCGGGCTAGGCTTAAGGCCGGGGCACAAGTGCAGGCTAGGCTTAAGGCCTGGGCACAAGTGCGGGCTAGGCTTAAGGCCTGGGCACAAGTGCGGGCTAGGCTTAAGGCTTGGGCACAAGTGCGGGCTAGGCTTAAGGCCTGGGCACAAGTGCAGGCTAGGCTTAAGGCCTAGGCACAAGTGCGGGCTAGGCTTAAGGCCTGGGCACAAGTGCTGGCTAGGCTTAAGGTCTGGGCACAAGTGCAGTGCTGGCTAGGATCAAGGCAAAGGGCACAAGTGCTGGCTAGGCTTAAGGCATGGGCACAAGTGCAAGCTAGGCTTAAGGCCTGGGCACAAGTGCGGGCTAGGCTTAAGGCCTGGGCACAAGTGCGGGCTAGGCTTAAGGCATGGGCACAAGTGCAGTGCTGGCTAGGAGCAAGGCAGGGGGCACAAGTGCTGGCTAGGAGCAAGGCAGGGGGCACAAGTGCTGGCTATGCTTAAGGCATGGGCACAAGTGCGGGCTAGGCTTAAGGCCTGGGCACGAGTGCGGGCTAGGCTTAAGGCCTGGGCACAAGTGCGGGCTAGGCTTAAAGCCTGGGCACAAGTGCGGGCTAGGCTTAAGGCCTGGGCAAATGTGCGGGCTAGGCTTAAGGCCTGGGCACAAGTGCGGGCTAGGCTTATGGCCTGGGCACAAGTGCTGGCTAGGCTTAAGGTCTGGGCACAAGTGCAGTGCTGGCTAGGATCAAGGCAAAGGGCACAAGTGCTTGCTAGGCTTAAGGCCTGGGCACAAGTGCAAGCTAGGTTTAAGGCCTGGGCACAAGTGTGGGCTAGGCTTAAGGCCTGGGCACAAGTGATGGCTAGGCTTAAGGCATGGGCACAAGTGCAAGTTAGGCTTAAGGCCTGGGCACAAGTGCGGGCTAGGCTTAAGGCCTGGGCACAAGTGTGGGCTAGGCTTAAGGCATGGGCACAAGTGCAGTGCTGGCTAGGAGCAAGGCAGGGGGCACAAGTGCTGGCTATGCTTAAGGCATGGGCACAAGTGCGGGCTAGACTTAAGGCCTGGGCACAAGTGTGGGCTAGGCTTAAGGCCTGGGCACAAGTGCGGGCTAGGCTTAAGGCCTGGGCACAAGTGCGGGCTAGGCTTAAGGCCTGGGCACAAGTGCGGGCTAGGCTTAAGGCCTGGGCACAAGTGCGGGCTAGGCTTAAGGCCTGGGCACAAGTGCGGGCTAGGCTTAAGGTCTGGGCACAAGTGCGGGCTAGGCTTAAGGCCTGGGCACAAGTGCGGGCTAGGCTTAAGGCCTGGGCACAAGTGCGGGCTAGGCTTAAGGCCTGGACACAAGTGCGGGCTAGGCTTAAGGCCTGGGCACAAGTGCAGGCTAGGCTTAAGGCTTGGGCACAAGTGCAGTGCTGGCTAGGCTTAAGGCCGGGGCACAAGTGAGGGCTAGACTTAAGGCCGGGGCACAAGTGCGGGCTAGACTTAAGGCCGGGGCACAAGTGCGGGCTAGACTTAAGGCAGGGGCACAAGTGCGGGCTAGGCTTAAGGTCGGGGCACAATTGCGGGCTAGGCTTAAGGCCGGGGCACAAGTGCGGGCTAGGCTTAAGGCCGGGGCACAATTGCGGGCTAGGCTTAAGGCCGGGGCACAAGTGCGGGCTAGGCTTAAGGCCTGGGCACAAGTGCGGGCTAGGCTTAAGGCCTGGGCACAAGTGTGGGCTAGGCTTAAGGCTTAGGCACAAGTGCGGGCTAGGCTTAAGGCCTGGGCACAAGTGCGGGCTAGGCTTAAGGCCTGGGCACAAGTGCGGCTAGGCTTAAGGCCTGGGCACAAGTGCTGGCTAGGCTTAAGGTCTGGGTAAAAGTGCAGTGCTGGCTAGGATCAAGGCAGGGGGCACAAGTGCTGGCTAGGCTTAAGGCATGGGCACAAGTGCAAGCTAGGCTTAAGGCCTGGGCACAAGTGCGGGCTAGGCTTAAGGCCTGGGCACAAGTGCGGGCTAGGCTTAAGGCATGGGCACAAGTGCAGTGCTGGCTAGGAGCAAGGCAGGGGGCACAAGTGCTGGCTATGCTTAAGGCATGGGCACAAGTGCGGGCTAGGCTTAAGGCCTGGGCACAAGTGCGGGCTAGGCTTAAGGCCTGGGCACAAGTGCGGGCTAGGCTTAAAGCCTGGGCACAAGTGCGGGCTAGGCTTAAGGCCTGGGCACATGTGCGGGCTAGGCTTAAGGCCTGGGCACAAGTGCGGGCTACGCTTAAGGCCTGGGCACAAGTGCGGGCTGGGCTTAAGGCCGTGGCACAAGTGCGGGCTGGGCTTAAGGCCGTGGCACAAGTGCGGGCTGGGCTTAAGGCCTGGGCACAAGTGCGGGCTGGGCTTAAGGCCTGGGCACAAGTGCGGGCTAGGCTTAAGGCCTGGGCACAAGTGCGGGCTAGGCTTAAGTCCTGGGCACAAGTGCGGGCTAGGCTTAAGGCCTGGGCACAAGTGCGGGCTAGGCTTAAGGCCTGTGCACAAGTGCGGGCTAGGCTTAAGGCCTGGGCACAAGTGCAGTGCTGGCTAGGCTTAAGGCTGGGGCACAAGTGCGGGCTAGACTTAAGGCCAGGACACAAGTGCGGGCTAGGCTTAAGGCCTGGGCACAAGTGCGGGCTAGGCTTAAGGCCTGGGCACAAGTGCGGGCTAGGCTTAAGGCCTGGGCACAAGTGCTGGCTAGGCTTAAGGTCTGGGCACAAGTGCAGTGCTGGCTAGGATCAAGGCAAAGGGCACAAGTGCTGGCTAGGCTTAAGGCATGGGCACAAGTGCAAGCTAGGCTTATGGCCTGGGCACAAGTGCGGGCTAGGCTTAAGGCCTGGGCACAAGTGCGGGCTAGGCTTAAGGCATGGGCACAAGTGCAGTCCTGGCTAGGAGCAAGGCAGGGGGCACAAGTGCTGGCTATGCTTAAGGCATGGGCACAAGTGCGGGCTAGGCTTAAGGCCTTGGCACAAGTGCGGGCGAGGCTTAAGGCCTGGGCACAAGTGCGGGTTAGGCTTAAGGCCTGTGCACAAGTGCGGGTTAGGCTGAAGGCCTGGGCACAAGTGCGGGCTAGGCTTAAGGCCTGGGCACAAGTGCGGGCTAGGCTTAAGGCCTGGGCACAAGTGCGGGCTGGGCTTAAGGCCGTGGCACAAGTGCGGGCTGGGCTTAGGGCCTGGGCACAAGTGCGGGCTGGGCTTAAGGCCTGGGCACAAGTGCGGGCTGGGCTTAAGGCCTGGGCACAAGTGCGGGCTAGGCTTAAGGCCTGGGCACAAGTGCGGGCTAGGCTTAAGGCCTGGGCACAAGTGCGGGCTAGGCTTAAGGCCTGGGCACAAGTGCGGGCTAGGCTTAAGGCCTGGGCACAAGTGCAGGCTAGGCTTAAGGCTTGGGCACAAGTGCAGTGCTGGCTAGGCTTAAGGCCGGGGCACAAGTGCGGGCTAGACTTAAGGCCGGGGCACAAGTGCGGGCTAGACTTAAGGCCGGGGCACAAGTGCGGGCTAGGCTTAAGGCTGGGGCACAATTGCGGGCTAGGCTTAAGGCCGGGGCACAAGTGCGGGCTAGGCTTAAGGCCTGGGCACAAGTGCGGGCTAGGCTTAAGGCCTGGGCACAAGTGCTGGCTAGGCTTAAGGTCTGGGCACAAGTGCAGTGCTGGCTAGGATCAAGGCAAAGGGCACAAGTGCTGGCTAGGCTTAAGGCATGGGCACAAGTGCAAGCTAGGCTTAAGGCCTGGGCACAAGTGCGGGCTAGGGTTAAGGCCTGGGCACAAGTGCGGGCTAGGCTTAAGGCATGGGCACAAGTGCAGTGCTGGCTAGGAGCAAGGCAGGGGGCACAAGTGCTGGCTATGCTTAAGGCATGGGCACAAGTGCGGGCTAGGCTTAAGGCCTGGGCACAAGTGCGGGCTAGGCTTAAGGCCTGGGCACAAGTGCGGGCTAGGCTTAAGGCCTGGGCACAAGTGCGGGCTAGGCTTAAGGCCTGGGCTCAAGTGCGGGCTAGGCTTAAGGCCTGGGCACAAGTGCGGGCTACGCTTAAGGCCTGGGCACAAGTGCGGGCTGGGCTTAAGGCCGTGGCACAAGTGCGGGCTGGGCTTAAGGCCGTGGCACAAGTGCGGGCTGGGCTTAAGGCCTGGGCACAAGTGCGGGCTGGGCTTAAGGCCTGGGCACAAGTGCGGGCTAGGCTTAAGGCCTGGGCACAAGTGCGGGCTAGGCTTAAGTCCTGGGCACAAGTGCGGGCTAGGCTTAAGGCCTGGGCACAAGTGCGGGCTAGGCTTAAGGCCTGGGCACAAGTGCGGGCTAGGCTTAAGGCCTGGGCACAAGTGCAGTGCTGGCTAGGCTTAAGGCTGGGGCACAAGTGCGGGCTAGACTTAAGGCCAGGGCACAAGTGCGGGCTAGGCTTAAGGCCTGGGCACAAGTGCGGGCTAGGCTTAAGGCCTGGGCACAAGTGCGGGCTGGGCTTAAGGCCTGGGCACAAGTGCGGGCTGGGCTTAAGGCCGTGGCACAAGTGCGGGCTGGGCTTAAGGCCTGGGCACAAGTGCGGGCTGGGCTTAAGGCCTGGGCACAAGTGCGGGCTGGGCTTAAGGCCTGGGCACAAGTGCGGGCTAGGCTTAAGGCCTGGGCACAAGTGCGGGCTAGGCTTAAGGCCTGGGCACAAGTGCGGGCTAGGCTTAAGGCCTGGGCACAAGTGCGGGCTAGGCTTAAGGCCTGGGCACAAGTGCGGGCTAGGCTTAAGGCCTGGGCACAAGTGCGGGCTAGGCTTAAGGCCTGGGCACAAGTGCGGGCTAGGCTTAAGGCCTGGGCACAAGTGCGGGCTAGGCTTAAGGCCTGGGCACAAGTGCCGGCTAGGCTTAAGGCTTGGGCACAAGTGCAGTGCTGGCTAGGCTTAAGGCCGGGGCACAAGTGCGGGCTAGACTTAAGGCCGGAGCACAAGTGCGGGCTAGACTTAAGGCCGGGGCACAAGTGCGGGCTAGGCTTAAGGCCGGGGCACAATTGCCGGCTAGGCTTAAGGCCGGGGCACAAGTGCGGGCTAGGCTTAAGGCCGGGGCACAATTGCGGGCTAGGCTTAAGGCCGGGGCACAAGTGCGGGCTAGGCTTAAGGCCTAGGCACAAGTGCGGGCTAGGCTTAAGGCCTGGGCACAAGTGCGGGCCAGGCTTAAGGCTTGGGCACAAGTGCGGGCTAAGGTTAAGGCCTGGGCACAAGTGCGGGCTAGGCTTAAGGCCTGGGCACAAGTGCGGGCTAGGCTTAAGGCCTGGGCACAAGTGCTGGCTAGGCTTAAGGTCTGGGCACAAGTGCAGTGCTGGCTAGGATCAAGGCAAAGGGCACAAGTGCTGGCTAGGCTTAAGGCATGGGCACAAGTGCAAGCTAGGCTTATGGCCTGGGCACAAGTGCGGGCTAGGCTTAAGGCCTGGGCACAAGTGCGGGCTAGGCTTAAGGCATGGGCACAAGTGCAGTCCTGGCTAGGAGCAAGGCAGGGGGCACAAGTGCTGGCTATGCTTAAGGCATGGGCACAAGTGCGGGCTAGGCTTAAGGCCTGGGCACAAGTGCGGGCTAGGCTTAAGGCCTGGGCACAAGTGCGGGCTAGGCTTAAGGCCTGGGCACAAGTGCGGGCTAGGCTTAAGGCCTGGGCACAAGTGCGGGATAGGCTTAAGGCCTGGGCACAAGTGCGGGCTAGGCTTAAGGCCTGGGCACAAGTGCGGGCTGGGCTTAAGGCCTGGGCACAAGTGCGGGCTGGGCTTAAGGCCGTGGCACAAGTGCGGGCTGGGCTTAAGGCTTGGGCACAAGTGCGGGCTGGGCTTAAGGCCTGGGAACAAGTGCGGGCTAGGCTTAAGGCCTGGGCACAAGTGCGGGCTAGACTTAAGGCCTGGGCACAAGTGCGGGCTAGGCTTAAGGCCTGGGCACAAGTGCGGGCTAGGCTTAAGGCCTGGGCACAAGTGCGGGCTAGGCTTAAGGCCTGGGCACAAGTGCAGGCTAGACTTAAGGCTTGGGCACAAGTGCAGTGCTGGCTAGGCTTAAGGCCGGGGCACAAGTGCGGGCTAGACTTAAGGCCGGGGCACAAGTGCGGGCTAGACTTAAGGCCGGGGCACAAGTGCGGGCTAGGCTTAAGGCTGGGGCACAATTGCGGGCTAGGCTTCAGGCCGGGGCACAAGTGCGGGCTAGGCTTAAGGCCTGGGCACAAGTGCGGGCTAGGCTTAAGGCCTGGGCACAAGTGCTGGCTAGGCTTAAGGTCTGGGCACAAGTGCAGTGCTGGCTAGGATCAAGGCAAAGGGCACAAGTGCTGGCTAGGCTTAAGGCATGGGCACAAGTGCAAGCTAGGCTTAAGGCCTGGGCACAAGTGCGGGCTAGGCTTAAGGCCTGGGCACAAGTGCGGGCTAGGCTTAAGGCATGGGCACAAGTGCAGTGCTGGCTAGGAGCAAGGCAGGGGGCACAAGTGCTGGCTATGCTTAAGGCATGGGCACAAGTGCGGGCTAGGCTTAAGGCCTGGGCACAAGTGCGGGCTAGGCTTAAGGCCTGGGCACAAGTGCGGGCTAGGCTTAAGGCCTGGGCACAAGTGCGGGCTAGGCTTAAGGCCTGGGCACAAGTGCGGGCTAGGCTTAAGGCCTGGGCACAAGTGCGGGCTACGCTTAAGGCCTGGGCACAAGTGCGGGCTGGGCTTAAGGCCTGGGCACAAGTGCGGGCTGGGCTTAAGGCCTGGGCACAAGTGCGGGCTGGGCTTAAGGCCTGGGCACAAGTGCGGGCTAGGCTTAAGGCCTAGGCACAAGTGCGGGCTAGGCTTAAGGCCTGGGCACAAGTGCGGGCTAGGCTTAAGGCCTGGGCACAAGTGCGGGCTAGGCTTAAGGCCTGGGCACAAGTGCGGGCTAGGCTTAAGGCCTGGGCACAAGTGCGGGCTAGGCTTAAGGCCTGGGCACAAGTGCAGTGCTGGCTAGGCTTAAGGCCGGGGCACAAGTGCGGGCTAGACTTAAGGCCGGGGCACAAGTGCGGGCTAGACTTAAGGCCTGGGCACAATTGTGGGCTAGGCTTAAGGCCGGGGCACAATTGCGGGCTAGGCTTAAGGCCGGGGCACAAGTGCGGGCTAGGCTTAAGGCCGGGGCACAATTGCGGGCTAGGCTTAAGGCCGGGGCACAAGTGCAGGCTAGGCTTAAGGCCTGGGCACAAGTGCGGGCTAGGCTTAAGGCCTGGGCACAAGTGCGGGCTAGGCTTAAGGCTTGGGCACAAGTGCGGGCTAGGCTTAAGGCCTGGGCACAAGTGCAGGCTAGGCTTAAGGCCTAGGCACAAGTGCGGGCTAGGCTTAAGGCCTGGGCACAAGTGCTGGCTAGGCTTAAGGTCTGGGCACAAGTGCAGTGCTGGCTAGGATCAAGGCAAAGGGCACAAGTGCTGGCTAGGCTTAAGGCATGGGCACAAGTGCAAGCTAGGCTTAAGGCCTGGGCACAAGTGCGGGCTAGGCTTAAGGCCTGGGCACAAGTGCGGGCTAGGCTTAAGGCATGGGCACAAGTGCAGTGCTGGCTAGGAGCAAGGCAGGGGGCACAAGTGCTGGCTAGGAGCAAGGCAGGGGGCACAAGTGCTGGCTATGCTTAAGGCATGGGCACAAGTGCGGGCTAGGCTTAAGGCCTGGGCACGAGTGCGGGCTAGGCTTAAGGCCTGGGCACAAGTGCGGGCTAGGCTTAAAGCCTGGGCACAAGTGCGGGCTAGGCTTAAGGCCTGGGCAAATGTGCGGGCTAGGCTTAAGGCCTGGGCACAAGTGCGGGCTAGGCTTATGGCCTGGGCACAAGTGCTGGCTAGGCTTAAGGTCTGGGCACAAGTGCAGTGCTGGCTAGGATCAAGGCAAAGGGCACAAGTGCTTGCTAGGCTTAAGGCCTGGGCACAAGTGCAAGCTAGGTTTAAGGCCTGGGCACAAGTGTGGGCTAGGCTTAAGGCCTGGGCACAAGTGATGGCTAGGCTTAAGGCATGGGCACAAGTGCAAGTTAGGCTTAAGGCCTGGGCACAAGTGCGGGCTAGGCTTAAGGCCTGGGCACAAGTGTGGGCTAGGCTTAAGGCATGGGCACAAGTGCAGTGCTGGCTAGGAGCAAGGCAGGGGGCACAAGTGCTGGCTATGCTTAAGGCATGGGCACAAGTGCGGGCTAGACTTAAGGCCTGGGCACAAGTGCGGGCTAGGCTTAAGGCCTGGGCACAAGTGCGGGCTAGGCTTAAGGCCTGGGCACAAGTGCGGGCTAGGCTTAAGGCCTGGGCACAAGTGCGGGCTAGGCTTAAGGCCTGGGCACAAGTGCGGGCTAGGCTTAAGGCCTGGGCACAAGTGCTGGCTAGGCTTAAGGTCTGGGCACAAGTGCAGTGCTGGCTAGGATCAAGGCAAAGGGCACAAGTGCTGGCTAGGCTTAAGGCATGGGCACAAGTGCAAGCTAGGCTTATGGCCTGGGCACAAGTGCGGGCTAGGCTTAAGGCCTGGGCACAAGTGCGGGCTAGGCTTAAGGCATGGGCACAAGTGCAGTCCTGGCTAGGAGCAAGGCAGGGGGCACAAGTGCTGGCTATGCTTAAGGCATGGGCACAAGTGCGGGCTAGGCTTAAGGCCTGGGCACAAGTGCGGGCTAGGCTTAAGGCCTGGGCACAAGTGCGGGCTAGGCTTAAGGCCTGGGCACAAGTGCGGGCTAGGCTTAAGGCCTGGGCACAAGTGCGGGATAGGCTTAAGGCCTGGGCACAAGTGCGGGCTAGGCTTAAGGCCTGGGCACAAGTGCGGGCTGGGCTTAAGGCCTGGGCACAAGTGCGGGCTGGGCTTAAGGCCGTGGCACAAGTGCGGGCTGGGCTTAAGGCTTGGGCACAAGTGCGGGCTGGGCTTAAGGCCTGGGAACAAGTGCGGGCTAGGCTTAAGGCCTGGGCACAAGTGCGGGCTAGACTTAAGGCCTGGGCACAAGTGCGGGCTAGGCTTAAGGCCTGGGCACAAGTGCGGGCTAGGCTTAAGGCCTGGGCACAAGTGCGGGCTAGGCTTAAGGCCTGGGCACAAGTGCAGGCTAGGCTTAAGGCTTGGGCACAAGTGCAGTGCTGGCTAGGCTTAAGGCCGGGGCACAAGTGCGGGCTAGACTTAAGGCCGGGGCACAAGTGCGGGCTAGACTTAAGGCCGGGGCACAAGTGCGGGCTAGGCTTAAGGCTGGGGCACAATTGCGGGCTAGGCTTCAGGCCGGGGCACAAGTGCGGGCTAGGCTTAAGGCCTGGGCACAAGTGCGGGCTAGGCTTAAGGCCTGGGCACAAGTGCTGGCTAGGCTTAAGGTCTGGGCACAAGTGCAGTGCTGGCTAGGATCAAGGCAAAGGGCACAAGTGCTGGCTAGGCTTAAGGCATGGGCACAAGTGCAAGCTAGGCTTAAGGCCTGGGCACAAGTGCGGGCTAGGCTTAAGGCCTGGGCACAAGTGCGGGCTAGGCTTAAGGCATGGGCACAAGTGCAGTGCTGGCTAGGAGCAAGGCAGGGGGCACAAGTGCTGGCTATGCTTAAGGCATGGGCACAAGTGCGGGCTAGGCTTAAGGCCTGGGCACAAGTGCGGGCTAGGCTTAAGGCCTGGGCACAAGTGCGGGCTAGGCTTAAGGCCTGGGCACAAGTGCGGGCTAGGCTTAAGGCCTGGGCACAAGTGCGGGCTAGGCTTAAGGCCTGGGCACAAGTGCGGGCTACGCTTAAGGCCTGGGCACAAGTGCGGGCTGGGCTTAAGGCCTGGGCACAAGTGCGGGCTGGGCTTAAGGCCTGGGCACAAGTGCGGGCTGGGCTTAAGGCCTGGGCACAAGTGCGGGCTAGGCTTAAGGCCTAGGCACAAGTGCGGGCTAGGCTTAAGGCCTGGGCACAAGTGCGGGCTAGGCTTAAGGCCTGGGCACAAGTGCGGGCTAGGCTTAAGGCCTGGGCACAAGTGCGGGCTAGGCTTAAGGCCTGGGCACAAGTGCGGGCTAGGCTTAAGGCCTGGGCACAAGTGCAGTGCTGGCTAGGCTTAAGGCCGGGGCACAAGTGCGGGCTAGACTTAAGGCCGGGGCACAAGTGCGGGCTAGACTTAAGGCCTGGGCACAATTGTGGGCTAGGCTTAAGGCTGGGGCACAATTGCGGGCTAGGCTTAAGGCCGGGGCACAAGTGCGGGCTAGGCTTAAGGCCGGGGCACAATTGCGGGCTAGGCTTAAGGCCGGGGCACAAGTGCAGGCTAGGCTTAAGGCCTGGGCACAAGTGCGGGCTAGGCTTAAGGCCTGGGCACAAGTGCGGGCTAGGCTTAAGGCTTGGGCACAAGTGCGGGCTAGGCTTAAGGCCTGGGCACAAGTGCAGGCTAGGCTTAAGGCCTAGGCACAAGTGCGGGCTAGGCTTAAGGCCTGGGCACAAGTGCTGGCTAGGCTTAAGGTCTGGGCACAAGTGCAGTGCTGGCTAGGATCAAGGCAAAGGGCACAAGTGCTGGCTAGGCTTAAGGCATGGGCACAAGTGCAAGCTAGGCTTAAGGCCTGGGCACAAGTGCGGGCTAGGCTTAAGGCCTGGGCACAAGTGCGGGCTAGGCTTAAGGCATGGGCACAAGTGCAGTGCTGGCTAGGAGCAAGGCAGGGGGCACAAGTGCTGGCTAGGAGCAAGGCAGGGGGCACAAGTGCTGGCTATGCTTAAGGCATGGGCACAAGTGCGGGCTAGGCTTAAGGCCTGGGCACGAGTGCGGGCTAGGCTTAAGGCCTGGGCACAAGTGCGGGCTAGGCTTAAAGCCTGGGCACAAGTGCGGGCTAGGCTTAAGGCCTGGGCAAATGTGCGGGCTAGGCTTAAGGCCTGGGCACAAGTGCGGGCTAGGCTTATGGCCTGGGCACAAGTGCTGGCTAGGCTTAAGGTCTGGGCACAAGTGCAGTGCTGGCTAGGATCAAGGCAAAGGGCACAAGTGCTTGCTAGGCTTAAGGCCTGGGCACAAGTGCAAGCTAGGTTTAAGGCCTGGGCACAAGTGTGGGCTAGGCTTAAGGCCTGGGCACAAGTGATGGCTAGGCTTAAGGCATGGGCACAAGTGCAAGTTAGGCTTAAGGCCTGGGCACAAGTGCGGGCTAGGCTTAAGGCCTGGGCACAAGTGTGGGCTAGGCTTAAGGCATGGGCACAAGTGCAGTGCTGGCTAGGAGCAAGGCAGGGGGCACAAGTGCTGGCTATGCTTAAGGCATGGGCACAAGTGCGGGCTAGACTTAAGGCCTGGGCACAAGTGTGGGCTAGGCTTAAGGCCTGGGCACAAGTGCGGGCTAGGCTTAAGGCCTGGGCACAAGTGCGGGCTAGGCTTAAGGCCTGGGCACAAGTGCGGGCTAGGCTTAAGGCCTGGGCACAAGTGCGGGCTAGGCTTAAGGCCTGGGCACAAGTGCGGGCTAGGCTTAAGGTCTGGGCACAAGTGCGGGCTAGGCTTAAGGCCTGGGCACAAGTGCGGGCTAGGCTTAAGGCCTGGGCACAAGTGCGGGCTAGGCTTAAGGCCTGGACACAAGTGCGGGCTAGGCTTAAGGCCTGGGCACAAGTGCAGGCTAGGCTTAAGGCTTGGGCACAAGTGCAGTGCTGGCTAGGCTTAAGGCCGGGGCACAAGTGAGGGCTAGACTTAAGGCCGGGGCACAAGTGCGGGCTAGACTTAAGGCCGGGGCACAAGTGCGGGCTAGACTTAAGGCAGGGGCACAAGTGCGGGCTAGGCTTAAGGTCGGGGCACAATTGCGGGCTAGGCTTAAGGCCGGGGCACAAGTGCGGGCTAGGCTTAAGGCCGGGGCACAATTGCGGGCTAGGCTTAAGGCCGGGGCACAAGTGCGGGCTAGGCTTAAGGCCTGGGCACAAGTGCGGGCTAGGCTTAAGGCCTGGGCACAAGTGTGGGCTAGGCTTAAGGCTTAGGCACAAGTGCGGGCTAGGCTTAAGGCCTGGGCACAAGTGCGGGCTAGGCTTAAGGCCTGGGCACAAGTGCGGCTAGGCTTAAGGCCTGGGCACAAGTGCTGGCTAGGCTTAAGGTCTGGGTAAAAGTGCAGTGCTGGCTAGGATCAAGGCAGGGGGCACAAGTGCTGGCTAGGCTTAAGGCATGGGCACAAGTGCAAGCTAGGCTTAAGGCCTGGGCACAAGTGCGGGCTAGGCTTAAGGCCTGGGCACAAGTGCGGGCTAGGCTTAAGGCATGGGCACAAGTGCAGTGCTGGCTAGGAGCAAGGCAGGGGGCACAAGTGCTGGCTATGCTTAAGGCATGGGCACAAGTGCGGGCTAGGCTTAAGGCCTGGGCACAAGTGCGGGCTAGGCTTAAGGCCTGGGCACAAGTGCGGGCTAGGCTTAAAGCCTGGGCACAAGTGCGGGCTAGGCTTAAGGCCTGGGCACATGTGCGGGCTAGGCTTAAGGCCTGGGCACAAGTGCGGGCTACGCTTAAGGCCTGGGCACAAGTGCGGGCTGGGCTTAAGGCCGTGGCACAAGTGCGGGCTGGGCTTAAGGCCGTGGCACAAGTGCGGGCTGGGCTTAAGGCCTGGGCACAAGTGCGGGCTGGGCTTAAGGCCTGGGCACAAGTGCGGGCTAGGCTTAAGGCCTGGGCACAAGTGCGGGCTAGGCTTAAGTCCTGGGCACAAGTGCGGGCTAGGCTTAAGGCCTGGGCACAAGTGCGGGCTAGGCTTAAGGCCTGTGCACAAGTGCGGGCTAGGCTTAAGGCCTGGGCACAAGTGCAGTGCTGGCTAGGCTTAAGGCTGGGGCACAAGTGCGGGCTAGACTTAAGGCCAGGACACAAGTGCGGGCTAGGCTTAAGGCCTGGGCACAAGTGCGGGCTAGGCTTAAGGCCTGGGCACAAGTGCGGGCTAGGCTTAAGGCCTGGGCACAAGTGCTGGCTAGGCTTAAGGTCTGGGCACAAGTGCAGTGCTGGCTAGGATCAAGGCAAAGGGCACAAGTGCTGGCTAGGCTTAAGGCATGGGCACAAGTGCAAGCTAGGCTTATGGCCTGGGCACAAGTGCGGGCTAGGCTTAAGGCCTGGGCACAAGTGCGGGCTAGGCTTAAGGCATGGGCACAAGTGCAGTCCTGGCTAGGAGCAAGGCAGGGGGCACAAGTGCTGGCTATGCTTAAGGCATGGGCACAAGTGCGGGCTAGGCTTAAGGCCTTGGCACAAGTGCGGGCGAGGCTTAAGGCCTGGGCACAAGTGCGGGTTAGGCTTAAGGCCTGTGCACAAGTGCGGGTTAGGCTGAAGGCCTGGGCACAAGTGCGGGCTAGGCTTAAGGCCTGGGCACAAGTGCGGGCTAGGCTTAAGGCCTGGGCACAAGTGCGGGCTGGGCTTAAGGCCGTGGCACAAGTGCGGGCTGGGCTTAGGGCCTGGGCACAAGTGCGGGCTGGGCTTAAGGCCTGGGCACAAGTGCGGGCTGGGCTTAAGGCCTGGGCACAAGTGCGGGCTAGGCTTAAGGCCTGGGCACAAGTGCGGGCTAGGCTTAAGGCCTGGGCACAAGTGCGGGCTAGGCTTAAGGCCTGGGCACAAGTGCGGGCTAGGCTTAAGGCCTGGGCACAAGTGCAGGCTAGGCTTAAGGCTTGGGCACAAGTGCAGTGCTGGCTAGGCTTAAGGCCGGGGCACAAGTGCGGGCTAGACTTAAGGCTGGGGCACAAGTGCGGGCTAGACTTAAGGCCGGGGCACAAGTGCGGGCTAGGCTTAAGGCTGGGGCACAATTGCGGGCTAGGCTTAAGGCCGGGGCACAAGTGCGGGCTAGGCTTAAGGCCTGGGCACAAGTGCGGGCTAGGCTTAAGGCCTGGGCACAAGTGCTGGCTAGGCTTAAGGTCTGGGCACAAGTGCAGTGCTGGCTAGGATCAAGGCAAAGGGCACAAGTGCTGGCTAGGCTTAAGGCATGGGCACAAGTGCAAGCTAGGCTTAAGGCCTGGGCACAAGTGCGGGCTAGGGTTAAGGCCTGGGCACAAGTGCGGGCTAGGCTTAAGGCATGGGCACAAGTGCAGTGCTGGCTAGGAGCAAGGCAGGGGGCACAAGTGCTGGCTATGCTTAAGGCATGGGCACAAGTGCGGGCTAGGCTTAAGGCCTGGGCACAAGTGCGGGCTAGGCTTAAGGCCTGGGCACAAGTGCGGGCTAGGCTTAAGGCCTGGGCACAAGTGCGGGCTAGGCTTAAGGCCTGGGCTCAAGTGCGGGCTAGGCTTAAGGCCTGGGCACAAGTGCGGGCTACGCTTAAGGCCTGGGCACAAGTGCGGGCTGGGCTTAAGGCCGTGGCACAAGTGCGGGCTGGGCTTAAGGCCGTGGCACAAGTGCGGGCTGGGCTTAAGGCCTGGGCACAAGTGCGGGCTGGGCTTAAGGCCTGGGCACAAGTGCGGGCTAGGCTTAAGGCCTGGGCACAAGTGCGGGCTAGGCTTAAGTCCTGGGCACAAGTGCGGGCTAGGCTTAAGGCCTGGGCACAAGTGCGGGCTAGGCTTAAGGCCTGGGCACAAGTGCGGGCTAGGCTTAAGGCCTGGGCACAAGTGCAGTGCTGGCTAGGCTTAAGGCTGGGGCACAAGTGCGGGCTAGACTTAAGGCCAGTGCACAAGTGCGGGCTAGGCTTAAGGCCTGGGCACAAGTGCGGGCTAGGCTTAAGGCCTGGGCACAAGTGCGGGCTGGGCTTAAGGCCTGGGCACAAGTGCGGGCTGGGCTTAAGGCCGTGGCACAAGTGCGGGCTGGGCTTAAGGCCTGGGCACAAGTGCGGGCTGGGCTTAAGGCCTGGGCACAAGTGCGGGCTGGGCTTAAGGCCTGGGCACAAGTGCGGGCTAGGCTTAAGGCCTGGGCACAAGTGCGGGCTAGGCTTAAGGCCTGGGCACAAGTGCGGGCTAGGCTTAAGGCCTGGGCACAAGTGCGGGCTAGGCTTAAGGCCTGGGCACAAGTGCGGGCTAGGCTTAAGGCCTGGGCACAAGTGCGGGCTAGGCTTAAGGCCTGGGCACAAGTGCGGGCTAGGCTTAAGGCCTGGGCACAAGTGCGGGCTAGGCTTAAGGCCTGGGCACAAGTGCCGGCTAGGCTTAAGGCTTGGGCACAAGTGCAGTGCTGGCTAGGCTTAAGGCCGGGGCACAAGTGCGGGCTAGACTTAAGGCCGGAGCACAAGTGCGGGCTAGACTTAAGGCCGGGGCACAAGTGCGGGCTAGGCTTAAGGCCGGGGCACAATTGCCGGCTAGGCTTAAGGCCGGGGCACAAGTGCGGGCTAGGCTTAAGGCCGGGGCACAATTGCGGGCTAGGCTTAAGGCCGGGGCACAAGTGCGGGCTAGGCTTAAGGCCTAGGCACAAGTGCGGGCTAGGCTTAAGGCCTGGGCACAAGTGCGGGCCAGGCTTAAGGCTTGGGCACAAGTGCGGGCTAAGGTTAAGGCCTGGGCACAAGTGCGGGCTAGGCTTAAGGCCTGGGCACAAGTGCGGGCTAGGCTTAAGGCCTGGGCACAAGTGCTGGCTAGGCTTAAGGTCTGGGCACAAGTGCAGTGCTGGCTAGGATCAAGGCAAAGGGCACAAGTGCTGGCTAGGCTTAAGGCATGGGCACAAGTGCAAGCTAGGCTTATGGCCTGGGCACAAGTGCGGGCTAGGCTTAAGGCCTGGGCACAAGTGCGGGCTAGGCTTAAGGCATGGGCACAAGTGCAGTCCTGGCTAGGAGCAAGGCAGGGGGCACAAGTGCTGGCTATGCTTAAGGCATGGGCACAAGTGCGGGCTAGGCTTAAGGCCTGGGCACAAGTGCGGGCTAGGCTTAAGGCCTGGGCACAAGTGCGGGCTAGGCTTAAGGCCTGGGCACAAGTGCGGGCTAGGCTTAAGGCCTGGGCACAAGTGCGGGATAGGCTTAAGGCCTGGGCACAAGTGCGGGCTAGGCTTAAGGCCTGGGCACAAGTGCGGGCTGGGCTTAAGGCCTGGGCACAAGTGCGGGCTGGGCTTAAGGCCGTGGCACAAGTGCGGGCTGGGCTTAAGGCTTGGGCACAAGTGCGGGCTGGGCTTAAGGCCTGGGAACAAGTGCGGGCTAGGCTTAAGGCCTGGGCACAAGTGCGGGCTAGACTTAAGGCCTGGGCACAAGTGCGGGCTAGGCTTAAGGCCTGGGCACAAGTGCGGGCTAGGCTTAAGGCCTGGGCACAAGTGCGGGCTAGGCTTAAGGCCTGGGCACAAGTGCAGGCTAGACTTAAGGCTTGGGCACAAGTGCAGTGCTGGCTAGGCTTAAGGCCGGGGCACAAGTGCGGGCTAGACTTAAGGCCGGGGCACAAGTGCGGGCTAGACTTAAGGCCGGGGCACAAGTGCGGGCTAGGCTTAAGGCTGGGGCACAATTGCGGGCTAGGCTTCAGGCCGGGGCACAAGTGCGGGCTAGGCTTAAGGCCTGGGCACAAGTGCGGGCTAGGCTTAAGGCCTGGGCACAAGTGCTGGCTAGGCTTAAGGTCTGGGCACAAGTGCAGTGCTGGCTAGGATCAAGGCAAAGGGCACAAGTGCTGGCTAGGCTTAAGGCATGGGCACAAGTGCAAGCTAGGCTTAAGGCCTGGGCACAAGTGCGGGCTAGGCTTAAGGCCTGGGCACAAGTGCGGGCTAGGCTTAAGGCATGGGCACAAGTGCAGTGCTGGCTAGGAGCAAGGCAGGGGGCACAAGTGCTGGCTATGCTTAAGGCATGGGCACAAGTGCGGGCTAGGCTTAAGGCCTGGGCACAAGTGCGGGCTAGGCTTAAGGCCTGGGCACAAGTGCGGGCTAGGCTTAAGGCCTGGGCACAAGTGCGGGCTAGGCTTAAGGCCTGGGCACAAGTGCGGGCTAGGCTTAAGGCCTGGGCACAAGTGCGGGCTACGCTTAAGGCCTGGGCACAAGTGCGGGCTGGGCTTAAGGCCTGGGCACAAGTGCGGGCTGGGCTTAAGGCCTGGGCACAAGTGCGGGCTGGGCTTAAGGCCTGGGCACAAGTGCGGGCTAGGCTTAAGGCCTAGGCACAAGTGCGGGCTAGGCTTAAGGCCTGGGCACAAGTGCGGGCTAGGCTTAAGGCCTGGGCACAAGTGCGGGCTAGGCTTAAGGCCTGGGCACAAGTGCGGGCTAGGCTTAAGGCCTGGGCACAAGTGCGGGCTAGGCTTAAGGCCTGGGCACAAGTGCAGTGCTGGCTAGGCTTAAGGCCGGGGCACAAGTGCGGGCTAGACTTAAGGCCGGGGCACAAGTGCGGGCTAGACTTAAGGCCTGGGCACAATTGTGGGCTAGGCTTAAGGCTGGGGCACAATTGCGGGCTAGGCTTAAGGCCGGGGCACAAGTGCGGGCTAGGCTTAAGGCCGGGGCACAATTGCGGGCTAGGCTTAAGGCCGGGGCACAAGTGCAGGCTAGGCTTAAGGCCTGGGCACAAGTGCGGGCTAGGCTTAAGGCCTGGGCACAAGTGCGGGCTAGGCTTAAGGCTTGGGCACAAGTGCGGGCTAGGCTTAAGGCCTGGGCACAAGTGCAGGCTAGGCTTAAGGCCTAGGCACAAGTGCGGGCTAGGCTTAAGGCCTGGGCACAAGTGCTGGCTAGGCTTAAGGTCTGGGCACAAGTGCAGTGCTGGCTAGGATCAAGGCAAAGGGCACAAGTGCTGGCTAGGCTTAAGGCATGGGCACAAGTGCAAGCTAGGCTTAAGGCCTGGGCACAAGTGCGGGCTAGGCTTAAGGCCTGGGCACAAGTGCGGGCTAGGCTTAAGGCATGGGCACAAGTGCAGTGCTGGCTAGGAGCAAGGCAGGGGGCACAAGTGCTGGCTAGGAGCAAGGCAGGGGGCACAAGTGCTGGCTATGCTTAAGGCATGGGCACAAGTGCGGGCTAGGCTTAAGGCCTGGGCACGAGTGCGGGCTAGGCTTAAGGCCTGGGCACAAGTGCGGGCTAGGCTTAAAGCCTGGGCACAAGTGCGGGCTAGGCTTAAGGCCTGGGCAAATGTGCGGGCTAGGCTTAAGGCCTGGGCACAAGTGCGGGCTAGGCTTATGGCCTGGGCACAAGTGCTGGCTAGGCTTAAGGTCTGGGCACAAGTGCAGTGCTGGCTAGGATCAAGGCAAAGGGCACAAGTGCTTGCTAGGCTTAAGGCCTGGGCACAAGTGCAAGCTAGGTTTAAGGCCTGGGCACAAGTGTGGGCTAGGCTTAAGGCCTGGGCACAAGTGATGGCTAGGCTTAAGGCATGGGCACAAGTGCAAGTTAGGCTTAAGGCCTGGGCACAAGTGCGGGCTAGGCTTAAGGCCTGGGCACAAGTGTGGGCTAGGCTTAAGGCATGGGCACAAGTGCAGTGCTGGCTAGGAGCAAGGCAGGGGGCACAAGTGCTGGCTATGCTTAAGGCATGGGCACAAGTGCGGGCTAGACTTAAGGCCTGGGCACAAGTGTGGGCTAGGCTTAAGGCCTGGGCACAAGTGCGGGCTAGGCTTAAGGCCTGGGCACAAGTGCGGGCTAGGCTTAAGGCCTGGGCACAAGTGCGGGCTAGGCTTAAGGCCTGGGCACAAGTGCGGGCTAGGCTTAAGGCCTGGGCACAAGTGCGGGCTAGGCTTAAGGTCTGGGCACAAGTGCGGGCTAGGCTTAAGGCCTGGGCACAAGTGCGGGCTAGGCTTAAGGCCTGGGCACAAGTGCGGGCTAGGCTTAAGGCCTGGACACAAGTGCGGGCTAGGCTTAAGGCCTGGGCACAAGTGCAGGCTAGGCTTAAGGCTTGGGCACAAGTGCAGTGCTGGCTAGGCTTAAGGCCGGGGCACAAGTGAGGGCTAGACTTAAGGCCGGGGCACAAGTGCGGGCTAGACTTAAGGCCGGGGCACAAGTGCGGGCTAGACTTAAGGCAGGGGCACAAGTGCGGGCTAGGCTTAAGGTCGGGGCACAATTGCGGGCTAGGCTTAAGGCCGGGGCACAAGTGCGGGCTAGGCTTAAGGCCGGGGCACAATTGCGGGCTAGGCTTAAGGCCGGGGCACAAGTGCGGGCTAGGCTTAAGGCCTGGGCACAAGTGCGGGCTAGGCTTAAGGCCTGGGCACAAGTGTGGGCTAGGCTTAAGGCATGGGCACAAGTGCAAGCTAGGCTTAAGGCCTGGGCACAAGTGCGGGCTAGGCTTAAGGCCTGGGCACAAGTGCGGGCTAGGCTTAAGGCATGGGCACAAGTGCAGTGCTGGCTAGGAGCAAGGCAGGGGGCACAAGTGCTGGCTATGCTTAAGGCATGGGCACAAGTGCGGGCTAGGCTTAAGGCCTGGGCACAAGTGCGGGCTAGGCTTAAGGCCTGGGCACAAGTGCGGGCTAGGCTTAAGGCCTGGGCACAAGTGCGGGCTAGGCTTAAGGCCTGGGCACAAGTGCGGGCTAGGCTTAAGGCCTGGGCACAAGTGCGGGCTACGCTTAAGGCCTGGGCACAAGTGCGGGCTGGGCTTAAGGCCTGGGCACAAGTGCGGGCTGGGCTTAAGGCCTGGGCACAAGTGCGGGCTGGGCTTAAGGCCTGGGCACAAGTGCGGGCTAGGCTTAAGGCCTAGGCACAAGTGCGGGCTAGGCTTAAGGCCTGGGCACAAGTGCGGGCTAGGCTTAAGGCCTGGGCACAAGTGCGGGCTAGGCTTAAGGCCTGGGCACAAGTGCGGGCTAGGCTTAAGGCCTGGGCACAAGTGCGGGCTAGGCTTAAGGCCTGGGCACAAGTGCAGTGCTGGCTAGGCTTAAGGCCGGGGCACAAGTGCGGGCTAGACTTAAGGCCGGGGCACAAGTGCGGGCTAGACTTAAGGCCTGGGCACAATTGTGGGCTAGGCTTAAGGCTGGGGCACAATTGCGGGCTAGGCTTAAGGCCGGGGCACAAGTGCGGGCTAGGCTTAAGGCCGGGGCACAATTGCGGGCTAGGCTTAAGGCCGGGGCACAAGTGCAGGCTAGGCTTAAGGCCTGGGCACAAGTGCGGGCTAGGCTTAAGGCCTGGGCACAAGTGCGGGCTAGGCTTAAGGCTTGGGCACAAGTGCGGGCTAGGCTTAAGGCCTGGGCACAAGTGCAGGCTAGGCTTAAGGCCTAGGCACAAGTGCGGGCTAGGCTTAAGGCCTGGGCACAAGTGCTGGCTAGGCTTAAGGTCTGGGCACAAGTGCAGTGCTGGCTAGGATCAAGGCAAAGGGCACAAGTGCTGGCTAGGCTTAAGGCATGGGCACAAGTGCAAGCTAGGCTTAAGGCCTGGGCACAAGTGCGGGCTAGGCTTAAGGCCTGGGCACAAGTGCGGGCTAGGCTTAAGGCATGGGCACAAGTGCAGTGCTGGCTAGGAGCAAGGCAGGGGGCACAAGTGCTGGCTAGGAGCAAGGCAGGGGGCACAAGTGCTGGCTATGCTTAAGGCATGGGCACAAGTGCGGGCTAGGCTTAAGGCCTGGGCACGAGTGCGGGCTAGGCTTAAGGCCTGGGCACAAGTGCGGGCTAGGCTTAAAGCCTGGGCACAAGTGCGGGCTAGGCTTAAGGCCTGGGCAAATGTGCGGGCTAGGCTTAAGGCCTGGGCACAAGTGCGGGCTAGGCTTATGGCCTGGGCACAAGTGCTGGCTAGGCTTAAGGTCTGGGCACAAGTGCAGTGCTGGCTAGGATCAAGGCAAAGGGCACAAGTGCTTGCTAGGCTTAAGGCCTGGGCACAAGTGCAAGCTAGGTTTAAGGCCTGGGCACAAGTGTGGGCTAGGCTTAAGGCCTGGGCACAAGTGATGGCTAGGCTTAAGGCATGGGCACAAGTGCAAGTTAGGCTTAAGGCCTGGGCACAAGTGCGGGCTAGGCTTAAGGCCTGGGCACAAGTGTGGGCTAGGCTTAAGGCATGGGCACAAGTGCAGTGCTGGCTAGGAGCAAGGCAGGGGGCACAAGTGCTGGCTATGCTTAAGGCATGGGCACAAGTGCGGGCTAGACTTAAGGCCTGGGCACAAGTGTGGGCTAGGCTTAAGGCCTGGGCACAAGTGCGGGCTAGGCTTAAGGCCTGGGCACAAGTGCGGGCTAGGCTTAAGGCCTGGGCACAAGTGCGGGCTAGGCTTAAGGCCTGGGCACAAGTGCGGGCTAGGCTTAAGGCCTGGGCACAAGTGCGGGCTAGGCTTAAGGTCTGGGCACAAGTGCGGGCTAGGCTTAAGGCCTGGGCACAAGTGCGGGCTAGGCTTAAGGCCTGGGCACAAGTGCGGGCTAGGCTTAAGGCCTGGACACAAGTGCGGGCTAGGCTTAAGGCCTGGGCACAAGTGCAGGCTAGGCTTAAGGCTTGGGCACAAGTGCAGTGCTGGCTAGGCTTAAGGCCGGGGCACAAGTGAGGGCTAGACTTAAGGCCGGGGCACAAGTGCGGGCTAGACTTAAGGCCGGGGCACAAGTGCGGGCTAGACTTAAGGCAGGGGCACAAGTGCGGGCTAGGCTTAAGGTCGGGGCACAATTGCGGGCTAGGCTTAAGGCCGGGGCACAAGTGCGGGCTAGGCTTAAGGCCGGGGCACAATTGCGGGCTAGGCTTAAGGCCGGGGCACAAGTGCGGGCTAGGCTTAAGGCCTGGGCACAAGTGCGGGCTAGGCTTAAGGCCTGGGCACAAGTGTGGGCTAGGCTTAAGGCTTAGGCACAAGTGCGGGCTAGGCTTAAGGCCTGGGCACAAGTGCGGGCTAGGCTTAAGGCCTGGGCACAAGTGCGGCTAGGCTTAAGGCCTGGGCACAAGTGCTGGCTAGGCTTAAGGTCTGGGTAAAAGTGCAGTGCTGGCTAGGATCAAGGCAGGGGGCACAAGTGCTGGCTAGGCTTAAGGCATGGGCACAAGTGCAAGCTAGGCTTAAGGCCTGGGCACAAGTGCGGGCTAGGCTTAAGGCCTGGGCACAAGTGCGGGCTAGGCTTAAGGCATGGGCACAAGTGCAGTGCTGGCTAGGAGCAAGGCAGGGGGCACAAGTGCTGGCTATGCTTAAGGCATGGGCACAAGTGCGGGCTAGGCTTAAGGCCTGGGCACAAGTGCGGGCTAGGCTTAAGGCCTGGGCACAAGTGCGGGCTAGGCTTAAAGCCTGGGCACAAGTGCGGGCTAGGCTTAAGGCCTGGGCACATGTGCGGGCTAGGCTTAAGGCCTGGGCACAAGTGCGGGCTACGCTTAAGGCCTGGGCACAAGTGCGGGCTGGGCTTAAGGCCGTGGCACAAGTGCGGGCTGGGCTTAAGGCCGTGGCACAAGTGCGGGCTGGGCTTAAGGCCTGGGCACAAGTGCGGGCTGGGCTTAAGGCCTGGGCACAAGTGCGGGCTAGGCTTAAGGCCTGGGCACAAGTGCGGGCTAGGCTTAAGTCCTGGGCACAAGTGCGGGCTAGGCTTAAGGCCTGGGCACAAGTGCGGGCTAGGCTTAAGGCCTGTGCACAAGTGCGGGCTAGGCTTAAGGCCTGGGCACAAGTGCAGTGCTGGCTAGGCTTAAGGCTGGGGCACAAGTGCGGGCTAGACTTAAGGCCAGGACACAAGTGCGGGCTAGGCTTAAGGCCTGGGCACAAGTGCGGGCTAGGCTTAAGGCCTGGGCACAAGTGCGGGCTAGGCTTAAGGCCTGGGCACAAGTGCTGGCTAGGCTTAAGGTCTGGGCACAAGTGCAGTGCTGGCTAGGATCAAGGCAAAGGGCACAAGTGCTGGCTAGGCTTAAGGCATGGGCACAAGTGCAAGCTAGGCTTATGGCCTGGGCACAAGTGCGGGCTAGGCTTAAGGCCTGGGCACAAGTGCGGGCTAGGCTTAAGGCATGGGCACAAGTGCAGTCCTGGCTAGGAGCAAGGCAGGGGGCACAAGTGCTGGCTATGCTTAAGGCATGGGCACAAGTGCGGGCTAGGCTTAAGGCCTTGGCACAAGTGCGGGCGAGGCTTAAGGCCTGGGCACAAGTGCGGGTTAGGCTTAAGGCCTGTGCACAAGTGCGGGTTAGGCTGAAGGCCTGGGCACAAGTGCGGGCTAGGCTTAAGGCCTGGGCACAAGTGCGGGCTAGGCTTAAGGCCTGGGCACAAGTGCGGGCTGGGCTTAAGGCCGTGGCACAAGTGCGGGCTGGGCTTAGGGCCTGGGCACAAGTGCGGGCTGGGCTTAAGGCCTGGGCACAAGTGCGGGCTGGGCTTAAGGCCTGGGCACAAGTGCGGGCTAGGCTTAAGGCCTGGGCACAAGTGCGGGCTAGGCTTAAGGCCTGGGCACAAGTGCGGGCTAGGCTTAAGGCCTGGGCACAAGTGCGGGCTAGGCTTAAGGCCTGGGCACAAGTGCAGGCTAGGCTTAAGGCTTGGGCACAAGTGCAGTGCTGGCTAGGCTTAAGGCCGGGGCACAAGTGCGGGCTAGACTTAAGGCTGGGGCACAAGTGCGGGCTAGACTTAAGGCCGGGGCACAAGTGCGGGCTAGGCTTAAGGCTGGGGCACAATTGCGGGCTAGGCTTAAGGCCGGGGCACAAGTGCGGGCTAGGCTTAAGGCCTGGGCACAAGTGCGGGCTAGGCTTAAGGCCTGGGCACAAGTGCTGGCTAGGCTTAAGGTCTGGGCACAAGTGCAGTGCTGGCTAGGATCAAGGCAAAGGGCACAAGTGCTGGCTAGGCTTAAGGCATGGGCACAAGTGCAAGCTAGGCTTAAGGCCTGGGCACAAGTGCGGGCTAGGGTTAAGGCCTGGGCACAAGTGCGGGCTAGGCTTAAGGCATGGGCACAAGTGCAGTGCTGGCTAGGAGCAAGGCAGGGGGCACAAGTGCTGGCTATGCTTAAGGCATGGGCACAAGTGCGGGCTAGGCTTAAGGCCTGGGCACAAGTGCGGGCTAGGCTTAAGGCCTGGGCACAAGTGCGGGCTAGGCTTAAGGCCTGGGCACAAGTGCGGGCTAGGCTTAAGGCCTGGGCTCAAGTGCGGGCTAGGCTTAAGGCCTGGGCACAAGTGCGGGCTACGCTTAAGGCCTGGGCACAAGTGCGGGCTGGGCTTAAGGCCGTGGCACAAGTGCGGGCTGGGCTTAAGGCCGTGGCACAAGTGCGGGCTGGGCTTAAGGCCTGGGCACAAGTGCGGGCTGGGCTTAAGGCCTGGGCACAAGTGCGGGCTAGGCTTAAGGCCTGGGCACAAGTGCGGGCTAGGCTTAAGTCCTGGGCACAAGTGCGGGCTAGGCTTAAGGCCTGGGCACAAGTGCGGGCTAGGCTTAAGGCCTGGGCACAAGTGCGGGCTAGGCTTAAGGCCTGGGCACAAGTGCAGTGCTGGCTAGGCTTAAGGCTGGGGCACAAGTGCGGGCTAGACTTAAGGCCAGGGCACAAGTGCGGGCTAGGCTTAAGGCCTGGGCACAAGTGCGGGCTAGGCTTAAGGCCTGGGCACAAGTGCGGGCTGGGCTTAAGGCCTGGGCACAAGTGCGGGCTGGGCTTAAGGCCGTGGCACAAGTGCGGGCTGGGCTTAAGGCCTGGGCACAAGTGCGGGCTGGGCTTAAGGCCTGGGCACAAGTGCGGGCTGGGCTTAAGGCCTGGGCACAAGTGCGGGCTAGGCTTAAGGCCTGGGCACAAGTGCGGGCTAGGCTTAAGGCCTGGGCACAAGTGCGGGCTAGGCTTAAGGCCTGGGCACAAGTGCGGGCTAGGCTTAAGGCCTGGGCACAAGTGCGGGCTAGGCTTAAGGCCTGGGCACAAGTGCGGGCTAGGCTTAAGGCCTGGGCACAAGTGCGGGCTAGGCTTAAGGCCTGGGCACAAGTGCGGGCTAGGCTTAAGGCCTGGGCACAAGTGCCGGCTAGGCTTAAGGCTTGGGCACAAGTGCAGTGCTGGCTAGGCTTAAGGCCGGGGCACAAGTGCGGGCTAGACTTAAGGCCGGAGCACAAGTGCGGGCTAGACTTAAGGCCGGGGCACAAGTGCGGGCTAGGCTTAAGGCCGGGGCACAATTGCCGGCTAGGCTTAAGGCCGGGGCACAAGTGCGGGCTAGGCTTAAGGCCGGGGCACAATTGCGGGCTAGGCTTAAGGCCGGGGCACAAGTGCGGGCTAGGCTTAAGGCCTAGGCACAAGTGCGGGCTAGGCTTAAGGCCTGGGCACAAGTGCGGGCCAGGCTTAAGGCTTGGGCACAAGTGCGGGCTAAGGTTAAGGCCTGGGCACAAGTGCGGGCTAGGCTTAAGGCCTGGGCACAAGTGCGGGCTAGGCTTAAGGCCTGGGCACAAGTGCTGGCTAGGCTTAAGGTCTGGGCACAAGTGCAGTGCTGGCTAGGATCAAGGCAAAGGGCACAAGTGCTGGCTAGGCTTAAGGCATGGGCACAAGTGCAAGCTAGGCTTATGGCCTGGGCACAAGTGCGGGCTAGGCTTAAGGCCTGGGCACAAGTGCGGGCTAGGCTTAAGGCATGGGCACAAGTGCAGTCCTGGCTAGGAGCAAGGCAGGGGGCACAAGTGCTGGCTATGCTTAAGGCATGGGCACAAGTGCGGGCTAGGCTTAAGGCCTGGGCACAAGTGCGGGCTAGGCTTAAGGCCTGGGCACAAGTGCGGGCTAGGCTTAAGGCCTGGGCACAAGTGCGGGCTAGGCTTAAGGCCTGGGCACAAGTGCGGGATAGGCTTAAGGCCTGGGCACAAGTGCGGGCTAGGCTTAAGGCCTGGGCACAAGTGCGGGCTGGGCTTAAGGCCTGGGCACAAGTGCGGGCTGGGCTTAAGGCCGTGGCACAAGTGCGGGCTGGGCTTAAGGCTTGGGCACAAGTGCGGGCTGGGCTTAAGGCCTGGGAACAAGTGCGGGCTAGGCTTAAGGCCTGGGCACAAGTGCGGGCTAGACTTAAGGCCTGGGCACAAGTGCGGGCTAGGCTTAAGGCCTGGGCACAAGTGCGGGCTAGGCTTAAGGCCTGGGCACAAGTGCGGGCTAGGCTTAAGGCCTGGGCACAAGTGCAGGCTAGACTTAAGGCTTGGGCACAAGTGCAGTGCTGGCTAGGCTTAAGGCCGGGGCACAAGTGCGGGCTAGACTTAAGGCCGGGGCACAAGTGCGGGCTAGACTTAAGGCCGGGGCACAAGTGCGGGCTAGGCTTAAGGCTGGGGCACAATTGCGGGCTAGGCTTCAGGCCGGGGCACAAGTGCGGGCTAGGCTTAAGGCCTGGGCACAAGTGCGGGCTAGGCTTAAGGCCTGGGCACAAGTGCTGGCTAGGCTTAAGGTCTGGGCACAAGTGCAGTGCTGGCTAGGATCAAGGCAAAGGGCACAAGTGCTGGCTAGGCTTAAGGCATGGGCACAAGTGCAAGCTAGGCTTAAGGCCTGGGCACAAGTGCGGGCTAGGCTTAAGGCCTGGGCACAAGTGCGGGCTAGGCTTAAGGCATGGGCACAAGTGCAGTGCTGGCTAGGAGCAAGGCAGGGGGCACAAGTGCTGGCTATGCTTAAGGCATGGGCACAAGTGCGGGCTAGGCTTAAGGCCTGGGCACAAGTGCGGGCTAGGCTTAAGGCCTGGGCACAAGTGCGGGCTAGGCTTAAGGCCTGGGCACAAGTGCGGGCTAGGCTTAAGGCCTGGGCACAAGTGCGGGCTAGGCTTAAGGCCTGGGCACAAGTGCGGGCTACGCTTAAGGCCTGGGCACAAGTGCGGGCTGGGCTTAAGGCCTGGGCACAAGTGCGGGCTGGGCTTAAGGCCTGGGCACAAGTGCGGGCTGGGCTTAAGGCCTGGGCACAAGTGCGGGCTAGGCTTAAGGCCTAGGCACAAGTGCGGGCTAGGCTTAAGGCCTGGGCACAAGTGCGGGCTAGGCTTAAGGCCTGGGCACAAGTGCGGGCTAGGCTTAAGGCCTGGGCACAAGTGCGGGCTAGGCTTAAGGCCTGGGCACAAGTGCGGGCTAGGCTTAAGGCCTGGGCACAAGTGCAGTGCTGGCTAGGCTTAAGGCCGGGGCACAAGTGCGGGCTAGACTTAAGGCCGGGGCACAAGTGCGGGCTAGACTTAAGGCCTGGGCACAATTGTGGGCTAGGCTTAAGGCCGGGGCACAATTGCGGGCTAGGCTTAAGGCCGGGGCACAAGTGCGGGCTAGGCTTAAGGCCGGGGCACAATTGCGGGCTAGGCTTAAGGCCGGGGCACAAGTGCAGGCTAGGCTTAAGGCCTGGGCACAAGTGCGGGCTAGGCTTAAGGCCTGGGCACAAGTGCGGGCTAGGCTTAAGGCTTGGGCACAAGTGCGGGCTAGGCTTAAGGCCTGGGCACAAGTGCAGGCTAGGCTTAAGGCCTAGGCACAAGTGCGGGCTAGGCTTAAGGCCTGGGCACAAGTGCTGGCTAGGCTTAAGGTCTGGGCACAAGTGCAGTGCTGGCTAGGATCAAGGCAAAGGGCACAAGTGCTGGCTAGGCTTAAGGCATGGGCACAAGTGCAAGCTAGGCTTAAGGCCTGGGCACAAGTGCGGGCTAGGCTTAAGGCCTGGGCACAAGTGCGGGCTAGGCTTAAGGCATGGGCACAAGTGCAGTGCTGGCTAGGAGCAAGGCAGGGGGCACAAGTGCTGGCTAGGAGCAAGGCAGGGGGCACAAGTGCTGGCTATGCTTAAGGCATGGGCACAAGTGCGGGCTAGGCTTAAGGCCTGGGCACGAGTGCGGGCTAGGCTTAAGGCCTGGGCACAAGTGCGGGCTAGGCTTAAAGCCTGGGCACAAGTGCGGGCTAGGCTTAAGGCCTGGGCAAATGTGCGGGCTAGGCTTAAGGCCTGGGCACAAGTGCGGGCTAGGCTTATGGCCTGGGCACAAGTGCTGGCTAGGCTTAAGGTCTGGGCACAAGTGCAGTGCTGGCTAGGATCAAGGCAAAGGGCACAAGTGCTTGCTAGGCTTAAGGCCTGGGCACAAGTGCAAGCTAGGTTTAAGGCCTGGGCACAAGTGTGGGCTAGGCTTAAGGCCTGGGCACAAGTGATGGCTAGGCTTAAGGCATGGGCACAAGTGCAAGTTAGGCTTAAGGCCTGGGCACAAGTGCGGGCTAGGCTTAAGGCCTGGGCACAAGTGTGGGCTAGGCTTAAGGCATGGGCACAAGTGCAGTGCTGGCTAGGAGCAAGGCAGGGGGCACAAGTGCTGGCTATGCTTAAGGCATGGGCACAAGTGCGGGCTAGACTTAAGGCCTGGGCACAAGTGCGGGCTAGGCTTAAGGCCTGGGCACAAGTGCGGGCTAGGCTTAAGGCCTGGGCACAAGTGCGGGCTAGGCTTAAGGCCTGGGCACAAGTGCGGGCTAGGCTTAAGGCCTGGGCACAAGTGCGGGCTAGGCTTAAGGCCTGGGCACAAGTGCGGGCTAGGCTTAAGGTCTGGGCACAAGTGCGGGCTAGGCTTAAGGCCTGGGCACAAGTGCGGGCTAGGCTTAAGGCCTGGGCACAAGTGCGGGCTAGGCTTAAGGCCTGGACACAAGTGCGGGCTAGGCTTAAGGCCTGGGCACAAGTGCAGGCTAGGCTTAAGGCTTGGGCACAAGTGCAGTGCTGGCTATGCTTAAGGCCGGGGCACAAGTGAGGGCTAGACTTAAGGCCGGGGCACAAGTGCGGGCTAGACTTAAGGCCGGGGCACAAGTGCGGGCTAGACTTAAGGCAGGGGCACAAGTGCGGGCTAGGCTTAAGGTCGGGGCACAATTGCGGGCTAGGCTTAAGGCCGGGGCACAAGTGCGGGCTAGGCTTAAGGCCGGGGCACAATTGCGGGCTAGGCTTAAGGCCTGGGCACAAGTGCGGGCTAGGCTTAAGGCCTGGGCACAAGTGTGGGCTAGGCTTAAGGCTTAGGCACAAGTGCGGGCTAGGCTTAAGGCCTGGGCACAATTGCGGGCTAGGCTTAAGGCCGGGGCACAAGTGCGGGCTAGGCTTAAGGCCGGGGCACAAGTGCGGGCTAGGCTTAAGGCCTGGGCACAAGTGCGGGCTAGGCTTAAGGCCTGGGCACAAGTGTGGGCTAGGCTTAAGGCTTAGGCACAAGTGCGGGCTAGGCTTAAGGCCTGGGCACAAGTGCGGGCTAGGCTTAAGGCCTGGGCACAAGTGCGGCTAGGCTTAAGGCCTGGGCACAAGTGCTGGCTAGGCTTAAGGTCTGGGTAAAAGTGCAGTGCTGGCTAGGATCAAGGCAGGGGGCACAAGTGCTGGCTAGGCTTAAGGCATGGGCACAAGTGCAAGCTAGGCTTAAGGCCTGGGCACAAGTGCGGGCTAGGCTTAAGGCCTGGGCACAAGTGCGGGCTAGGCTTAAGGCATGGGCACAAGTGCAGTGCTGGCTAGGAGCAAGGCAGGGGGCACAAGTGCTGGCTATGCTTAAGGCATGGGCACAAGTGCGGGCTAGGCTTAAGGCCTGGGCACAAGTGCGGGCTAGGCTTAAGGCCTGGGCACAAGTGCGGGCTAGGCTTAAAGCCTGGGCACAAGTGCGGGCTAGGCTTAAGGCCTGGGCACATGTGCGGGCTAGGCTTAAGGCCTGGGCACAAGTGCGGGCTAGGCTTAAGGCCTGGGCACAAGTGCTGGCTAGGCTTAAGGTCTGGGCACAAGTGCAGTGCTGGCTAGGATCAAGGCAAAGGGCACAAGTGCTGGCTAGGCTTAAGGCATGGGCACAAGTGCAAGCTAGGCTTAAGGCCTGGGCACAAGTGCGGGCTAGGCTTAAGGCCCGGGCACAAGTGCGGGCTAGGCTTAAGGCATGGGCACAAGTGCAGTGCTGGCTAGGAGCAAGGCAGGGGGCACAAGTGCTGGCTAGGAGCAAGGCAGGGGGCACAAGTGCTGGCTATGCTTAAGGCATGGGCACAAGTGCGGGCTAGGCTTAAGGCCTGGGCACGAGTGCGGGCTAGGCTTAAGGCCTGGGCACAAGTGCGGGCTAGGCTTAAAGCCTGGGCACAAGTGCGGGCTAGGCTTAAGGCCTGGGCAAATGTGCGGGCTAGGCTTAAGGCCTGGGCACAAGTGCGGGCTAGGCTTATGGCCTGGGCACAAGTGCTGGCTAGGCTTAAGGTCTGGGCACAAGTGCAGTGCTGGCTAGGATCAAGGCAAAGGGCACAAGTGCTTGCTAGGCTTAAGGCCTGGGCACAAGTGCAAGCTAGGTTTAAGGCCTGGGCACAAGTGCGGGCTAGGCTTAAGGCCTGGGCACAAGTGATGGCTAGGCTTAAGGCATGGGCACAAGTGCAAGTTAGGCTTAAGGCCTGGGCACAAGTGCGGGCTAGGCTTAAGGCCTGGGCACAAGTGTGGGCTAGGCTTAAGGCATGGGCACAAGTGCAGTGCTGGCTAGGAGCAAGGCAGGGGGCACAAGTGCTGGCTATGCTTAAGGCATGGGCACAAGTGCGGGCTAGGCTTAAGGCCTGGGCACAAGTGCGGGCTAGGCTTAAGGCCTGGGCACAAGTGCGGGCTAGGCTTAAGGCCTGGGCACAAGTGCGGGCTAGGCTTAAGGCCTGGGCACAAGTGCGGGCTAGGCTTAAGGCCTGGGCACAAGTGCGGGCTAGGCTTAAGGCCTGGGCACAAGTGCGGGCTAGGCTTAAGGTCTGGGCACAAGTGCGGGCTAGGCTTAAGGCCTGGGCACAAGTGCGGGCTAGGCTTAAGGCCTGGGCACAAGTGCGGGCTAGGCTTAAGGCCTGGGCACAAGTGCGGGCTAGGCTTAAGGCCTGGGCACAAGTGCAGGCTAGGCTTAAGGCTTGGGCACAAGTGCAGTGCTGGCTAGGCTTAAGGCCGGGGCACAAGTGAGGGCTAGACTTAAGGCCGGGGCACAAGTGCGGGCTAGACTTAAGGCCGGGGCACAAGTGCGGGCTAGACTTAAGGCAGGGGCACAAGTGCGGGCTAGGCTTATGGTCGGGGCACAATTGCGGGCTAGGCTTAAGGCCGGGGCACAAGTGCGGGCTAGGCTTAAGGCCGGGGCACAATTGCGGGCTAGGCTTAAGGCCGGGGCACAAGTGCGGGCTAGGCTTAAGGCCTGGGCACAAGTGCGGGCTAGGCTTAAGGCCTGGGCACAAGTGTGGGCTAGGCTTAAGGCTTAGGCACAAGTGCGGGCTAGGCTTAAGGCCTGGGCACAAGTGCGGGCTAGGCTTAAGGCCTGGGCACAAGTGCGGCTAGGCTTAAGGCCTGGGCACAAGTGCTGGCTAGGCTTAAGGTCTGGGTAAAAGTGCAGTGCTGGCTAGGATCAAGGCAGGGGGCACAAGTGCTGGCTAGGCTTAAGGCATGGGCACAAGTGCAAGCTAGGCTTAAGGCCTGGGCACAAGTGCGGGCTAGGCTTAAGGCCTGGGCACAAGTGCAGTGCTGGCTAGGAGCAAGGCAGGGGGCACAAGTGCTGGCTATGCTTAAGGCATGGGCACAAGTGCGGGCTAGGCTTAAGGCCTGGGCACAAGTGCGGGCTAGGCTTAAGGCCTGGGCACAAGTGCGGGCTAGGCTTAAAGCCTGGGCACAAGTGCGGGCTAGGCTTAAGGCCTGGGCACATGTGCGGGCTAGGCTTAAGGCCTGGGCACAAGTGCGGGCTAGGCTTAAGGCCTGGGCACAAGTGAGGGCTAGGCTTAAGGCCTGGGCACAAGTGCAGTGCTGGCTAGGATCAAGGCAGGGGGCACAAGTGCTGGCTAGGCATAAGGCATGGGCACAAGTGCGAGCTAGGCTTAAGGCCTGGGCACAAGTGCGGGCTAGGCTTAAGGCCTGGGCACAAGTGCGGGCTAGGCTTAAGGCATGGGCACAAGTGCTGGCCAGGATTAACGCAGGGGGCACAAGTGCGGGCTAGGCTTAAGGCCTGGGCACAAGTGCGGGCTGGGCTTAAGGCCGTGGCACAAGTGCGGGCTGGGCTTAAGGCCTGGGCACAAGTGCGGGCTGGGCTTAAGGCCTGGGCACAAGTGCGGGCTGGGCTTAAGGCCTGGGCACAAGTGCGGGCTAGGCTTAAGGCCTGGGCACAAGTGCGGGCTAGGCTTAAGGCCTGGGCACAAGTGCGGGCTAGGCTTAAGGCCTGGGCACAAGTGCGGGCTAGGCTTAAGGCCTGGGCACAAGTGCAGGCTAGGCTTAAGGCTTGGGCACAAGTGCAGTGCTGGCTAGGCTTAAGGCCGGGGCACAAGTGCGGGCTAGACTTAAGGCCGGGGCACAAGTGCGGGCTAGACTTAAGGCCGGGGCACAAGTGCGGGCTAGGCTTAAGGCTGGGGCACAATTGCGGGCTAGGCTTAAGGCCGGGGCACAAGTGCGGGCTAGGCTTAAGGCCTGGGCACAAGTGCGGGCTAGGCTTAAGGCCTGGGCACAAGTGCTGGCTAGGCTTAAGGTCTGGGCACAAGTGCAGTGCTGGCTAGGATCAAGGCAAAGGGCACAAGTGCTGGCTAGGCTTAAGGCATGGGCACAAGTGCAAGCTAGGCTTAAGGCCTGGGCACAAGTGCGGGCTAGGCTTAAGGCCTGGGCACAAGTGCGGGCTAGGCTTAAGGCATGGGCACAAGTGCAGTGCTGGCTAGGAGCAAGGCAGGGGGCACAAGTGCTGGCTATGCTTAAGGCATGGGCACAAGTGCGGGCTAGGCTTAAGGCCTGGGCACAAGTGCGGGCTAGGCTTAAGGCCTGGGCACAAGTGCGGGCTAGGCTTAAGGCCTGGGCACAAGTGCGGGCTAGGCTTAAGGCCTGGGCTCAAGTGCGGGCTAGGCTTAAGGCCTGGGCACAAGTGCGGGCTACGCTTAAGGCCTGGGCACAAGTGCGGGCTGGGCTTAAGGCCGTGGCACAAGTGCGGGCTGGGCTTAAGGCCGTGGCACAAGTGCGGGCTGGGCTTAAGGCCTGGGCACAAGTGCGGGCTGGGCTTAAGGCCTGGGCACAAGTGCGGGCTAGGCTTAAGGCCTGGGCACAAGTGCGGGCTAGGCTTAAGTCCTGGGCACAAGTGCGGGCTAGGCTTAAGGCCTGGGCACAAGTGCGGGCTAGGCTTAAGGCCTGGGCACAAGTGCGGGCTAGGCTTAAGGCCTGGGCACAAGTGCAGTGCTGGCTAGGCTTAAGGCCGGGGCACAAGTGCGGGCTAGACTTAAGGCCAGGGCACAAGTGCGGGCTAGGCTTAAGGCCTGGGCACAAGTGCGGGCTAGGCTTAAGGCCTGGGCACAAGTGCGGGCTGGGCTTAAGGCCTGGGCACAAGTGCGGGCTGGGCTTAAGGCCGTGGCACAAGTGCGGGCTGGGCTTAAGGCCTGGGCACAAGTGCGGGCTGGGCTTAAGGCCTGGGCACAAGTGCGGGCTAGGCTTAAGGCCTGGGCACAAGTGCGGGCTAGGCTTAAGGCCTGGGCACAAGTGCGGGCTAGGCTTAAGGCCTGGGCACAAGTGCGGGCTAGGCTTAAGGCCTGGGCACAAGTGCGGGCTAGGCTTAAGGCCTGGGCACAAGTGCGGGCTAGGCTTAAGGCCTGGGCACAAGTGCGGGCTAGGCTTAAGGCCTGGGCACAAGTGCGGGCTAGGCTTAAGGCCTGGGCACAAGTGCAGGCTAGGCTTAAGGCTCGGGCACAAGTGCAGTGCTGGCTAGGCTTAAGGCCGGGGCACAAGTGCGGGCTAGACATAAGGCCGGAGCACAAGTGCGGGCTAGACTTAAGGCCGGGGCACATGTGTGGGCTAGGCTTAAGGCCGGGGCACAATTGCCGGCTAGGCTTAAGGCCGGGGCACAAGTGCGGGCTAGGCTTAAGGCCGGGGCACAATTGCGGGCTAGGCTTAAGGCCGGGGCACAAGTGCGGGCTAGGCTTAAGGCCTAGGCACAAGTGCGGGCTAGGCTTAAGGCCTGGGCACAAGTGCGGGCTAGGCTTAAGGCTTGGGCACAAGTGCGGGCTAAGGTTAAGGCCTGGGCACAAGTGCGGGCTAGGCTTAAGGCCTGGGCACAAGTGCGGGCTAGGCTTAAGGCCTGGGCACAAGTGCTGGCTAGGCTTAAGGTCTGGGCACAAGTGCAGTGCTGGCTAGGATCAAGGCAAAGGGCACAAGTGCTGGCTAGGCTTAAGGCATGGGCACAAGTGCAAGCTAGGCTTATGGCCTGGGCACAAGTGCGGGCTAGGCTTAAGGCCTGGGCACAAGTGCGGGCTAGGCTTAAGGCATGGGCACAAGTGCAGTCCTGGCTAGGAGCAAGGCAGGGGGCACAAGTGCTGGCTATGCTTAAGGCATGGGCACAAGTGCGGGCTAGGCTTAAGGCCTGGGCACAAGTGCGGGCTAGGCTTAAGGCCTGGGCACAAGTGCGGGCTAGGCTTAAGGCCTGGGCACAAGTGCGGGCTAGGCTTAAGGCCTGGGCACAAGTGCGGGCTAGGCTTAAGGCCTGGGCACAAGTGCGGGCTAGGCTTAAGGCCTGGGCACAAGTGCGGGCTGGGCTTAAGGCCTGGGCACAAGTGCGGGCTGGGCTTAAGGCCGTGGCACAAGTGCGGGCTGGGCTTAAGGCTTGGGCACAAGTGCGGGCTGGGCTTAAGGCCTGGGCACAAGTGCGGGCTAGGCTTAAGGCCTGGGCACAAGTGCGGGCTAGGCTTAAGGCCTGGGCACAAGTGCGGGCTAGGCTTAAGGCCTGGGCACAAGTGCGGGCTAGGCTTAAGGCCTGGGCACAAGTGCGGGCTAGGCTTAAGGCCTGGGCACAAGTGCGGGCTAGGCTTAAGGCCTGGGCACAAGTGCAGGCTAGGCTTAAGGCTTGGGCACAAGTGCAGTGCTGGCTAGGCTTAAGGCCGGGGCACAAGTGCGGGCTAGACTTAAGGCCGGGGCACAAGTGCGGGCTAGACTTAAGGCCGGGGCACAAGTGCGGGCTAGGCTTAAGGCTGGGGCACAATTGCGGGCTAGGCTTAAGGCCGGGGCACAATTGCGGGCTAGGCTTAAGGCCTGGGCACAAGTGCGGGCTAGGCTTAAGGCCTGGGCACAAGTGCTGGCTAGGCTTAAGGTCTGGGCACAAGTGCAGTACTGGCTAGGATCAAGGCAAAGGGCACAAGTGCTGGCTAGGCTTAAGGCATGGGCACAAGTGCAAGCTAGGCTTAAGGCCTGGGCACAAGTGCGGGCTAGGCTTAAGGCCTGGGCACAAGTGCGGGCTAGGCTTAAGGCATGGGCACAAGTGCAGTGCTGGCTAGGAGCAAGGCAGGGGGCACAAGTGCTGGCTATGCTTAAGGCATGGGCACAAGTGCGGGCTAGGCTTAAGGCCTGGGCACAAGTGCGGGCTAGGCTTAAGGCCTGGGCACAAGTGCGGGCTAGGCTTAAGGCCTGGGCACAAGTGCGGGCTAGGCTTAAGGCCTGGGCACAAGTGCGGGCTAGGCTTAAGGCCTGGGCACAAGTGCGGGCTACGCTTAAGGCCTGGGCACAAGTGCGGGCTGGGCTTAAGGCCGAGGCACAAGTGCGGGCTGGGCATAAGGCCTGGGCACAAGTGCGGGCTGGGCTTAAGGCCTGGGCACAAGTGCGGGCTGGGCTTAAGGCCTGGGCACAAGTGCGGGCTAGGCTTAAGGCCTAGGCACAAGTGCGGGCTAGGCTTAAGGCCTGGGCACAAGTGCGGGCTAGGCTTAAGGCCTGGGCACAAGTGCGGGCTAGGCTTAAGGCCTGGGCACAAGTGCGGGCTAGGCTTAAGGCCTGGGCACAAGTGCGGGCTAGGCTTAAGGCCTGGGCACAAGTGCAGTGCTGGCTAGGCTTAAGGCCGGGGCACAAGTGCGGGCTAGACTTAAGGCCGGGGCACAAGTGCGGGCTAGACTTAAGGCCTGGGCACAATTGTGGGCTAGGCTTAAGGCCGGGGCACAATTGCGGGCTAGGCTTAAGGCCGGGGCACAAGTGTGGGCTAGGCTTAAGGCCGGGGCACAATTGCGGGCTAGGCTTAAGGCCGGGGCACAAGTGCGGGCTAGGCTTAAGGCCTGGGCACAAGTGCGGGCTAGGCTTAAGGCCTGGGCACAAGTGCGGGCTAGGCTTAAGGCTTGGGCACAAGTGCGGGCTAGGCTTAAGGCCAGGGCACAAGTGCGGGCTAGGCTTAAGGCCTGGGCACAAGTGCGGGCTAGGCTTAAGGCCTGGGCACAAGTGCTGGCTAGGCTTAAGGTCTGGGCACAAGTGCAGTGCTGGCTAGGATCAAGGCAAAGGGCACAAGTGCTGGCTAGGCTTAAGGCATGGGCACAAGTGCAAGCTAGGCTTAAGGCCTGGGCACAAGTGCGGGCTAGGCTTAAGGCCTGGGAACAAGTGCGGGCTAGGCTTAAGGCATGGGCACAAGTGCAGTGCTGGCTAGGAGCAAGGCAGGGGGCACAAGTGCTGGCTAGGAGCAAGGCAGGGGGCACAAGTGCTGGCTATGCTTAAGGCATGGGCACAAGTGCGGGCTAGGCTTAAGGCCTGGGCACGAGTGCGGGCTAGGCTTAAGGCCTGGGCACAAGTGCGGGCTAGGCTTAAAGCCTGGGCACAAGTGCGGGCTAGGCTTAAGGCCTGGGCAAATGTGCGGGCTAGGCTTAAGGCCTGGGCACAAGTGCGGGCTAGGCTTATGGCCTGGGCACAAGTGCTGGCTAGGCTTAAGGTCTGGGCACAAGTGCAGTGCTGGCTAGGATCAAGGCAAAGGGCACAAGTGCTTGCTAGGCTTAAGGCCTGGGCACAAGTGCAAGCTAGGTTTAAGGCCTGGGCACAAGTGCGGGCTAGGCTTAAGGCCTGGGCACAAGTGATGGCTAGGCTTAAGGCATGGGCACAAGTGCAAGTTAGGCTTAAGGCCTGGGCACAAGTGCGGGCTAGGCTTAAGGCCTGGGCACAAGTGTGGGCTAGGCTTAAGGCATGGGCACAAGTGCAGTGCTGGCTAGGAGCAAGGCAGGGGGCACAAGTGCTGGCTATGCTTAAGGCATGGGCACAAGTGCGGGCTAGGCTTAAGGCCTGGGCACAAGTGCGGGCTAGGCTTAAGGCCTGGGCACAAGTGCGGGCTAGGCTTAAGGCCTGGGCACAAGTGCGGGCTAGGCTTAAGGCCTGGGCACAAGTGCGGGCTAGGCTTAAGGCCTGGGCACAAGTGCGGGCTAGGCTTAAGGCCTGGGCACAAGTGCGGGCTAGGCTTAAGGCCTGGGCACAAGTGCGGGCTAGGCTTAAGGTCTGGGCACAAGTGCGGGCTAGGCTTAAGGCCTGGGCACAAGTGCGGGCAAGGCTTAAGGCCTGGGCACAAGTGCGGGCTAGGCTTAAGGCCTGGGCACAAGTGCGGGCTAGGCTTAAGGCCTGGGCACAAGTGCAGGCTAGGCTTAAGGCTTGGGCACAAGTGCAGTGCTGGCTAGGCTTAAGGCCGGGGCACAAGTGAGGGCTAGACTTAAGGCCGTGGCACAAGTGCGGGCTAGACTTAAGGCCGGGGCACAAGTGCGGGCTAGACTTAAGGCAGGGGCACAAGTGCGGGCTAGGCTTAAGGTCGGGGCACAATTGCGGGCTAGGCTTAAGGCCGGGGCACAAGTGCGGGCTAGGCTTAAGGCCGGGGCACAATTGCGGGCTAGGCTTAAGGCCGGGGCACAAGTGCGGGCTAGGCTTAAGGCCTGGGCACAAGTGCGGGCTAGGCTTAAGGCCTGGGCACAAGTGTGGGCTAGGCTTAAGGCTTAGGCACAAGTGCGGGCTAGGCTTAAGGCCTGGGCACAAGTGCGGGCTAGGCTTAAGGCCTGGGCACAAGTGCGGCTAGGCTTAAGGCCTGGGCACAAGTGCTGGCTAGGCTTAAGGTCTGGGTAAAAGTGCAGTGCTGGCTAGGATCAAGGCAGGGGGCACAAGTGCTGGCTAGGCTTAAGGCATGGGCACAAGTGCAAGCTAGGCTTAAGGCCTGGGCACAAGTGCGGGCTAGGCTTAAGGCCTGGGCACAAGTGCGGGCTAGGCTTAAGGCATGGGCACAAGTGCAGTGCTGGCTAGGAGCAAGGCAGGGGGCACAAGTGCTGGCTATGCTTAAGGCATGGGCACAAGTGCGGGCTAGACTTAAGGCCTGGGCACAAGTGCGGGCTAGGCTTAAGGCCTGGGCACAAGTGCGGGCTAGGCTTAAAGCCTGGGCACAAGTGCGGGCTAGGCTTAAGGCCTGGGCACATGTGCGGGCTAGGCTTAAGGCCTGGGCACAAGTGCGGGCTAGGCTTAAGGCCTGGGCACAAGTGAGGGCTAGGCTTAAGGCCTGGGCACAAGTGCAGTGCTGGCTAGGATCAAGGCAGGGGGCACAAGTGCTGGCTAGGCTTAAGGCATGGGCACAAGTGCGAGCTAGGCTTAAGGCCTGGGCACAAGTGCGGGCTAGGCTTAAGGCCTGGGCACAAGTGCGGGCTAGGCTTAAGGCATGGGCACAAGTGCTGGCCAGGATTAACGCAGGGGGCACAAGTGCGGGCTAGGCTTAAGGCCTGGGCACATTTGCGGGCTAGGCTTAAGGCCTGGGCAAAAGTGCGGGCTAGGCTTAAGGCCTGGGCACAAATGAGGGCTAGGCTTAAGGCCTGGGCAAAAGTGTGGGCTAGGCTTAAGGCCTGGGCACAAGTGCGGGCTAGGCTTAAGGCCTGGGCACAAGTGCGGGCTAGGCTTAAGGCATGAGCACAACTGCGGGCTAGGCTTAAGGCCTGGGCACAAGTGCGGGCTAGGCTTAAGGCCTGGGCACAAGTGCGGGCTAGGCTTAAGGCCTGGGCACAAATGAGGGCTAGGCTTAAGGCCTGGGCAAAAGTGTGGGCTAGGCTTAAGGCCTGGGCATAAGTGCGGGCTAGGCTTAAGGCCTGGGCACAAGTGCGGGCTAGGCTTAAGGCATGGGCACAAGTGCGGGCTAGGCTTAAGGCCTGGGCACAAGTGCGGGCTAGGCTTAAGGCCGGGGCACAAGTGCGGGCTAGGCTTAAGGCCTGAACACAAGTGCGGGCTAGGCTTAAGGCCTGGGCACAAGTGCGAGCTAGGCTTAAGGCCTGGGCACAAGAGCGGGCTAGGCTTAATGCCTGGGCACAAGTGCGGGCTAGGCTTAAGGCCTGGGCACAAGTGCGGGCTAGGCTTAAGGCCTGGGCACAAGTGCGGGCTAGGCTTAAGGCCTGGGCACAAGTGCGGGCTAGGCTTAAGGCCGGGGCACAAGTGCGGGCAAGGCTTAAGGCCGGGGCACAAGTGCGGGCAAGGCTTAAGGCCGGGGCACAAGTGCGGGCAAGGCTTAAAGCCGGGGCACAAGTGCGGGCTAGGCTTAAGGCCGGGGCACAAGTGCGGGCTAGGCTTAAGGCCGGGGCACAAGTGCGGGCTAGGTTTAAAGCCGGGGCACAAGTGCGGGCTAGGCTTAAGGCCTGGGCACAAGTGCAGGCTAGGCTTAAGGCCTGGGCACAAGTGCAGTGCTGGCTAGGATCAAGGCAGGGGGCACAAGTGCTGGCTAGGCTTAAGGCATGGGCACAAGTGCTGGCTAGGCTTAAGGCATACAGCTAACTCTTTGCACTCTTTGCATAAAGGGTTAGGCACCTAAAGGGGTGAAGAGCTAGCTTTCACCCCTCTACTCTGTACTTGGACATTTAGGACTAGATCCTTTGTTGTACAGTGCGGAGCCTCTCCATAACCCCATGCTCCAAGCGACCAGGCACTTCTTGTCTGTCCTCCGTGAATGGGTAATGCCTTCTTCCCCAATGACAGTCGTGCATGCGCATTCAGACGGGACAAGAGCGAAGAGCGTAAAGCTGGCCCTACGTGCATAACCAACGTGAAGCTGAAGACAAAAACAAACAAACAAGCATTCAAGGGGCTCAAAAGTGCGGGCTAGGCTTAAGGCCTGGGCACAAGTGCGGGCTAGGCTTAAGGCCTGGGCACAAGTGCGGGCTAGGCTTAAGGCCGGGGCACAAGTGCGGGCTAGGCTTAAGGCCTGGGCACAAGTGCAGTGCTGGCTAGGATCAAGGCAGGGGGCACAAGTGCTGGCTAGGCTTAAGGCATGAGCACAAGTGCGAGCTAGGCTTAAGGCCTGGGCACAAGTGCGGGCTAGGCTTAAGGCCTAGGCACAAGTGCGGGCTAGGCTTAAGGCCTAGGCACAAGTGCGGGCTAGGCTTAAGGCTTGGGCACAAGTGCAGTGCTGGCTAGGATCAAGGCAGGGGCTACAATTGCTGGCTAGGCTTAAGGCCGGGGCACAAGTGCTGGCTAGGCTTAAGGCCGGGGCACAAGTGCGGGCTAGGCTTAAGGCCTGGGCACAAGTGCGGGCTAGGCCTAAGGCCTGGGCACAAGTGCGGGCTAGGCTTAAGGCCGGGGCACAAGTGCGGGCTAGGCTTAAGGCCGGGGCACAAATGCGGGCTAGGCTTAAGGCCGGGGCACAAGTGCGGGCTAGGCTTAAGGCCGGGGCACAAGTGCGGGCAAGGCTTAAGGCCGGGGCACAAGTGCGGGCTAGGCTTAAGGACGGGGCACAAGTGCGGGCTAGGCTTAAGGTCGGGGCACAAGTGCGGCCTAGGCTTAAGGCCGGGGCACAAGTGCGGGATAGGCTTAAGGCCGGGGCACAAATGCGGGCTAGGCTTAAGGCCGGGGCACAAGTGCGGGATAGGCTTAAGGCCGGGGCACAAGTGCGGGCTAGGCTTAAGGCCGGGGCACAAGTGCGGGCTGGGCTTAAGGCCGGGGCACAAGTGCGAGCTAGGCTTAAGGCCTGGGCACAAGTGCGGGCTAGGCTTAAGGCCTGGGCACAAGTGCGGGCTAGGCTTAAGGCCTGGGCACAAGTGCGGGCTAGGCTTAAGGCCTGGGCACAAGTGCGGGCTATGCTTAAGGCTTGGGCACAAGTGCAGTGATGGCTAGGATCAAGGCAGGGGGCACAAGTGCTGGCTAGGCTTAAGGCCTGGGCACAAGTACGGGCTAGGCTTAAGGCCGGGGCACAAGTGCGGGCTAGGCTTAAGGCCTGGGCACATGTGCGGGCTAGGCTTAAGGCCTGGGCACAAGTGCGGGCTAGGCTTAAGGCCTGGGCACAAGTGCTGGCTAGGCTTAAGGTCTGGGCACAAGTGCAGTGCTGGCTAGGATCAAGGCAAAGGGCACAAGTGCTGGCTAGGCTTAAGGCATGGGCACAAGTGCAAGCTAGGCTTAAGGCCTGGGCACAAGTGCGGGCTAGGCTTAAGGCCCGGGCACAAGTGCGGGCTAGGCTTAAGGCATGGGCACAAGTGCAGTGCTGGCTAGGAGCAAGGCAGGGGGCACAAGTGCTGGCTAGGAGCAAGGCAGGGGGCACAAGTGCTGGCTATGCTTAAGGCATGGGCACAAGTGCGGGCTAGGCTTAAGGCCTGGGCACGAGTGCGGGCTAGGCTTAAGGCCTGGGCACAAGTGCGGGCTAGGCTTAAAGCCTGGGCACAAGTGCGGGCTAGGCTTAAGGCCTGGGCAAATGTGCGGGCTAGGCTTAAGGCCTGGGCACAAGTGCGGGCTAGGCTTATGGCCTGGGCACAAGTGCTGGCTAGGCTTAAGGTCTGGGCACAAGTGCAGTGCTGGCTAGGATCAAGGCAAAGGGCACAAGTGCTTGCTAGGCTTAAGGCCTGGGCACAAGTGCAAGCTAGGTTTAAGGCCTGGGCACAAGTGCGGGCTAGGCTTAAGGCCTGGGCACAAGTGATGGCTAGGCTTAAGGCATGGGCACAAGTGCAAGTTAGGCTTAAGGCCTGGGCACAAGTGCGGGCTAGGCTTAAGGCCTGGGCACAAGTGTGGGCTAGGCTTAAGGCATGGGCACAAGTGCAGTGCTGGCTAGGAGCAAGGCAGGCGGCACAAGTGCTGGCTATGCTTAAGGCATGGGCACAAATGCGGGCTAGGCTTAAGGCCTGGGCACAAGTGCGGGCTAGGCTTAAGGCCTGGGCACAAGTGCGGGCTAGGCTTAAGGCCTGGGCACAAGTGCGGGCTAGGCTTAAGGCCTGGGCACAAGTGCGGGCTAGGCTTAAGGCCTGGGCACAAGTGCGGGCTAGGCTTAAGGCCTGGGCACAAGTGCGGGCTAGGCTTAAGGTCTGGGCACAAGTGCGGGCTAGGCTTAAGGCCTGGGCACAAGTGCGGGCTAGGCTTAAGGCCTGGGCACAAGTGCGGGCTAGGCTTAAGGCCTGGGCACAAGTGCGGGCTAGGCTTAAGGCCTGGGCACAAGTGCAGGCTAGGCTTAAGGCTTGGGCACAAGTGCAGTGCTGGCTAGGCTTAAGGCCGGGGCACAAGTGAGGGCTAGACTTAAGGCCGGGGCACAAGTGCGGGCTAGACTTAAGGCCGGGGCACAAGTGCGGGCTAGACTTAAGGCAGGGGCACAAGTGCGGGCTAGGCTTATGGTCGGGGCACAATTGCGGGCTAGGCTTAAGGCCGGGGCACAAGTGCGGGCTAGGCTTAAGGCCGGGGCACAATTGCGGGCTAGGCTTAAGGCCGGGGCACAAGTGCGGGCTAGGCTTAAGGCCTGGGCACAAGTGCGGGCTAGGCTTAAGGCCTGGGCACAAGTGTGGGCTAGGCTTAAGGCTTAGGCACAAGTGCGGGCTAGGCTTAAGGCCTGGGCACAAGTGCGGGCTAGGCTTAAGGCCTGGGCACAAGTGCGGCTAGGCTTAAGGCCTGGGCACAAGTGCTGGCTAGGCTTAAGGTCTGGGTAAAAGTGCAGTGCTGGCTAGGATCAAGGCAGGGGGCACAAGTGCTGGCTAGGCTTAAGGCATGGGCACAAGTGCAAGCTAGGCTTAAGGCCTGGGCACAAGTGCGGGCTAGGCTTAAGGCCTGGGCACAAGTGCAGTGCTGGCTAGGAGCAAGGCAGGGGGCACAAGTGCTGGCTATGCTTAAGGCATGGGCACAAGTGCGGGCTAGGCTTAAGGCCTGGGCACAAGTGCGGGCTAGGCTTAAGGCCTGGGCACAAGTGCGGGCTAGGCTTAAAGCCTGGGCACAAGTGCGGGCTAGGCTTAAGGCCTGGGCACATGTGCGGGCTAGGCTTAAGGCCTGGGCACAAGTGCGGGCTAGGCTTAAGGCCTGGGCACAAGTGAGGGCTAGGCTTAAGGCCTGGGCACAAGTGCAGTGCTGGCTAGGATCAAGGCAGGGGGCACAAGTGCTGGCTAGGCTTAAGGCATGGGCACAAGTGCGAGCTAGGCTTAAGGCCTGGGCACAAGTGCGGGCTAGGCTTAAGGCCTGGGCACAAGTGCGGGCTAGGCTTAAGGCATGGGCACAAGTGCTGGCCAGGATTAACGCAGGGGGCACAAGTGCGGGCTAGGCTTAAGGCCTGGGCACAAGTGCGGGCTGGGCTTAAGGCCGTGGCACAAGTGCGGGCTGGGCTTAAGGCCTGGGCACAAGTGCGGGCTGGGCTTAAGGCCTGGGCACAAGTGCGGGCTGGGCTTAAGGCCTGGGCACAAGTGCGGGCTAGGCTTAAGGCCTGGGCACAAGTGCGGGCTAGGCTTAAGGCCTGGGCACAAGTGCGGGCTAGGCTTAAGGCCTGGGCACAAGTGCGGGCTAGGCTTAAGGCCTGGGCACAAGTGCAGGCTAGGCTTAAGGCTTGGGCACAAGTGCAGTGCTGGCTAGGCTTAAGGCCGGGGCACAAGTGCGGGCTAGACTTAAGGCCGGGGCACAAGTGCGGGCTAGACTTAAGGCCGGGGCACAAGTGCGGGCTAGGCTTAAGGCTGGGGCACAATTGCGGGCTAGGCTTAAGGCCGGGGCACAAGTGCGGGCTAGGCTTAAGGCCTGGGCACAAGTGCGGGCTAGGCTTAAGGCCTGGGCACAAGTGCTGGCTAGGCTTAAGGTCTGGGCACAAGTGCAGTGCTGGCTAGGATCAAGGCAAAGGGCACAAGTGCTGGCTAGGCTTAAGGCATGGGCACAAGTGCAAGCTAGGCTTAAGGCCTGGGCACAAGTGCGGGCTAGGCTTAAGGCCTGGGCACAAGTGCGGGCTAGGCTTAAGGCATGGGCACAAGTGCAGTGCTGGCTAGGAGCAAGGCAGGGGGCACAAGTGCTGGCTATGCTTAAGGCATGGGCACAAGTGCGGGCTAGGCTTAAGGCCTGGGCACAAGTGCGGGCTAGGCTTAAGGCCTGGGCACAAGTGCGGGCTAGGCTTAAGGCCTGGGCACAAGTGCGGGCTAGGCTTAAGGCCTGGGCTCAAGTGCGGGCTAGGCTTAAGGCCTGGGCACAAGTGCGGGCTACGCTTAAGGCCTGGGCACAAGTGCGGGCTGGGCTTAAGGCCGTGGCACAAGTGCGGGCTGGGCTTAAGGCCGTGGCACAAGTGCGGGCTGGGCTTAAGGCCTGGGCACAAGTGCGGGCTGGGCTTAAGGCCTGGGCACAAGTGCGGGCTAGGCTTAAGGCCTGGGCACAAGTGCGGGCTAGGCTTAAGTCCTGGGCACAAGTGCGGGCTAGGCTTAAGGCCTGGGCACAAGTGCGGGCTAGGCTTAAGGCCTGGGCACAAGTGCGGGCTAGGCTTAAGGCCTGGGCACAAGTGCAGTGCTGGCTAGGCTTAAGGCCGGGGCACAAGTGCGGGCTAGACTTAAGGCCAGGGCACAAGTGCGGGCTAGGCTTAAGGCCTGGGCACAAGTGCGGGCTAGGCTTAAGGCCTGGGCACAAGTGCGGGCTGGGCTTAAGGCCTGGGCACAAGTGCGGGCTGGGCTTAAGGCCGTGGCACAAGTGCGGGCTGGGCTTAAGGCCTGGGCACAAGTGCGGGCTGGGCTTAAGGCCTGGGCACAAGTGCGGGCTAGGCTTAAGGCCTGGGCACAAGTGCGGGCTAGGCTTAAGGCCTGGGCACAAGTGCGGGCTAGGCTTAAGGCCTGGGCACAAGTGCGGGCTAGGCTTAAGGCCTGGGCACAAGTGCGGGCTAGGCTTAAGGCCTGGGCACAAGTGCGGGCTAGGCTTAAGGCCTGGGCACAAGTGCGGGCTAGGCTTAAGGCCTGGGCACAAGTGCGGGCTAGGCTTAAGGCCTGGGCACAAGTGCAGGCTAGGCTTAAGGCTCGGGCACAAGTGCAGTGCTGGCTAGGCTTAAGGCCGGGGCACAAGTGCGGGCTAGACATAAGGCCGGAGCACAAGTGCGGGCTAGACTTAAGGCCGGGGCACATGTGTGGGCTAGGCTTAAGGCCGGGGCACAATTGCCGGCTAGGCTTAAGGCCGGGGCACAAGTGCGGGCTAGGCTTAAGGCCGGGGCACAATTGCGGGCTAGGCTTAAGGCCGGGGCACAAGTGCGGGCTAGGCTTAAGGCCTAGGCACAAGTGCGGGCTAGGCTTAAGGCCTGGGCACAAGTGCGGGCTAGGCTTAAGGCTTGGGCACAAGTGCGGGCTAAGGTTAAGGCCTGGGCACAAGTGCGGGCTAGGCTTAAGGCCTGGGCACAAGTGCGGGCTAGGCTTAAGGCCTGGGCACAAGTGCTGGCTAGGCTTAAGGTCTGGGCACAAGTGCAGTGCTGGCTAGGATCAAGGCAAAGGGCACAAGTGCTGGCTAGGCTTAAGGCATGGGCACAAGTGCAAGCTAGGCTTATGGCCTGGGCACAAGTGCGGGCTAGGCTTAAGGCCTGGGCACAAGTGCGGGCTAGGCTTAAGGCATGGGCACAAGTGCAGTCCTGGCTAGGAGCAAGGCAGGGGGCACAAGTGCTGGCTATGCTTAAGGCATGGGCACAAGTGCGGGCTAGGCTTAAGGCCTGGGCACAAGTGCGGGCTAGGCTTAAGGCCTGGGCACAAGTGCGGGCTAGGCTTAAGGCCTGGGCACAAGTGCGGGCTAGGCTTAAGGCCTGGGCACAAGTGCGGGCTAGGCTTAAGGCCTGGGCACAAGTGCGGGCTAGGCTTAAGGCCTGGGCACAAGTGCGGGCTGGGCTTAAGGCCTGGGCACAAGTGCGGGCTGGGCTTAAGGCCGTGGCACAAGTGCGGGCTGGGCTTAAGGCTTGGGCACAAGTGCGGGCTGGGCTTAAGGCCTGGGCACAAGTGCGGGCTAGGCTTAAGGCCTGGGCACAAGTGCGGGCTAGGCTTAAGGCCTGGGCACAAGTGCGGGCTAGGCTTAAGGCCTGGGCACAAGTGCGGGCTAGGCTTAAGGCCTGGGCACAAGTGCGGGCTAGGCTTAAGGCCTGGGCACAAGTGCGGGCTAGGCTTAAGGCCTGGGCACAAGTGCAGGCTAGGCTTAAGGCTTGGGCACAAGTGCAGTGCTGGCTAGGCTTAAGGCCGGGGCACAAGTGCGGGCTAGACTTAAGGCCGGGGCACAAGTGCGGGCTAGACTTAAGGCCGGGGCACAAGTGCGGGCTAGGCTTAAGGCTGGGGCACAATTGCGTGCTAGGCTTAAGGCCGGGGCACAATTGCGGGCTAGGCTTAAGGCCTGGGCACAAGTGTGGGCTAGGCTTAAGGCCTGGGCACAAGTGCTGGCTAGGCTTAAGGTCTGGGCACAAGTGCAGTACTGGCTAGGATCAAGGCAAAGGGCACAAGTGCTGGCTAGGCTTAAGGCATGGGCACAAGTGCAAGCTAGGCTTAAGGCCTGGGCACAAGTGCGGGCTAGGCTTAAGGCCTGGGCACAAGTGCGGGCTAGGCTTAAGGCATGGGCACAAGTGCAGTGCTGGCTAGGAGCAAGGCAGGGGGCACAAGTGCTGGCTATGCTTAAGGCATGGGCACAAGTGCGGGCTAGGCTTAAGGCCTGGGCACAAGTGCGGGCTAGGCTTAAGGCCTGGGCACAAGTGCGGGCTAGGCTTAAGGCCTGGGCACAAGTGCGGGCTAGGCTTAAGGCCTGGGCACAAGTGCGGGCTAGGCTTAAGGCCTGGGCACAAGTGCGGGCTACGCTTAAGGCCTGGGCACAAGTGCGGGCTGGGCTTAAGGCCGAGGCACAAGTGCGGGCTGGGCATAAGGCCTGGGCACAAGTGCGGGCTGGGCTTAAGGCCTGGGCACAAGTGCGGGCTGGGCTTAAGGCATGGGCACAAGTGCAGTGCTGGCTAGGAGCAAGGCAGGGGGCACAAGTGCTGGCTAGGAGCAAGGCAGGGGGCACAAGTGCTGGCTATGCTTAAGGCATGGGCACAAGTGCGGGCTAGGCTTAAGGCCTGGGCACGAGTGCGGGCTAGGCTTAAGGCCTGGGCACAAGTGCGGGCTAGGCTTAAAGCCTGGGCACAAGTGCGGGCTAGGCTTAAGGCCTGGGCAAATGTGCGGGCTAGGCTTAAGGCCTGGGCACAAGTGCGGGCTAGGCTTATGGCCTGGGCACAAGTGCTGGCTAGGCTTAAGGTCTGGGCACAAGTGCAGTGCTGGCTAGGATCAAGGCAAAGGGCACAAGTGCTTGCTAGGCTTAAGGCCTGGGCACAAGTGCAAGCTAGGTTTAAGGCCTGGGCACAAGTGCGGGCTAGGCTTAAGGCCTGGGCACAAGTGATGGCTAGGCTTAAGGCATGGGCACAAGTGCAAGTTAGGCTTAAGGCCTGGGCACAAGTGCGGGCTAGGCTTAAGGCCTGGGCACAAGTGTGGGCTAGGCTTAAGGCATGGGCACAAGTGCAGTGCTGGCTAGGAGCAAGGCAGGGGGCACAAGTGCTGGCTATGCTTAAGGCATGGGCACAAATGCGGGCTAGGCTTAAGGCCTGGGCACAAGTGCGGGCTAGGCTTAAGGCCTGGGCACAAGTGCGGGCTAGGCTTAAGGCCTGGGCACAAGTGCGGGCTAGGCTTAAGGCCTGGGCACAAGTGCGGGCTAGGCTTAAGGCCTGGGCACAAGTGCGGGCTAGGCTTAAGGCCTGGGCACAAGTGCGGGCTAGGCTTAAGGTCTGGGCACAAGTGCGGGCTAGGCTTAAGGCCTGGGCACAAGTGCGGGCTAGGCTTAAGGCCTGGGCACAAGTGCGGGCTAGGCTTAAGGCCTGGGCACAAGTGCGGGCTAGGCTTAAGGCCTGGGCACAAGTGCAGGCTAGGCTTAAGGCTTGGGCACAAGTGCAGTGCTGGCTAGGCTTAAGGCCGGGGCACAAGTGAGGGCTAGACTTAAGGCCGGGGCACAAGTGCGGGCTAGACTTAAGGCCGGGGCACAAGTGCGGGCTAGACTTAAGGCAGGGGCACAAGTGCGGGCTAGGCTTATGGTCGGGGCACAATTGCGGGCTAGGCTTAAGGCCGGGGCACAAGTGCGGGCTAGGCTTAAGGCCGGGGCACAATTGCGGGCTAGGCTTAAGGCCGGGGCACAAGTGCGGGCTAGGCTTAAGGCCTGGGCACAAGTGCGGGCTAGGCTTAAGGCCTGGGCACAAGTGTGGGCTAGGCTTAAGGCTTAGGCACAAGTGCGGGCTAGGCTTAAGGCCTGGGCACAAGTGCGGGCTAGGCTTAAGGCCTGGGCACAAGTGCGGCTAGGCTTAAGGCCTGGGCACAAGTGCTGGCTAGGCTTAAGGTCTGGGTAAAAGTGCAGTGCTGGCTAGGATCAAGGCAGGGGGCACAAGTGCTGGCTAGGCTTAAGGCATGGGCACAAGTGCAAGCTAGGCTTAAGGCCTGGGCACAAGTGCGGGCTAGGCTTAAGGCCTGGGCACAAGTGCAGTGCTGGCTAGGAGCAAGGCAGGGGGCACAAGTGCTGGCTATGCTTAAGGCATGGGCACAAGTGCGGGCTAGGCTTAAGGCCTGGGCACAAGTGCGGGCTAGGCTTAAGGCCTGGGCACAAGTGCGGGCTAGGCTTAAAGCCTGGGCACAAGTGCGGGCTAGGCTTAAGGCCTGGGCACATGTGCGGGCTAGGCTTAAGGCCTGGGCACAAGTGCGGGCTAGGCTTAAGGCCTGGGCACAAGTGAGGGCTAGGCTTAAGGCCTGGGCACAAGTGCAGTGCTGGCTAGGATCAAGGCAGGGGGCACAAGTGCTGGCTAGGCTTAAGGCATGGGCACAAGTGCGAGCTAGGCTTAAGGCCTGGGCACAAGTGCGGGCTAGGCTTAAGGCCTGGGCACAAGTGCGGGCTAGGCTTAAGGCATGGGCACAAGTGCTGGCCAGGATTAACGCAGGGGGCACAAGTGCGGGCTAGGCTTAAGGCCTGGGCACAAGTGCGGGCTGGGCTTAAGGCCGTGGCACAAGTGCGGGCTGGGCTTAAGGCCTGGGCACAAGTGCGGGCTGGGCTTAAGGCCTGGGCACAAGTGCGGGCTGGGCTTAAGGCCTGGGCACAAGTGCGGGCTAGGCTTAAGGCCTGGGCACAAGTGCGGGCTAGGCTTAAGGCCTGGGCACAAGTGCGGGCTAGGCTTAAGGCCTGGGCACAAGTGCGGGCTAGGCTTAAGGCCTGGGCACAAGTGCAGGCTAGGCTTAAGGCTTGGGCACAAGTGCAGTGCTGGCTAGGCTTAAGGCCGGGGCACAAGTGCGGGCTAGACTTAAGGCCGGGGCACAAGTGCGGGCTAGACTTAAGGCCGGGGCACAAGTGCGGGCTAGGCTTAAGGCTGGGGCACAATTGCGGGCTAGGCTTAAGGCCGGGGCACAAGTGCGGGCTAGGCTTAAGGCCTGGGCACAAGTGCGGGCTAGGCTTAAGGCCTGGGCACAAGTGCTGGCTAGGCTTAAGGTCTGGGCACAAGTGCAGTGCTGGCTAGGATCAAGGCAAAGGGCACAAGTGCTGGCTAGGCTTAAGGCATGGGCACAAGTGCAAGCTAGGCTTAAGGCCTGGGCACAAGTGCGGGCTAGGCTTAAGGCCTGGGCACAAGTGCGGGCTAGGCTTAAGGCATGGGCACAAGTGCAGTGCTGGCTAGGAGCAAGGCAGGGGGCACAAGTGCTGGCTATGCTTAAGGCATGGGCACAAGTGCGGGCTAGGCTTAAGGCCTGGGCACAAGTGCGGGCTAGGCTTAAGGCCTGGGCACAAGTGCGGGCTAGGCTTAAGGCCTGGGCACAAGTGCGGGCTAGGCTTAAGGCCTGGGCTCAAGTGCGGGCTAGGCTTAAGGCCTGGGCACAAGTGCGGGCTACGCTTAAGGCCTGGGCACAAGTGCGGGCTGGGCTTAAGGCCGTGGCACAAGTGCGGGCTGGGCTTAAGGCCGTGGCACAAGTGCGGGCTGGGCTTAAGGCCTGGGCACAAGTGCGGGCTGGGCTTAAGGCCTGGGCACAAGTGCGGGCTAGGCTTAAGGCCTGGGCACAAGTGCGGGCTAGGCTTAAGTCCTGGGCACAAGTGCGGGCTAGGCTTAAGGCCTGGGCACAAGTGCGGGCTAGGCTTAAGGCCTGGGCACAAGTGCGGGCTAGGCTTAAGGCCTGGGCACAAGTGCAGTGCTGGCTAGGCTTAAGGCCGGGGCACAAGTGCGGGCTAGACTTAAGGCCAGGGCACAAGTGCGGGCTAGGCTTAAGGCCTGGGCACAAGTGCGGGCTAGGCTTAAGGCCTGGGCACAAGTGCGGGCTGGGCTTAAGGCCTGGGCACAAGTGCGGGCTGGGCTTAAGGCCGTGGCACAAGTGCGGGCTGGGCTTAAGGCCTGGGCACAAGTGCGGGCTGGGCTTAAGGCCTGGGCACAAGTGCGGGCTAGGCTTAAGGCCTGGGCACAAGTGCGGGCTAGGCTTAAGGCCTGGGCACAAGTGCGGGCTAGGCTTAAGGCCTGGGCACAAGTGCGGGCTAGGCTTAAGGCCTGGGCACAAGTGCGGGCTAGGCTTAAGGCCTGGGCACAAGTGCGGGCTAGGCTTAAGGCCTGGGCACAAGTGCGGGCTAGGCTTAAGGCCTGGGCACAAGTGCGGGCTAGGCTTAAGGCCTGGGCACAAGTGCAGGCTAGGCTTAAGGCTCGGGCACAAGTGCAGTGCTGGCTAGGCTTAAGGCCGGGGCACAAGTGCGGGCTAGACATAAGGCCGGAGCACAAGTGCGGGCTAGACTTAAGGCCGGGGCACATGTGTGGGCTAGGCTTAAGGCCGGGGCACAATTGCCGGCTAGGCTTAAGGCCGGGGCACAAGTGCGGGCTAGGCTTAAGGCCGGGGCACAATTGCGGGCTAGGCTTAAGGCCGGGGCACAAGTGCGGGCTAGGCTTAAGGCCTAGGCACAAGTGCGGGCTAGGCTTAAGGCCTGGGCACAAGTGCGGGCTAGGCTTAAGGCTTGGGCACAAGTGCGGGCTAAGGTTAAGGCCTGGGCACAAGTGCGGGCTAGGCTTAAGGCCTGGGCACAAGTGCGGGCTAGGCTTAAGGCCTGGGCACAAGTGCTGGCTAGGCTTAAGGTCTGGGCACAAGTGCAGTGCTGGCTAGGATCAAGGCAAAGGGCACAAGTGCTGGCTAGGCTTAAGGCATGGGCACAAGTGCAAGCTAGGCTTATGGCCTGGGCACAAGTGCGGGCTAGGCTTAAGGCCTGGGCACAAGTGCGGGCTAGGCTTAAGGCATGGGCACAAGTGCAGTCCTGGCTAGGAGCAAGGCAGGGGGCACAAGTGCTGGCTATGCTTAAGGCATGGGCACAAGTGCGGGCTAGGCTTAAGGCCTGGGCACAAGTGCGGGCTAGGCTTAAGGCCTGGGCACAAGTGCGGGCTAGGCTTAAGGCCTGGGCACAAGTGCGGGCTAGGCTTAAGGCCTGGGCACAAGTGCGGGCTAGGCTTAAGGCCTGGGCACAAGTGCGGGCTAGGCTTAAGGCCTGGGCACAAGTGCGGGCTGGGCTTAAGGCCTGGGCACAAGTGCGGGCTGGGCTTAAGGCCGTGGCACAAGTGCGGGCTGGGCTTAAGGCTTGGGCACAAGTGCGGGCTGGGCTTAAGGCCTGGGCACAAGTGCGGGCTAGGCTTAAGGCCTGGGCACAAGTGCGGGCTAGGCTTAAGGCCTGGGCACAAGTGCGGGCTAGGCTTAAGGCCTGGGCACAAGTGCGGGCTAGGCTTAAGGCCTGGGCACAAGTGCGGGCTAGGCTTAAGGCCTGGGCACAAGTGCGGGCTAGGCTTAAGGCCTGGGCACAAGTGCAGGCTAGGCTTAAGGCTTGGGCACAAGTGCAGTGCTGGCTAGGCTTAAGGCCGGGGCACAAGTGCGGGCTAGACTTAAGGCCGGGGCACAAGTGCGGGCTAGACTTAAGGCCGGGGCACAAGTGCGGGCTAGGCTTAAGGCTGGGGCACAATTGCGTGCTAGGCTTAAGGCCGGGGCACAATTGCGGGCTAGGCTTAAGGCCTGGGCACAAGTGTGGGCTAGGCTTAAGGCCTGGGCACAAGTGCTGGCTAGGCTTAAGGTCTGGGCACAAGTGCAGTACTGGCTAGGATCAAGGCAAAGGGCACAAGTGCTGGCTAGGCTTAAGGCATGGGCACAAGTGCAAGCTAGGCTTAAGGCCTGGGCACAAGTGCGGGCTAGGCTTAAGGCCTGGGCACAAGTGCGGGCTAGGCTTAAGGCATGGGCACAAGTGCAGTGCTGGCTAGGAGCAAGGCAGGGGGCACAAGTGCTGGCTATGCTTAAGGCATGGGCACAAGTGCGGGCTAGGCTTAAGGCCTGGGCACAAGTGCGGGCTAGGCTTAAGGCCTGGGCACAAGTGCGGGCTAGGCTTAAGGCCTGGGCACAAGTGCGGGCTAGGCTTAAGGCCTGGGCACAAGTGCGGGCTAGGCTTAAGGCCTGGGCACAAGTGCGGGCTACGCTTAAGGCCTGGGCACAAGTGCGGGCTGGGCTTAAGGCCGAGGCACAAGTGCGGGCTGGGCATAAGGCCTGGGCACAAGTGCGGGCTGGGCTTAAGGCCTGGGCACAAGTGCGGGCTGGGCTTAAGGCCTGGGCACAAGTGCGGGCTAGGCTTAAGGCCTAGGCACAAGTGCGGGCTAGGCTTAAGGCCTGGGCACAAGTGCGGGCTAGGCTTAAGGCCTGGGCACAAGTGCGGGCTAGGCTTAAGGCCTGGGCACAAGTGCGGGCTAGGCTTAAGGCCTGGGCACAAGTGCGGGCTAGGCTTAAGGCCTGGGCACAAGTGCAGTGCTGGCTAGGCTTAAGGCCGGGGCACAAGTGCGGGCTAGACTTAAGGCCGGGGCACAAGTGCGGGCTAGACTTAAGGCCTGGGCACAATTGTGGGCTAGGCTTAAGGCCGGGGCACAATTGCGGGCTAGGCTTAAGGCCGGGGCACAAGTGCGGGCTAGGCTTAAGGCCGGGGCACAATTGCGGGCTAGGCTTAAGGCCGGGGCACAAGTGCGGGCTAGGCTTAAGGCCTGGGCACAAGTGCGGGCTAGGCTTAAGGCCTGGGCACAAGTGCGGGCTAGGCTTAAGGCTTGGGCACAAGTGCGGGCTAGGCTTAAGGCCAGGGCACAAGTGCGGGCTAGGCTTAAGGCCTGGGCACAAGTGCGGGCTAGGCTTAAGGCCTGGGCACAAGTGCTGGCTAGGCTTAAGGTCTGGGCACAAGTGCAGTGCTGGCTAGGATCAAGGCAAAGGGCACAAGTGCTGGCTAGGCTTAAGGCATGGGCACAAGTGCAAGCTAGGCTTAAGGCCTGGGCACAAGTGCGGGCTAGGCTTAAGGCCTGGGAACAAGTGCGGGCTAGGCTTAAGGCATGGGCACAAGTGCAGTGCTGGCTAGGAGCAAGGCAGGGGGCACAAGTGCTGGCTAGGAGCAAGGCAGGGGGCACAAGTGCTGGCTATGCTTAAGGCATGGGCACAAGTGCGGGCTAGGCTTAAGGCCTGGGCACGAGTGCGGGCTAGGCTTAAGGCCTGGGCACAAGTGCGGGCTAGGCTTAAAGCCTGGGCACAAGTGCGGGCTAGGCTTAAGGCCTGGGCAAATGTGCGGGCTAGGCTTAAGGCCTGGGCACAAGTGCGGGCTAGGCTTATGGCCTGGGCACAAGTGCTGGCTAGGCTTAAGGTCTGGGCACAAGTGCAGTGCTGGCTAGGATCAAGGCAAAGGGCACAAGTGCTTGCTAGGCTTAAGGCCTGGGCACAAGTGCAAGCTAGGTTTAAGGCCTGGGCACAAGTGCGGGCTAGGCTTAAGGCCTGGGCACAAGTGATGGCTAGGCTTAAGGCATGGGCACAAGTGCAAGTTAGGCTTAAGGCCTGGGCACAAGTGCGGGCTAGGCTTAAGGCCTGGGCACAAGTGTGGGCTAGGCTTAAGGCATGGGCACAAGTGCAGTGCTGGCTAGGAGCAAGGCAGGGGGCACAAGTGCTGGCTATGCTTAAGGCATGGGCACAAGTGCGGGCTAGGCTTAAGGCCTGGGCACAAGTGCGGGCTAGGCTTAAGGCCTGGGCACAAGTGCGGGCTAGGCTTAAGGCCTGGGCACAAGTGCGGGCTAGGCTTAAGGCCTGGGCACAAGTGCGGGCTAGGCTTAAGGCCTGGGCACAAGTGCGGGCTAGGCTTAAGGCCTGGGCACAAGTGCGGGCTAGGCTTAAGGCCTGGGCACAAGTGCGGGCTAGGCTTAAGGTCTGGGCACAAGTGCGGGCTAGGCTTAAGGCCTGGGCACAAGTGCGGGCAAGGCTTAAGGCCTGGGCACAAGTGCGGGCTAGGCTTAAGGCCTGGGCACAAATGCGGGCTAGGCTTAAGGCCTGGGCACAAGTGCAGGCTAGGCTTAAGGCTTGGGCACAAGTGCAGTGCTGGCTAGGCTTAAGGCCGGGGCACAAGTGAGGGCTAGACTTAAGGCCGGGGCACAAGTGCGGGCTAGACTTAAGGCCGGGGCACAAGTGCGGGCTAGACTTAAGGCAGGGGCACAAGTGCGGGCTAGGCTTAAGGTCGGGGCACAATTGCGGGCTAGGCTTAAGGCCGGGGCACAAGTGCGGGCTAGGCTTAAGGCCGGGGCACAATTGCGGGCTAGGCTTAAGGCCGGGGCACAAGTGCGGGCTAGGCTTAAGGCCTGGGCACAAGTGCGGGCTAGGCTTAAGGCCTGGGCACAAGTGTGGGCTAGGCTTAAGGCTTAGGCACAAGTGCGGGCTAGGCTTAAGGCCTGGGCACAAGTGCGGGCTAGGCTTAAGGCCTGGGCACAAGTGCGGCTAGGCTTAAGGCCTGGGCACAAGTGCTGGCTAGGCTTAAGGTCTGGGTAAAAGTGCAGTGCTGGCTAGGATCAAGGCAGGGGGCACAAGTGCTGGCTAGGCTTAAGGCATGGGCACAAGTGCAAGCTAGGCTTAAGGCCTGGGCACAAGTGCGGGCTAGGCTTAAGGCCTGGGCACAAGTGCGGGCTAGGCTTAAGGCATGGGCACAAGTGCAGTGCTGGCTAGGAGCAAGGCAGGGGGCACAAGTGCTGGCTATGCTTAAGGCATGGGCACAAGTGCGGGCTAGACTTAAGGCCTGGGCACAAGTGCGGGCTAGGCTTAAGGCCTGGGCACAAGTGCGGGCTAGGCTTAAAGCCTGGGCACAAGTGCGGGCTAGGCTTAAGGCCTGGGCACATGTGCGGGCTAGGCTTAAGGCCTGGGCACAAGTGCGGGCTAGGCTTAAGGCCTGGGCACAAGTGAGGGCTAGGCTTAAGGCCTGGGCACAAGTGCAGTGCTGGCTAGGATCAAGGCAGGGGGCACAAGTGCTGGCTAGGCTTAAGGCATGGGCACAAGTGCGAGCTAGGCTTAAGGCCTGGGCACAAGTGCGGGCTAGGCTTAAGGCCTGGGCACAAGTGCGGGCTAGGCTTAAGGCATGGGCACAAGTGCTGGCCAGGATTAACGCAGGGGGCACAAGTGCGGGCTAGGCTTAAGGCCTGGGCACATTTGCGGGCTAGGCTTAAGGCCTGGGCAAAAGTGCGGGCTAGGCTTAAGGCCTGGGCACAAATGAGGGCTAGGCTTAAGGCCTGGGCAAAAGTGTGGGCTAGGCTTAAGGCCTGGGCACAAGTGCGGGCTAGGCTTAAGGCCTGGGCACAAGTGCGGGCTAGGCTTAAGGCATGAGCACAACTGCGGGCTAGGCTTAAGGCCTGGGCACAAGTGCGGGCTAGGCTTAAGGCCTGGGCACAAGTGCGGGCTAGGCTTAAGGCCTGGGCACAAATGAGGGCTAGGCTTAAGGCCTGGGCAAAAGTGTGGGCTAGGCTTAAGGCCTGGGCATAAGTGCGGGCTAGGCTTAAGGCCTGGGCACAAGTGCGGGCTAGGCTTAAGGCATGGGCACAAGTGCGGGCTAGGCTTAAGGCCTGGGCACAAGTGCGGGCTAGGCTTAAGGCCGGGGCACAAGTGCGGGCTAGGCTTAAGGCCTGAACACAAGTGCGGGCTAGGCTTAAGGCCTGGGCACAAGTGCGAGCTAGGCTTAAGGCCTGGGCACAAGAGCGGGCTAGGCTTAATGCCTGGGCACAAGTGCGGGCTAGGCTTAAGGCCTGGGCACAAGTGCGGGCTAGGCTTAAGGCCTGGGCACAAGTGCGGGCTAGGCTTAAGGCCTGGGCACAAGTGCGGGCTAGGCTTAAGGCCGGGGCACAAGTGCGGGCAAGGCTTAAGGCCGGGGCACAAGTGCGGGCAAGGCTTAAGGCCGGGGCACAAGTGCGGGCAAGGCTTAAAGCCGGGGCACAAGTGCGGGCTAGGCTTAAGGCCGGGGCACAAGTGCGGGCTAGGCTTAAGGCCGGGGCACAAGTGCGGGCTAGGTTTAAAGCCGGGGCACAAGTGCGGGCTAGGCTTAAGGCCTGGGCACAAGTGCAGGCTAGGCTTAAGGCCTGGGCACAAGTGCAGTGCTGGCTAGGATCAAGGCAGGGGGCACAAGTGCTGGCTAGGCTTAAGGCATGGGCACAAGTGCTGGCTAGGCTTAAGGCATACAGCTAACTCTTTGCACTCTTTGCATAAAGGGTTAGGCACCTAAAGGGGTGAAGAGCTAGCTTTCACCCCTCTACTCTGTACTTGGACATTTAGGACTAGATCCTTTGTTGTACAGTGCGGAGCCTCTCCATAACCCCATGCTCCAAGCGACCAGGCACTTCTTGTCTGTCCTCCGTGAATGGGTAATGCCTTCTTCCCCAATGACAGTCGTGCATGCGCATTCAGACGGGACAAGAGCGAAGAGCGTAAAGCTGGCCCTACGTGCATAACCAACGTGAAGCTGAAGACAAAAACAAACAAACAAGCATTCAAGGGGCTCAAAAGTGCGGGCTAGGCTTAAGGCCTGGGCACAAGTGCGGGCTAGGCTTAAGGCCTGGGCACAAGTGCGGGCTAGGCTTAAGGCCGGGGCACAAGTGCGGGCTAGGCTTAAGGCCTGGGCACAAGTGCAGTGCTGGCTAGGATCAAGGCAGGGGGCACAAGTGCTGGCTAGGCTTAAGGCATGAGCACAAGTGCGAGCTAGGCTTAAGGCCTGGGCACAAGTGCGGGCTAGGCTTAAGGCCTAGGCACAAGTGCGGGCTAGGCTTAAGGCCTAGGCACAAGTGCGGGCTAGGCTTAAGGCTTGGGCACAAGTGCAGTGCTGGCTAGGATCAAGGCAGGGGGTACAATTGCTGGCTAGGCTTAAGGCCGGGGCACAAGTGCTGGCTAGGCTTAAGGCCGGGGCACAAGTGCGGGCTAGGCTTAAGGCCTGGGCACAAGTGCGGGCTAGGCCTAAGGCCTGGGCACAAGTGCGGGCTAGGCTTAAGGCCGGGGCACAAGTGCGGGCTAGGCTTAAGGCCGGGGCACAAATGCGGGCTAGGCTTAAGGCCGGGGCACAAGTGCGGGCTAGGCTTAAGGCCGGGGCACAAGTGCGGGCAAGGCTTAAGGCCGGGGCACAAGTGCGGGCTAGGCTTAAGGACGGGGCACAAGTGCGGGCTAGGCTTAAGGTCGGGGCACAAGTGCGGCCTAGGCTTAAGGCCGGGGCACAAGTGCGGGATAGGCTTAAGGCCGGGGCACAAATGCGGGCTAGGCTTAAGGCCGGGGCACAAGTGCGGGATAGGCTTAAGGCCGGGGCACAAGTGCGGGCTAGGCTTAAGGCCGGGGCACAAGTGCGGGCTGGGCTTAAGGCCGGGGCACAAGTGCGAGCTAGGCTTAAGGCCTGGGCACAAGTGCGGGCTAGGCTTAAGGCCTGGGCACAAGTGCGGGCTAGGCTTAAGGCCTGGGCACAAGTGCGGGCTAGGCTTAAGGCCTGGGCACAAGTGCGGGCTAGGCTTAAGGCCTGGGCACAAGTGCGGGCTATGCTTAAGGCTTGGGCACAAGTGCAGTGATGGCTAGGATCAAGGCAGGGGGCACAAGTGCTGGCTAGGCTTAAGGCCTGGGCACAAGTACGGGCTAGGCTTAAGGCCGGGGCACAAGTGCGGGCTAGGCTTAAGGCCAGGGCACAAGTGCGGGCTAGGCTTAAGGCCGGGGCACAAGTGCGGGCTAGGCTTAAGGCCTGGGCACAAGTGCGGGCTAAGCTTAAGGCCGGGGCAAAAGTGCGGGCTAGGCTTAAGGCCTGGGCACAAGTGCGGGCTAGGTTTAAGGCCTGGGCACAAGTACGGGCTAGGCTTAAAGCCTGGGCACAAGTGCGGGCTAGGCTTAAGGCCTGGGCACAAGTGCGGGATAGGCTTAAGGCCTGGGCACAAGTGCGGGCTAGGCTTAAGGCCTGGGCACAAGTGTGGGCTAGGCTTAAGGCCTGGGCACAAGTGCGGGCTAGGCTTAAGGCCTGGACACAAGTGCGGGCTAGGCTTAAGGCCTGGGCACAAGTGCAGGCTATGCTTAAGGCCTGGGCACAAGTGCGGGCTAGGCTTAAGGCCTGGGCACAAGTGCGGGCTAGGCTTAAGGCCTGGGCACAAGTGCGGGCTGGGCTTAAGGCCGGGGCACAAGTGTGGGCTGGGCTTAAGGCCGGGGCACAAGTGCGGGCTGGGCTTAAGGCCTGGGCACAAGTGCGGGCTGGGCTTAAGGCCTGGGAACAAGTGCGGGCAAGGCTTAACGCCTGGGCACAAGTGCGGGCTAGGCTTAAGGCCTGGGCACAAGTGCGGGATAGGCTTGAGGCCTGGGCACAAGTGCGGGCTAGGCTTGAGGCCTGGGCACAAGTGCGGGCTAGGCTTAAGGCCTGGGCACAAGTGCGGGCTAGGCTTAAGGCCTGGGCACAAGTGCAGGCTAGGCTTAAGGCTTGGGCACAAGTGCAGTGCTGGCTAGGCTTAAGGCCGGGGCACAAGTGCGGGCTAGACTTAAGGCCGGGGCACAAGTGCGGGCTAGACTTAAGGCCGGGGCACAAGTGCGGGCTAGACTTAAGGCCGGGGCACAAGTGCGGGCTAGACTTAAGGCCGGGGCACAAGTGCGGGCTAGGCTTAAGGCCGGGGCACAATTGCGGGCTAGGCTTAAGGCCGGGGCACAAGTGCGGGCTAGGCTTAAGGCCGGGGCACAATTGCGGGCTAGGCTTAAGGCAGGGGCACAAGTGCGGGCTAGGCTTAAGGCCTGGGCACAAGTGGGGGCTAGGCTTAAGGCCTGGGCACAAGTGCGGGCAAGGCTTAAGGCCTGGGCACAAGTGCGGGCTAGGCTTAAGGCCTGGGCACAAGTGCAGGCTAGGCTTAAGGCTTGGGCACAAGTGCAGTGCTGGCTAGGTTTAAGGCCGGGGCACAAGTGAGGGCTAGACTTAAGGCCGGGGAACAAGTGCGGGCTAGACTTAAGGCCGGGGCACAAGTGCGGGCTAGACTTAAGGCCGGGGCACAAGTGCGGGCTAGGCTTAAGGCCGGGGCACAATTGCGGGCTAGGCTTAAGGCCGGGGCACAAGTGCGGGCTAGGCTTAAGGCCGGGGCACAATTGCGGGCTAGGCTTAAGGCCGGGGCACAAGTGCGGGCTAGGCTTAAGGTCGGGGCACAAGTGCGGGCTGGGCTTAAGGCCGGGGCACAAGTGCGAGCTAGGCTTAAGGCCTGGGCACAAGTGCGGGCTAGGCTTAAGGCCTGGGCACAAGTGCGGGCTAGGCTTAAGGCCTGGGCACAAGTGCGGGCTAGGCTTAAGGCCTGGGCACAAGTGCGGGCTAGGCTTAAGGCCTGGGCACAAGTGCGGGCTATGCTTAAGGCTTGGGCACAAGTGCAGTGATGGCTAGGATCAAGGCAGGGGGCACAAGTGCTGGCTAGGCTTAAGGCCTGGGCACAAGTACGGGCTAGGCTTAAGGCCGGGGCACAAGTGCGGGCTAGGCTTAAGGCCAGGGCACAAGTGCGGGCTAGGCTTAAGGCCGGGGCACAAGTGCGGGCTAGGCTTAAGGCCTGGGCACAAGTGCGGGCTAAGCTTAAGGCCGGGGCAAAAGTGCGGGCTAGGCTTAAGGCCTGGGCACAAGTGCGGGCTAGGTTTAAGGCCTGGGCACAAGTACGGGCTAGGCTTAAAGCCTGGGCACAAGTGCGGGCTAGGCTTAAGGCCTGGGCACAAGTGCGGGATAGGCTTAAGGCCTGGGCACAAGTGCGGGCTAGGCTTAAGGCCTGGGCACAAGTGTGGGCTAGGCTTAAGGCCTGGGCACAAGTGCGGGCTAGGCTTAAGGCCTGGACACAAGTGCGGGCTAGGCTTAAGGCCTGGGCACAAGTGCAGGCTATGCTTAAGGCCTGGGCACAAGTGCGGGCTAGGCTTAAGGCCTGGGCACAAGTGCGGGCTAGGCTTAAGGCCTGGGCACAAGTGCGGGCTGGGCTTAAGGCCGGGGCACAAGTGTGGGCTGGGCTTAAGGCCGGGGCACAAGTGCGGGCTGGGCTTAAGGCCTGGGCACAAGTGCGGGCTGGGCTTAAGGCCTGGGAACAAGTGCGGGCAAGGCTTAACGCCTGGGCACAAGTGCGGGCTAGGCTTAAGGCCTGGGCACAAGTGCGGGATAGGCTTGAGGCCTGGGCACAAGTGCGGGCTAGGCTTGAGGCCTGGGCACAAGTGCGGGCTAGGCTTAAGGCCTGGGCACAAGTGCGGGCTAGGCTTAAGGCCTGGGCACAAGTGCAGGCTAGGCTTAAGGCTTGGGCACAAGTGCAGTGCTGGCTAGGCTTAAGGCCGGGGCACAAGTGCGGGCTAGACTTAAGGCCGGGGCACAAGTGCGGGCTAGACTTAAGGCCGGGGCACAAGTGCGGGCTAGACTTAAGGCCGGGGCACAAGTGCGGGCTAGACTTAAGGCCGGGGCACAAGTGCGGGCTAGGCTTAAGGCCGGGGCACAATTGCGGGCTAGGCTTAAGGCCGGGGCACAAGTGCGGGCTAGGCTTAAGGCCGGGGCACAATTGCGGGCTAGGCTTAAGGCAGGGGCACAAGTGCGGGCTAGGCTTAAGGCCTGGGCACAAGTGGGGGCTAGGCTTAAGGCCTGGGCACAAGTGCGGGCAAGGCTTAAGGCCTGGGCACAAGTGCGGGCTAGGCTTAAGGCCTGGGCACAAGTGCAGGCTAGGCTTAAGGCTTGGGCACAAGTGCAGTGCTGGCTAGGTTTAAGGCCGGGGCACAAGTGAGGGCTAGACTTAAGGCCGGGGAACAAGTGCGGGCTAGACTTAAGGCCGGGGCACAAGTGCGGGCTAGACTTAAGGCCGGGGCACAAGTGCGGGCTAGGCTTAAGGCCGGGGCACAATTGCGGGCTAGGCTTAAGGCCGGGGCACAAGTGCGGGCTAGGCTTAAGGCCGGGGCACAATTGCGGGCTAGGCTTAAGGCCGGGGCACAAGTGCGGGCTAGGCTTAAGGTCGGGGCACAAGTGCGGGCTAGGCTTAAGGCCTGGGCACAAGTGCGGGCTAGGCTTAAGGCCTGGGCACAAGTGCGGGCTAGGCTTAAGGCTTAGGCACAAGTGCGGGCTAGGCTTAAGGCCTGGGCACAAGTGCGGGCTAGGCTTAAGGCCTGGGCACAAGTGCGGCTAGGCTTGAGGCCTGGGCACAAGTGCTGGCTAGGCTTAAGGTCTGGGTAAAAGTGCAGTGCTGGCTAGGATCAAGGCACGGGACACAAGTGCTGGCTAGGCTTAAGGCATGGGCACAAGTGCAAGCTAGGCTTAAGGCCTGGGCACAAGTGCGGGCTAGGCTTAAGGCCTGGGCACAAGTGCGGGCTAGGCTTAAGGCATGGGCACAAGTGCAGTGCTGACTAGGAGCAAGGCAGGGGGCACAAGTGCTGGCTATGCTTAAGGCATGGGCACAAGTGCGGGCTAGGCTTAAGGCCTGGGCACAAGTGCGGGCTAGGCTTAAGGCCTGGGCACAAGTGCGGGCTAGGCTTAAAGCCTGGGCACAAGTGTGGGCTAGGCTTAAGGCCTGGGCACATGTGCGGGCTAGGCTTAAGGCCTGGGCACAAGTGCGGGCTAGGCTTAAGGCCTGGGCACAAGTGCGGGCTAGGCTTAAGGCCTGGGCACAAGTGCAGTGCTGGCTAGGATCAAGGCAGGGGGCACAAGTGCTGGCTTGGCTTAAGGCATGGGCACAAGTGCGAGCCAGGCTTAAGGCCTGGGCACAAGTGCGGGCTAGGCTTAAGGCCTGGGCACAAGTGCGGGCTAGGCTTAAGGCATGGGCACAAGTGCTGGCCAGGATTAACGCAGGGGGCACAAGTGCGAGCTAGGCTTAAGGCCTGGGAACATTTGCGGGCTAGCCTTAAGGCCTGGGCAAAAGTGTGGGCTAGGCTTAAGGCCTGGGCACAAGTGCGGGCTAGGCTTAAGGCCTGGGCACAAGTGCGTGCTAGGCTTAAGGCATGGGCACAACTGCGGGCTAGGCTTAAGGCCTGGGCACAAGTGCGGGCTAGGCTTAAGGCCTGGGCACAAGTGCGGGCTAGGCTTAAGGCCTGGGCACAAATGAGGGCTAGGCTTAAGGCCTGGGCAAAAGTGTGGGCTAGGCTTAAGGCCTGGGCATAAGTGCGGGCTAGGCTTAAGGCCTGGGCACAAGTGCGGGCTAGGCTTAAGGCATGGGCACAACTGCGGGCTAGGCTTAAGGCCTGGGCACAAGTGCGGGCTAGGCTTAAGGCCGGGGCACAAGTGCGGGCTAGGCTTAAGGCCTGAACACAAGTGCGGGCTAGGCTTAAGGCCTGGGCACAAGTGCGAGCTAGGCTTAAGGCCTGGGCACAAGTGCGGGCTAGGCTTAATGCCTGGGCACAAGTGCGGGCTAGGCTTAATGCCTGGGCACAAGTGCGGGCTAGGCTTAAGGCCTGGGCACAAGTGCGGGCTAGGCTTAAGGCCTGGGCACAAGTGCGGGCTAGGCTTAAGGCCTGGGCACAAGTGCGGGCTAGGCTTAAGGCCGGGGCACAAGTGCGGGCAAGGCTTAAGGCCGGGGCACAAGTGCGGGCTACGCTTAAGGCCGGGGCACAAGTGCGGGCAAGGCTTAAAGCCGGGGCACAAGTGCGGGCTAGGCTTAAGGCCGGGGCACAAGTGCGGGCTAGGCTTAAGGCCGGGGCACAAGTGCGGGCTAGGTTTAAAGCCGGGGCACAAGTGCGGGCTAGGCTTAAGGCCTGGGCACAAGTGCAGGCTAGGCTTAAGGCCTGGGCACAAGTGCAGTGCTGGCTAGGATCAAGGCAGGGGGCACAAGTGCTGGCTAGGCTTAAGGCATGGGCACAAGTGCAGGCTAGGCTTAAGGCATACAGCTAACTCTTTGCACTCTTTGCATAAAGGGTTAGGCACCTATAGGGGTGAAGAGCTAGCTTTCACCCCTCTACTCTGTACTTGGACATTTAGGACTAGATCCTTTGTTGTACAGTGCGGAGCCTCTCCATAACCCCATGCTCCAAGCGACCAGGCACTTCTTGTCTGTCCTCCGTGAATGGGTAATGCCTTCTTCCCCAATTACAGTCGTGCATGCGCATTCAGACGGGATAAGAGCGAAGAGCGTAAAGCTGGCCCTACGTGCATAACCAACGTGAAGCTGAAGACAAAAACAAACAAACAAGCATTCAAGGGGCTCAAAAGTGCGGGCTAGGCTTAAGGCCTGGGCACAAGTGCGGGCTAGGCTTAAGGCCTGGGCACAAGTGCGGACTAGGCTTAAGGCCGGGGCACAAGTGCGGGCTAGGCTTAAGGCCTGGGCACAAGTGCAGTGCTGGCTAGGATCAAGGCAGGGGGCACAAGTGCTGGCTAGGCTTAAGGCATGAGCACAAGTGCGAGCTAGGCTTAAGGCCTGGGCACAAGTGCGGGCTAGGCTTAAGGCCTGGGCACAAGTGCGGGCTAGGCTTAAGACCTAGGCACAAGTGCGGGCTAGGCTTAAGGCTTGGGCACAAGTGCAGTGCTGGCTAGGATCAAGGCAGGGGGTACAAGTGCTGGCTAGGCTTAAGGCCGGGGCACAAGTGCTGGCTAGGCTTAAGGCCGGGGCACAAGTGCGGGCTAGGCTTAAGGCCTGGGCACAAGTGCGGGCTAGGCTTAAGGCCTGGGCACAAGTGCGGGCTAGGCTTAAGGCCGGGGCACAAGTGCGGGCTAGGCTTAAGGCCGGGGCACAAGTGCGGGCTAGGCTTAAGGCCGGGGCACAAATGCGGGCTAGGCTTAAGGCCGGGGCACAAGTGCGGGCTAGGCTTAAGGCCGGGGCACAAGTGCGGGCAAGGCTTAAGGCCGGGGCACAAGTGCGGGCTAGGCTTAAGGACGGGGCACAAGTGCGGGCTAGGCTTAAGGACGGGGCACAAGTGCGGGCTAGGCTTAAGGCCGGGGCACAAGTGCGGGCTAGGCTTAAGGACGGGGCACAAGTGCGGGCTAGGCTTAAGGCCGGGGCACAAGTGCGGGATAGGCTTAAGGCCGGGGCACAAGTGCGGGCTAGGCTTAAGGCCGGGGCACAAGTGCGGGCTAGGCTTAAGGCCGGGGCACAAGTGCGGGCTAGGCTTAAGGCCGGGGCACAAGTGCGGGCTGGGCTTAAGGCCGGGGCACAAGTGCGAGCTAGGCTTAAGGCATGGGCACAAGTGCTGGCCAGGATTAACGCAGGGGGCACAAGTGCGAGCTAGGCTTAAGGCCTGGGAACATTTGCGGGCTAGGCTTAAGGCCTGGGCACAAGTGCGGGCTAGGCTTAAGGCCTGGGCACAAGTGCGGGCTATGCTTAAGGCTTGGGCACAAGTGCAGTGATGGCTAGGCTTAAGGCCGGGGCACAAGTGAGGGCTAGACTTAAGGCCGGGGCACAAGTGCGGGCTTGACTTAAGGCCGGGGCACAAGTGCGGGCTAGACTTAAGGCAGGGGCACAAGTGCGGGCTAGGCTTAAGGCCGGGGCACAAGTGCGGGCTAGGCTTAAGGCCGGGGCACAAGTGCGGGCTAGGCTTAAGGCCGGGGCACAATTGCGGGCTAGGCTTAAGGCCGGGGCACAAGTGCGGGCTAGGCTTAAGGCCTGGGCACAAGTGCGGGCTAGGCTTAAGGCCTGGGCACAAGTGTGGGCTAGGCTTAAGGCTTAGGCACAAGTGCGGGCTAGGCTTAAGGCCTGGGCACAAGTGCGGGCTAGGCTTAAGGCCTGGGCACAAGTGCGGCTAGGCTTAAGGCCTGGGCACAAGTGCTGGCTAGGCTTAAGGTCTGGGTAAAAGTGCAGTGCTGGCTAGGATCAAGGCAGGGGGCACAAGTGCTGGCTAGGCTTAAGGCCTGGGCACAAGTGCGGGCTAGGCTTAAGGCATGGGCACAAGTGCAGTGCTGGCTAGGAGCAAGGCAGGGGGCACAAGTGCTGGCTATGCTTAAGGCATGGGCACAAGTGCAGTGCTGACTAGGAGCAAGGCATGGGCACAAGTGCGGGCTAGGCTTAAGGCCTGGGCACAAGTGCGGGCTAGGCTTAAGGCCTGGGCACAAGTGCGGGCTAGGCTTAAAGCCTGGGCACAAGTGCGGGCTAGGCTTAAGGCCTGGGCACATGTGCCGGCTAGGCTTAAGGCCTGGGCACAAGTGCGGGCTAGGCTTAAGGCCTGGGCACAAGTGAGGGCTAGGCTTAAGGCCTGGGCACAAGTGCAGTGCTGGCTAGGATCAAGGCAGGGGGCACAAGTGCTGGCTAGGCTTAAGGCATGGGCACAAGTGCGAGCTAGGCTTAAGGCCTGGGCACAAGTGCGGGCTAGGCTTAAGGCCTGGGCACAAGTGCGGGCTAGGCTTAAGGCATGGGCACAAGTGCTGGCCAGGATTAACGCAGGGGGCACAAGTGCGGGCTAGGCTTAAGGCCTGGGCACATTTGCGGGCTAGGCTTAAGGCCTGGGCAAAAGTGCGGGCTAGGCTTAAGGCCTGGGCACAAATGAGGGCTAGGCTTAAGGCCTGGGCAAAAGTGTGGGCTAGGCTTAAGGCCTGGGCACAAGTGCGGGCTAGGCTTAAGGCCTGGGCACAAGTGCGGGCTAGGCTTAAGGCATGGGCACAACTGCGGGCTAGGCTTAAGGCCTGGGCACAAGTGCGGGCTAGGCTTAAGGCCTGGGCACAAATGAGGGCTAGGCTTAAGGCCTGGGCAAAAGTGTGGGCTAGGCTTAAGGCCTGGGCATAAGTGCGGGCTAGGCTTAAGGCCTGGGCACAAGTGCGGGCTAGGCTTAAGGCATGGGCACAAGTGCGGGCTAGGCTTAAGGCCTGGGCACAAGTGCGGGCTAGGCTTAAGGCCGGGGCACAAGTGCGGGCTAGGCTTAAGGCCTGAACACAAGTGCGGGCTAGGCTTAAGGCCTGGGCACAAGTGCGAGCTAGGCTTAAGGCCTGGGCACAAGAGCGGGCTAGGCTTAATGCCTGGGCACAAGTGCGGGCTAGGCTTAAGGCCTGGGCACAAGTGCGGGCTAGGCTTAAGGCCTGGGCACAAGTGCGGGCTAGGCTTAAGGCCTGGGCACAAGTGCGGGCTAGGCTTAAGGCCTGGGCACAAGTGCGGGCTAGGCTTAAGGCTTAGGCACAAGTGCGGGCAAGGCTTAAGGCCGGGACACAAGTGCGGGCTAGGCTTAAGGCTGGGGCACAAGTGCGGGCAAGGCTTAAAGCCGGGGCACAAGTGCGGGCTAGGCTTAAGGCCGGGGCACAAGTGCGGGCTAGGCTTAAGGCCGGGGCACAAGTGCGGGCTAGGTTTAAAGCCGGGGCACAAGTGCGGGCTAGGCTTAAGGCCTGGGCACAAGTGCAGGCTAGGCTTAAGGCCTGGGCACAAGTGCAGTGCTGGCTAGGATCAAGGCAGGGGGCACAAGTGCTGGCTAGGCTTAAGGCATGGGCACAAGTGCTGGCTAGGCTTAAGGCATACAGCTAACTCTTTGCACTCTTTGCATAAAGGGTTAGGCACCTAAAGGGGTGAAGAGCTAGCTTTCACCCCTCTACTCTGTACTTGGACATTTAGGACTAGATCCTTTGTTGTACAGTGCGGAGCCTCTCCATAACCCCATGCTCCAAGCGACCAGGCACTTCTTGTCTGTCCTCCGTGAATGGGTAATGCCTTCTTCCCCAATTACAGTCGTGCATGTGCATTCAGACGGGACAAGAGCGAAGAGCGTAAAGCTGGCCCTACGTGCATAACCAACGTGAAGCTGAAGACAAAAACAAACAAACAAGCATTCAAGGGGCTCAAAAGTGCGGGCTAGGCTTAAGGCCTGGGCACAAGTGCGGGCTAGGCTTAAGGCCTGGGCACAAGTGCGGGCTAGGCTTAAGGCCGGGGCACAAGTGCGGGCTAGGCTTAAGGCCTGGGCACAAGTGCAGTGCTGGCTAGGATCAAGGCAGGGGGCACAAGTGCTGGCTAGGCTTAAGGCATGAGCACAAGTGCGAGCTAGGCTTAAGGCCTGGGCACAAGTGCGGGCTAGGCTTAAGGCCTAGGCACAAGTGCGGGCTAGGCTTAAGGCCTAGGCACAAGTGCGGGCTTGGCTTAAGGCTTGGGCACAAGTGCAGTGCTGGCTAGGATCAAGGCAGGGGGTACAATTGCTGGCTAGGCTTAAGGCCGGGGCACAAGTGCTGGCTAGGCTTAAGGCCGGGGCACAAGTGCGGGCTAGGCTTAAGGCCTGGGCACAAGTGCGGGCTAGGCTTAAGGCCTGGGCACAAGTGCGGGCTAGGCTTAAGGCCGGGGCACAAGTGCGGGCTAGGCTTAAGGCCGGGGCACAAATGCGGGCTAGGCTTAAGGCCGGGGCACAAGTGCGGGCTAGGCTTAAGGCCGGGGCACAAGTGCGGGCAAGGCTTAAGGCCGGGGCACAAGTGCGGGCTAGGCTTAAGGACGGGGCACAAGTGCGGGCTAGGCTTAAGGACGGGGCACAAGTGCGGCCTAGGCTTAAGGCCGGGGCACAAGTGCAGGATAGGCTTAAGGCCGGGGCACAAATGCGGGCTAGGCTTAAGGCCGGGGCACAAGTGCGGGATAGGCTTAAGGCCGGGGCACAAGTGCGGGCTAGGCTTAAGGCCGGGGCACAAGTGCGGGCTGGGCTTAAGGCCGGGGCACAAGTGCGAGCTAGGCTTAAGGCCTGGGCACAAGTGCGGGCTAGGCTTAAGGCCTGGGCACAAGTGAGGGCTAGGCTTAAGGCCTGGGCACAAGTGCGGGCTAGGCTTAAGGCCTGGGCACAAGTGCGGGCTATGCTTAAGGCTTGGGCACAAGTGCAGTGATGGCTAGGATCAAGGCAGGGGGCACAAGTGCTGGCTAGGCTTAAGGCCTGGGCACAAGTACGGGCTAGGCTTAAGGCCGGGGCACAAGTGCGGTCTAGGCTTAAGGCCAGGGCATAAGTGCGGGCTAGGCTTAAGGCCGGGGCACAAGTGCGGGCTAGGCTTAAGGCCTGGGCACAAGTGCGGGCTAAGCTTAAGGCCGGGGCAAAAGTGCGGGCTAGGCTTAAGGCCTGGGCACAAGTGCGGGCTAAGCTTAAGGCCTGGGCACAAGTGCGGGCTAGGTTTAAGGCCTGGGCACAAGTACGGGCTAGGCTTAAAGCCTGGGCACAAGTGCGGGCTAGGCTTAAGGCCTGGGCACAAGTGCGGGATAGGCTTAAGGCCTGGGCACAAGTGCGGGCTAGGCTTAAGGCCTGGGCACAAGTGTGGGCTAGGCTTAAGGCCTGGGCACAAGTGCGGGCTAGGCTTAAGGCCTGGACACAAGTGCGGGCTAGGCTTAAGGCCTGGGCACAAGTGCAGGCTATGCTTAAGGCCTGGGCACAAGTGCGGGCTAGGCTTAAGGCCTGGGCACAAGTGCGGGCTAGGCTTAAGGCCTGGGCACAAGTGCGGGCTACGCTTAAGGCCGGGGCACAAGTGCGGGCAAGGCTTAAAGCCGGGGCACAAGTGCGGGCTAGGCTTAAGGCCGGGGCACAAGTGCGGGCTAGGCTTAAGGCCGGGGCACAAGTGCGGGCTAGGTTTAAAGCCGGGGCACAAGTGCGGGCTAGGCTTAAGGCCTGGGCACAAGTGCAGGCTAGGCTTAAGGCCTGGGCACAAGTGCAGTGCTGGCTAGGATCAAGGCAGGGGGCACAAGTGCTGGCTAGGCTTAAGGCATGGGCACAAGTGCAGGCTAGGCTTAAGGCATACAGCTAACTCTTTGCACTCTTTGCATAAAGGGTTAGGCACCTATAGGGGTGAAGAGCTAGCTTTCACCCCTCTACTCTGTACTTGGACATTTAGGACTAGATCCTTTGTTGTACAGTGCGGAGCCTCTCCATAACCCCATGCTCCAAGCGACCAGGCACTTCTTGTCTGTCCTCCGTGAATGGGTAATGCCTTCTTCCCCAATTACAGTCGTGCATGCGCATTCAGACGGGATAAGAGCGAAGAGCGTAAAGCTGGCCCTACGTGCATAACCAACGTGAAGCTGAAGACAAAAACAAACAAACAAGCATTCAAGGGGCTCAAAAGTGCGGGCTAGGCTTAAGGCCTGGGCACAAGTGCGGGCTAGGCTTAAGGCCTGGGCACAAGTGCGGGCTAGGCTTAAGGCCGGGGCACAAGTGCGGGCTAGGCTTAAGGCCTGGGCACAAGTGCAGTGCTGGCTAGGATCAAGGCAGGGGGCACAAGTGCTGGCTAGGCTTAAGGCATGAGCACAAGTGCGAGCTAGGCTTAAGGCCTGGGCACAAGTGCGGGCTAGGCTTAAGGCCTGGGCACAAGTGCGGGCTAGGCTTAAGACCTAGGCACAAGTGCGGGCTAGGCTTAAGGCTTGGGCACAAGTGCAGTGCTGGCTAGGATCAAGGCAGGGGGTACAAGTGCTGGCTAGGCTTAAGGCCGGGGCACAAGTGCTGGCTAGGCTTAAGGCCGGGGCACAAGTGCGGGCTAGGCTTAAGGCCTGGGCACAAGTGCGGGCTAGGCTTAAGGCCTGGGCACAAGTGCGGGCTAGGCTTAAGGCCGGGGCACAAGTGCGGGCTAGACTTAAGGCCGGGGCACAAGTGCGGGCTAGGCTTAAGGCCGGGGCACAAATGCGGGCTAGGCTTAAGGCCGGGGCACAAGTGCGGGCTAGGCTTAAGGCCGGGGCACAAGTGCGGGCAAGGCTTAAGGCCGGGGCACAAGTGCGGGCTAGGCTTAAGGACGGGGCACAAGTGCGGGCTAGGCTTAAGGACGGGGCACAAGTGCGGGCTAGGCTTAAGGCCGGGGCACAAGTGCGGGCTAGGCTTAAGGACGGGGCACAAGTGCGGGCTAGGCTTAAGGCCGGGGCACAAGTGCGGGATAGGCTTAAGGCCGGGGCACAAGTGCGGGATAGGCTTAAGGCCGGGGCACAAGTGAGGGCTAGGCTTAAGGCCGGGGCACAAGTGCGGGCTAGGCTTAAGGCCGGGGCACAAGTGCGGGCTGGGCTTAAGGCCGGGGCACAAGTGCGAGCTAGGCTTAAGGCATGGGCACAAGTGCTGGCCAGGATTAACGCAGGGGGCACAAGTGCGAGCTAGGCTTAAGGCCTGGGAACATTTGCGGGCTAGGCTTAAGGCCTGGGCACAAGTGCGGGCTAGGCTTAAGGCCTGGGCACAAGTGCGGGCTATGCTTAAGGCTTGGGCACAAGTGCAGTGATGGCTAGGCTTAAGGCCGGGGCACAAGTGAGGGCTAGACTTAAGGCCGGGGCACAAGTGCGGGCTTGACTTAAGGCCGGGGCACAAGTGCGGGCTAGACTTAAGGCAGGGGCACAAGTGCGGGCTAGGCTTAAGGCCGGGGCACAATTGCGGGCTAGGCTTAAGGCCGGGGCACAAGTGCGGGCTAGGCTTAAGGCCGGGGCACAATTGCGGGCTAGGCTTAAGGCCGGGGCACAAGTGCGGGCTAGGCTTAAGGCCTGGGCACAAGTGCGGGCTAGGCTTAAGGCCTGGGCACAAGTGTGGGCTAGGCTTAAGGCTTAGGCACAAGTGCGGGCTAGGCTTAAGGCCTGGGCACAAGTGCGGGCTAGGCTTAAGGCCTGGGCACAAGTGCGGCTAGGTTTAAGGCCTGGGCACAAGTGCTGGCTAGGCTTAAGGTCTGGGTAAAAGTGCAGTGCTGGCTAGGATCAAGGCAGGGGGCACAAGTGCTGGCTAGGCTTAAGGCCTGGGCACAAGTGCGGGCTAGGCTTAAGGCATGGGCACAAGTGCAGTGCTGGCTAGGAGCAAGGCAGGGGGCACAAGTGCTGGCTATGCTTAAGGCATGGGCACAAGTGCAGTGCTGACTAGGAGCAAGGCATGGGCACAAGTGCGGGCTAGGCTTAAGGCCTGGGCACAAGTGCGGGCTAGGCTTAAGGCCTGGGCACAAGTGCGGGCTAGGCTTAAAGCCTGGGCACAAGTGCGGGCTAGGCTTAAGGCCTGGGCACATGTGCCGGCTAGGCTTAAGGCCTGGGCACAAGTGCGGGCTAGGCTTAAGGCCTGGGCACAAGTGAGGGCTAGGCTTAAGGCCTGGGCACAAGTGCAGTGCTGGCTAGGATCAAGGCAGGGGGCACAAGTGCTGGCTAGGCTTAAGGCATGGGCACAAGTGCGAGCTAGGCTTAAGGCCTGGGCACAAGTGCGGGCTAGGCTTAAGGCCTGGGCACAAGTGCGGGCTAGGCTTAAGGCATGGGCACAAGTGCTGGCCAGGATTAACGCAGGGGGCACAAGTGCGGGCTAGGCTTAAGGCCTGGGCACATTTGCGGGCTAGGCTTAAGGCCTGGGCAAAAGTGCGGGCTAGGCTTAAGGCCTGGGCACAAATGAGGGCTAGGCTTAAGGCCTGGGCAAAAGTGTGGGCTAGGCTTAAGGCCTGGGCACAAGTGCGGGCTAGGCTTAAGGCCTGGGCACAAGTGCGGGCTAGGCTTAAGGCATGGGCACAACTGCGGGCTAGGCTTAAGGCCTGGGCACAAGTGCGGGCTAGGCTTAAGGCCTGGGCACAAATGAGGGCTAGGCTTAAGGCCTGGGCAAAAGTGTGGGCTAGGCTTAAGGCCTGGGCATAAGTGCGGGCTAGGCTTAAGGCCTGGGCACAAGTGCGGGCTAGGCTTAAGGCATGGGCACAAGTGCGGGCTAGGCTTAAGGCCTGGGCACAAGTGCGGGCTAGGCTTAAGGCCGGGGCACAAGTGCGGGCTAGGCTTAAGGCCTGAACACAAGTGCGGGCTAGGCTTAAGGCCTGGGCACAAGTGCGAGCTAGGCTTAAGGCCTGGGCACAAGAGCGGGCTAGGCTTAATGCCTGGGCACAAGTGCGGGCTAGGCTTAAGGCCTGGGCACAAGTGCGGGCTAGGCTTAAGGCCTGGGCACAAGTGCGGGCTAGGCTTAAGGCCTGGGCACAAGTGCGGGCTAGGCTTAAGGCCTGGGCACAAGTGCGGGCTAGGCTTAAGGCTTAGGCACAAGTGCGGGCAAGGCTTAAGGCCGGGACACAAGTGCGGGCTAGGCTTAAGGCTGGGGCACAAGTGCGGGCAAGGCTTAAAGCCGGGGCACAAGTGCGGGCTAGGCTTAAGGCCGGGGCACAAGTGCGGGCTAGGCTTAAGGCCGGGGCACAAGTGCGGGCTAGGTTTAAAGCCGGGGCACAAGTGCGGGCTAGGCTTAAGGCCTGGGCACAAGTGCAGGCTAGGCTTAAGGCCTGGGCACAAGTGCAGTGCTGGCTAGGATCAAGGCAGGGGGCACAAGTGCTGGCTAGGCTTAAGGCATGGGCACAAGTGCTGGCTAGGCTTAAGGCATACAGCTAACTCTTTGCACTCTTTGCATAAAGGGTTAGGCACCTAAAGGGGTGAAGAGCTAGCTTTCACCCCTCTACTCTGTACTTGGACATTTAGGACTAGATCCTTTGTTGTACAGTGCGGAGCCTCTCCATAACCCCATGCTCCAAGCGACCAGGCACTTCTTGTCTGTCCTCCGTGAATGGGTAATGCCTTCTTCCCCAATTACAGTCGTGCATGCGCATTCAGACGGGACAAGAGCGAAGAGCGTAAAGCTGGCCCTACGTGCATAACCAACGTGAAGCTGAAGACAAAAACAAACAAACAAGCATTCAAGGGGCTCAAAAGTGCGGGCTAGGCTTAAGGCCTGGGCACAAGTGCGGGCTAGGCTTAAGGCCTGGGCACAAGTGCGGGCTAGGCTTAAGGCCGGGGCACAAGTGCGGGCTAGGCTTAAGGCCTGGGCACAAGTGCAGTGCTGGCTAGGATCAAGGCAGGGGGCACAAGTGCTGGCTAGGCTTAAGGCATGAGCACAAGTGCGAGCTAGGCTTAAGGCCTGGGCACAAGTGCGGGCTAGGCTTAAGGCCTAGGCACAAGTGCGGGCTAGGCTTAAGGCCTAGGCACAAGTGCGGGCTTGGCTTAAGGCTTGGGCACAAGTGCAGTGCTGGCTAGGATCAAGGCAGGGGGTACAATTGCTGGCTAGGCTTAAGGCCGGGGCACAAGTGCTGGCTAGGCTTAAGGCCGGGGCACAAGTGCGGGCTAGGCTTAAGGCCTGGGCACAAGTGCGGGCTAGGCTTAAGGCCTGGGCACAAGTGCGGGCTAGGCTTAAGGCCGGGGCACAAGTGCGGGCTAGGCTTAAGGCCGGGGCACAAATGCGGGCTAGGCTTAAGGCCGGGGCACAAGTGCGGGCTAGGCTTAAGGCCGGGGCACAAGTGCGGGCAAGGCTTAAGGCCGGGGCACAAGTGCGGGCTAGGCTTAAGGCCGGGGCACAAGTGCGGGCTAGGCTTAAGGACGGGGCACAAGTGCGGCCTAGGCTTAAGGCCGGGGCACAAGTGCGGGATAGGCTTAAGGCCGGGGCACAAATGCGGGCTAGGCTTAAGGCCGGGGCACAAGTGCGGGATAGGCTTAAGGCCGGGGCACAAGTGCGGGCTAGGCTTAAGGCCGGGGCACAAGTGCGGGCTGGGCTTAAGGCCGGGGCACAAGTGCGAGCTAGGCTTAAGGCCTGGGCACAAGTGCGGGCTAGGCTTAAGGCCTGGGCACAAGTGAGGGCTAGGCTTAAGGCCTGGGCACAAGTGCGGGCTAGGCTTAAGGCCTGGGCACAAGTGCGGGCTATGCTTAAGGCTTGGGCACAAGTGCAGTGATGGCTAGGATCAAGGCAGGGGGCACAAGTGCTGGCTAGGCTTAAGGCCTGGGCACAAGTACGGGCTAGGCTTAAGGCCGGGGCACAAGTGCGGGCTAGGCTTAAGGCCAGGGCATAAGTGCGGGCTAGGCTTAAGGCCGGGGCACAAGTGCGGGCTAGGCTTAAGGCCTGGGCACAAGTGCGGGCTAAGCTTAAGGCCGGGGCAAAAGTGCGGGCTAGGCTTAAGGCCTGGGCACAAGTGCGGGCTAAGCTTAAGGCCTGGGCACAAGTGCGGGCTAGGTTTAAGGCCTGGGCACAAGTACGGGCTAGGCTTAAAGCCTGGGCACAAGTGCGGGCTAGGCTTAAGGCCTGGGCACAAGTGCGGGATAGGCTTAAGGCCTGGGCACAAGTGCGGGCTAGGCTTAAGGCCTGGGCACAAGTGTGGGCTAGGCTTAAGGCCTGGGCACAAGTGCGGGCTAGGCTTAAGGCCTGGACACAAGTGCGGGCTAGGCTTAAGGCCTGGGCACAAGTGCGGGCTATGCTTAAGGCCTGGGCACAAGTGCGGGCTAGGCTTAAGGCCTGGGCACAAGTGCGGGCTAGGCTTAAGGCCTGGGCACAAGTGCGGGCTGGGCTTAAGGCCGGGGCACAAGTGTGGGCTGGGCTTAAGGCCGGGGCACAAGTGCGGGCTGGGCTTAAGGCCTGGGCACAAGTGCGGGCTGGGCTTAAGGCCTGGGAACAAGTGCGGGCAAGGCTTAACGCCTGGGCACAAGTGCGGGCTAGGCTTAAGGCCTGGGCACAAGTGCGGGCTAGGCTTGAGGCCTGGGCACAAGTGCGGGCTAGGCTTGAGGCCTGGGCACAAGTGCGGGCTAGGCTTAAGGCCTGGGCACAAGTGCGGGCTAGGCTTAAGGCCTGGGCACAAGTGCAGGCTAGGCTTAAGGCTTGGGCACAAGTGCAGTGCTGGCTAGGCTTAAGGCCGGGGCACAAGTGCGGGCTAGACTTAAGGCCGGGGCACAAGTGCGGGCTAGACTTAAGGCCGGGGCACAAGTGCGGGCTAGACTTAAGGCCGGGGCACAAGTGCGGGCTAGACTTAAGGCCGGGGCACAAGTGCGGGCTAGGCTTAAGGCCGGGGCACAATTGCGGGCTAGGCTTAAGGCCGGGGCACAAGTGCGGGCTAGGCTTAAGGCCGGGGCACAATTGCGGGCTAGGCTTAAGGCCGGGGCACAAGTGCGGGCTAGGCTTAAGGCCTGGGCACAAGTGGGGGCTAGGCTTAAGGCCTGGGCACAAGTGCGGGCAAGGCTTAAGGCCTGGGCACAAGTGCGGGCTAGGCTTAAGGCCTGGGCACAAGTGCAGGCTAGGCTTAAGGCTTGGGCACAAGTGCAGTGCTGGCTAGGTTTAAGGCCGGGGCACAAGTGAGGGCTAGACTTAAGGCCGGGGAACAAGTGCGGGCTAGACTTAAGGCCGGGGCACAAGTGCGGGCTAGACTTAAGGCCGGGGCACAAGTGCGGGCTAGGCTTAAGGCCGGGGCACAATTGCGGGCTAGGCTTAAGGCCGGGGCACAAGTGCGGGCTAGGCTTAAGGCCGGGGCACAATTGCGGGCTAGGCTTAAGGCCGGGGCACAAGTGCGGGCTAGGCTTAAGGTCGGGGCACAAGTGCGGGCTAGGCTTAAGGTCGGGGCACAAGTGCGGGCTAGGCTTAAGGCCGGGGCACAATTGCGGGCTAGGCTTAAGGCCGGGGCACAAGTGCGGGCTAGGCTTAAGGTCGGGGCACAAGTGCGGGCTAGGCTTAAGGCATGGGCACAAGTGCAGTGCTGACTAGGAGCAAGGCAGGGGGCACAAGTGCTGGCTATGCTTAAGGCATGGGCACAAGTGCGGGCTAGGCTTAAGGCCTGGGCACAAGTGCGGGCTAGGCTTAAGGCCTGGGCACAAGTGCGGGCTAGGCTTAAAGCCTGGGCACAAGTGTGGGCTAGGCTTAAGGCCTGGGCACATGTGCGGGCTAGGCTTAAGGCCTGGGCACAAGTGCGGGCTAGGCTTAAGGCCTGGGCACAAGTGCGGGCTAGGCTTAAGGCCTGGGCACAAGTGCAGTGCTGGCTAGGATCAAGGCAGGGGGCACAAGTGCTGGCTTGGCTTAAGGCATGGGCACAAGTGCGAGCCAGGCTTAAGGCCTGGGCACAAGTGCGGGCTAGGCTTAAGGCCTGGGCACAAGTGCGGGCTAGGCTTAAGGCATGGGCACAAGTGCTGGCCAGGATTAACGCAGGGGGCACAAGTGCGAGCTAGGCTTAAGGCCTGGGAACATTTGCGGGCTAGCCTTAAGGCCTGGGCAAAAGTGTGGGCTAGGCTTAAGGCCTGGGCACAAGTGCGGGCTAGGCTTAAGGCCTGGGCACAAGTGCGTGCTAGGCTTAAGGCATGGGCACAACTGCGGGCTAGGCTTAAGGCCTGGGCACAAGTGCGGGCTAGGCTTAAGGCCTGGGCACAAGTGCGGGCTAGGCTTAAGGCCTGGGCACAAATGAGGGCTAGGCTTAAGGCCTGGGCAAAAGTGTGGGCTAGGCTTAAGGCCTGGGCATAAGTGCGGGCTAGGCTTAAGGCCTGGGCACAAGTGCGGGCTAGGCTTAAGGCATGGGCACAACTGCGGGCTAGGCTTAAGGCCTGGGCACAAGTGCGGGCTAGGCTTAAGGCCGGGGCACAAGTGCGGGCTAGGCTTAAGGCCTGAACACAAGTACGGGCTAGGCTTAAGGCCTGGGCACAAGTGCGAGCTAGGCTTAAGGCCTGGGCACAAGTGCGGGCTAGGCTTAATGCCTGGGCACAAGTGCGGGCTAGGCTTAATGCCTGGGCACAAGTGCGGGCTAGGCTTAAGGCCTGGGCACAAGTGCGGGCTAGGCTTAAGGCCTGGGCACAAGTGCGGGCTAGGCTTAAGGCCTGGGCACAAGTGCGGGCTAGGCTTAAGGCCGGGGCACAAGTGCGGGCAAGGCTTAAGGCCGGGGCACAAGTGCGGGCTACGCTTAAGGCCGGGGCACAAGTGCGGGCAAGGCTTAAAGCCGGGGCACAAGTGCGGGCTAGGCTTAAGGCCGGGGCACAAGTGCGGGCTAGGCTTAAGGCCGGGGCACAAGTGCGGGCTAGGCTTAAAGCCGGGGCACAAGTGCGGGCTAGGCTTAAGGCCTGGGCACAAGTGCGGGCTAGGCTTAAGGCCTGGGCACAAGTGCAGTGCTGGCTAGGATCAAGGCAGGGGGCACAAGTGCTGGCTAGGCTTAAGGCATGGGCACAAGTGCAGGCTAGGCTTAAGGCATACAGCTAACTCTTTGCACTCTTTGCATAAAGGGTTAGGCACCTATAGGGGTGAAGAGCTAGCTTTCACCCCTCTACTCTGTACTTGGACATTTAGGACTAGATCCTTTGTTGTACAGTGCGGAGCCTCTCCATAACCCCATGCTCCAAGCGACCAGGCACTTCTTGTCTGTCCTCCGTGAATGGGTAATGCCTTCTTCCCCAATTACAGTCGTGCATGCGCATTCAGACGGGATAAGAGCGAAGAGCGTAAAGCTGGCCCTACGTGCATAACCAACGTGAAGCTGAAGACAAAAACAAACAAACAAGCATTCAAGGGGCTCAAAAGTGCGGGCTAGGCTTAAGGCCTGGGCACAAGTGCGGGCTAGGCTTAAGGCCTGGGCACAAGTGCGGGCTAGGCTTAAGGCCGGGGCACAAGTGCGGGCTAGGCTTAAGGCCTGGGCACAAGTGCAGTGCTGGCTAGGATCAAGGCAGGGGGCACAAGTGCTGGCTAGGCTTAAGGCATGAGCACAAGTGCGAGCTAGGCTTAAGGCCTGGGCACAAGTGCGGGCTAGGCTTAAGGCCTGGGCACAAGTGCGGGCTAGGCTTAAGACCTAGGCACAAGTGCGGGCTAGGCTTAAGGCTTGGGCACAAGTGCAGTGCTGGCTAGGATCAAGGCAGGGGGTACAAGTGCTGGCTAGGCTTAAGGCCGGGGCACAAGTGCTGGCTAGGCTTAAGGCCGGGGCACAAGTGCGGGCTAGGCTTAAGGCCTGGGCACAAGTGCGGGCTAGGCTTAAGGCCTGGGCACAAGTGCGGGCTAGGCTTAAGGCCGGGGCACAAGTGCGGGCTAGGCTTAAGGCCGGGGCACAAGTGCGGGCTAGGCTTAAGGCCGGGGCACAAATGCGGGCTAGTCTTAAGGCCGGGGCACAAGTGCGGGCTAGGCTTAAGGCCGGGGCACAAGTGCGGGCAAGGCTTAAGGCCGGGGCACAAGTGCGGGCTAGGCTTAAGGACGGGGCACAAGTGCGGGCTAGGCTTAAGGACGGGGCACAAGTGCGGGCTAGGCTTAAGGCCGGGGCACAAGTGCGGGCTAGGCTTAAGGACGGGGCACAAGTGCGGGCTAGGCTTAAGGCCGGGGCACAAGTGCGGGATAGGCTTAAGGCCGGGGCACAAGTGCGGGATAGGCTTAAGGCCGGGGCACAAGTGCGGGCTAGGCTTAAGGCCGGGGCACAAGTGCGGGCTAGGCTTAAGGCCGGGGCACAAGTGCGGGCTGGGCTTAAGGCCGGGGCACAAGTGCGAGCTAGGCTTAAGGCCTGGGCACAAGTGCGGGCTAGGCTTAAGGCCTGGGCACAAGTGCGGGCTAGGCTTAAGGCCTGGGCACAAGTGCGGGCTATGCTTAAGGCTTGGGCACAAGTGCAGTGATGGCTAGGCTTAAGGCCGGGGCACAAGTGAGGGCTAGACTTAAGGCCGGGGCACAAGTGCGGGCTTGACTTAAGGCCGGGGCACAAGTGCGGGCTAGACTTAAGGCAGGGGCACAAGTGCGGGCTAGGCTTAAGGCCGGGGCACAATTGCGGGCTAGGCTTAAGGCCGGGGCACAAGTGCGGGCTAGGCTTAAGGCCGGGGCACAATTGCGGGCTAGGCTTAAGGCCGGGGCACAAGTGCGGGCTAGGCTTAAGGCCTGGGCACAAGTGCGGGCTAGGCTTAAGGCCTGGGCACAAGTGTGGGCTAGGCTTAAGGCTTAGGCACAAGTGCGGGCTAGGCTTAAGGCCTGGGCACAAGTGCGGGCTAGGCTTAAGGCCTGGGCACAAGTGCGGCTAGGCTTAAGGCCTGGGCACAAGTGCTGGCTAGGCTTAAGGCCTGGGCACAAGTGCAGTGCTGGCTAGGATCAAGGCAGGGGGCACAAGTGCTGGCTAGGCTTAAGGCATGGGCACAAGTGCAAGCTAGGCTTAAGGCCTGGGCACAAGTGCGGGCTAGGCTTAAGGCCTGGGCACAAGTGCGGGCTAGGCTTAAGGCATGGGCACAAGTGCAGTGCTGGCTAGGAGCAAGGCAGGGGGCACAAGTGCTGGCTATGCTTAAGGCATGGGCACAAGTGCGGGCTAGGCTTAAGGCCTGGGCACAAGTGCGGGCTAGGCTTAAGGCCTGGGCACAAGTGCGGGCTAGGCTTAAAGCCTGGGCACAAGTGCGGGCTAGGCTTAAGGCCTGGGCACATGTGCCGGCTAGGCTTAAGGCCTGGGCACAAGTGCGGGCTAGGCTTAAGGCCTGGGCACAAGTGAGGGCTAGGCTTAAGGCCTGGGCACAAGTGCAGTGCTGGCTAGGATCAAGGCAGGGGGCACAAGTGCTGGCTAGGCTTAAGGCATGGGCACAAGTGCGAGCTAGGCTTAAGGCCTGGGCACAAGTGCGGGCTAGGCTTAAGGCCTGGGCACAAGTGCGGGCTAGGCTTAAGGCATGGGCACAAGTGCTGGCCAGGATTAACGCAGGGGGCACAAGTGCGGGCTAGGTTTAAGGCCTGGGCACATTTGCGGGCTAGGCTTAAGGCCTGGGCAAAAGTGCGGGCTAGGCTTAAGGCCTGGGCACAAATGAGGGCTAGGCTTAAGGCCTGGACAAAAGTGTGGGCTAGGCTTAAGGCCTGGGCACAAGTGCGGGCTAGGCTTAAGGCCTGGGCACAAGTGCGGGCTAGGCTTAAGGCATGGGCACAACTGCGGGCTAGGCTTAAGGCCTGGGCACAAGTGCGGGCTAGGCTTAAGGCCTGGGCACAAATGAGGGCTAGGCTTAAGGCCTGGGCAAAAGTGTGGGCTAGGCTTAAGGCCTGGGCATAAGTGCGGGCTAGGCTTAAGGCCTGGGCACAAGTGCGGGCTAGGCTTAAGGCATGGGCACAAGTGCGGGCTAGGCTTAAGGCCTGGGCACAAGTGCGGGCTAGGCTTAAGGCCGGGGCACAAGTGCGGGCTAGGCTTAAGGCCTGAACACAAGTGCGGGCTAGGCTTAAGGCCTGGGCAAAAGTGCGGGCTAGGCTTAAGGCCTGGGCAAAAGTGCGAGCTAGGCTTAAGGCCTGGGCACAAGAGCGGGCTAGGCTTAATGCCTGGGCACAAGTGCGGGCTAGGCTTAAGGCCTGGGCACAAGTGCGGGCTAGGCTTAAGGCCTGGGCACAAGTGCGGGCTAGGCTTAAGGCCTGGGCACAAGTGCGGGCTAGGCTTAAGGCCTGGGCACAAGTGCGGGCTAGGCTTAAGGCCGGGGCACAAGTGCGGGCAAGGCTTAAGGCCGGGACACAAGTGCGGGCTAGGCTGAAGGCTGGGGCACAAGTGCGGGCAAGGCTTAAAGCCGGGGCACAAGTGCGGGCTAGGCTTAAGGCCGGGGCACAAGTGCGGGCTAGGCTTAAGGCCGGGGCACAAGTGCGGGCTAGGTTTAAAGCCGGGGCACAAGTGCGGGCTAGGCTTAAGGCCTGGGCACAAGTGCAGGCTAGGCTTAAGGCCTGGGCACAAGTGCAGTGCTGGCTAGGATCAAGGCAGGGGGCACAAGTGCTGGCTAGGCTTAAGGCATGGGCACAAGTGCTGGCTAGGCTTAAGGCATACAGCTAACTCTTTGCACTCTTTGCATAAAGGGTTAGGCACCTAAAGGGGTGAAGAGCTAGCTTTCACCCCTCTACTCTGTACTTGGACATTTAGGACTAGATCCTTTGTTGTACAGTGCGGAGCCTCTCCATAACCCCATGCTCCAAGCGACCAGGCACTTCTTGTCTGTCCTCCGTGAATGGGTAATGCCTTCTTCCCCAATTACAGTCGTGCATGCGCATTCAGACGGGACAAGAGCGAAGAGCGTAAAGCTGGCCCTACGTGCATAACCAACGTGAAGCTGAAGACAAAAACAAACAAACAAGCATTCAAGGGGCTCAAAAGTGCGGGCTAGGCTTAAGGCCTGGGCACAAGTGCGGGCTAGGCTTAAGGCCTGGGCACAAGTGCGGGCTAGGCTTAAGGCCGGGGCACAAGTGCGGGCTAGGCTTAAGGCCTGGGCACAAGTGCAGTGCTGGCTAGGATCAAGGCAGGGGGCACAAGTGCTGGCTAGGCTTAAGGCATGAGCACAAGTGCGAGCTAGGCTTAAGGCCTGGGCACAAGTGCGGGCTAGGCTTAAGGCCTAGGCACAAGTGCGGGCTAGGCTTAAGGCCTAGGCACAAGTGCGGGCTAGGCTTAAGGCTTGGGCACAAGTGCAGTGCTGGCTAGGATCAAGGCAGGGGGTACAATTGCTGGCTAGGCTTAAGGCCGGGGCACAAGTGCAGGCTAGGCTTAAGGCCGGGGCACAAGTGCGGGCTAGGCTTAAGGCCTGGGCACAAGTGCGGGCTAGGCTTAAGGCCTGGGCACAAGTGCGGGCTAGGCTTAAGGCCGGGGCACAAGTGCGGGCTAGGCTTAAGGCCGGGGCACAAATGCGGGCTAGGCTTAAGGCCGGGGCACAAGTGCGGGCTAGGCTTAAGGCCGGGGCACAAGTGCGGGCAAGGCTTAAGGCCGGGGCACAAGTGCGGGCTAGGCTTAAGGACGGGGCACAAGTGCGGGCTAGGCTTAAGGACGGGGCACAAGTGCGGCCTAGGCTTAAGGCCGGGGCACAAGTGCGGGATAGGCTTAAGGCCGGGGCACAAATGCGGGCTAGGCTTAAGGCCGGGGCACAAGTGCGGGATAGGCTTAAGGCCGGGGCACAAGTGCGGGCTAGGCTTAAGGCCGGGGCACAAGTGCGGGCTAGGCTTAAGGCCGGGGCACAAGTGCGGGCTAGGCTTAAGGCCGGGGCACAAGTGCGGGCTAGGTTTAAAGCCGGGGCACAAGTGCGGGCTAGGCTTAAGGCCTGGGCACAAGTGCGGGCTAGGCTTAAGGCCTGGGCACAAGTGCAGTGCTGGCTAGGATCAAGGCAGGGGGCACAAGTGCTGGCTAGGCTTAAGGCATGGGCACAAGTGCAGGCTAGGCTTAAGGCATACAGCTAACTCTTTGCACTCTTTGCATAAAGGGTTAGGCACCTATAGGGGTGAAGAGCTAGCTTTCACCCCTCTACTCTGTACTTGGACATTTAGGACTAGATCCTTTGTTGTACAGTGCGGAGCCTCTCCATAACCCCATGCTCCAAGCGACCAGGCACTTCTTGTCTGTCCTCCGTGAATGGGTAATGCCTTCTTCCCCAATTACAGTCGTGCATGCGCATTCAGACGGGATAAGAGCGAAGAGCGTAAAGCTGGCCCTACGTGCATAACCAACGTGAAGCTGAAGACAAAAACAAACAAACAAGCATTCAAGGGGCTCAAAAGTGCGGGCTAGGCTTAAGGCCTGGGCACAAGTGCGGGCTAGGCTTAAGGCCTGGGCACAAGTGCGGGCTAGGCTTAAGGCCGGGGCACAAGTGCGGGCTAGGCTTAAGGCCTGGGCACAAGTGCAGTGCTGGCTAGGATCAAGGCAGGGGGCACAAGTGCTGGCTAGGCTTAAGGCATGAGCACAAGTGCGAGCTAGGCTTAAGGCCTGGGCACAAGTGCGGGCTAGGCTTAAGGCCTGGGCACAAGTGCGGGCTAGGCTTAAGACCTAGGCACAAGTGCGGGCTAGGCTTAAGGCTTGGGCACAAGTGCAGTGCTGGCTAGGATCAAGGCAGGGGGTACAAGTGCTGGCTAGGCTTAAGGCCGGGGCACAAGTGCTGGCTAGGCTTAAGGCCGGGGCACAAGTGCGGGCTAGGCTTAAGGCCTGGGCACAAGTGCGGGCTAGGCTTAAGGCCTGGGCACAAGTGCGGGCTAGGCTTAAGGCCGGGGCACAAGTGCGGGCTAGGCTTAAGGCCGGGGCACAAGTGCGGGCTAGGCTTAAGGCCGGGGCACAAATGCGGGCTAGTCTTAAGGCCGGGGCACAAGTGCGGGCTAGGCTTAAGGCCGGGGCACAAGTGCGGGCAAGGCTTAAGGCCGGGGCACAAGTGCGGGCTAGGCTTAAGGACGGGGCACAAGTGCGGGCTAGGCTTAAGGACGGGGCACAAGTGCGGGCTAGGCTTAAGGCCGGGGCACAAGTGCGGGCTAGGCTTAAGGACGGGGCACAAGTGCGGGCTAGGCTTAAGGCCGGGGCACAAGTGCGGGATAGGCTTAAGGCCGGGGCACAAGTGCGGGATAGGCTTAAGGCCGGGGCACAAGTGCGGGCTAGGCTTAAGGCCGGGGCACAAGTGCGGGCTAGGCTTAAGGCCGGGGCACAAGTGCGGGCTGGGCTTAAGGCCGGGGCACAAGTGCGAGCTAGGCTTAAGGCCTGGGCACAAGTGCGGGCTAGGCTTAAGGCCTGGGCACAAGTGCGGGCTAGGCTTAAGGCCTGGGCACAAGTGCGGGCTATGCTTAAGGCTTGGGCACAAGTGCAGTGATGGCTAGGCTTAAGGCCGGGGCACAAGTGAGGGCTAGACTTAAGGCCGGGGCACAAGTGCGGGCTTGACTTAAGGCCGGGGCACAAGTGCGGGCTAGACTTAAGGCAGGGGCACAAGTGCGGGCTAGGCTTAAGGCCGGGGCACAATTGCGGGCTAGGCTTAAGGCCGGGGCACAAGTGCGGGCTAGGCTTAAGGCCGGGGCACAATTGCGGGCTAGGCTTAAGGCCGGGGCACAAGTGCGGGCTAGGCTTAAGGCCTGGGCACAAGTGCGGGCTAGGCTTAAGGCCTGGGCACAAGTGTGGGCTAGGCTTAAGGCTTAGGCACAAGTGCGGGCTAGGCTTAAGGCCTGGGCACAAGTGCGGGCTAGGCTTAAGGCCTGGGCACAAGTGCGGCTAGGCTTAAGGCCTGGGCACAAGTGCTGGCTAGGCTTAAGGTCTGGGTAAAAGTGCAGTGCTGGCTAGGATCAAGGCAGGGGGCACAAGTGCTGGCTAGGCTTAAGGCATGGGCACAAGTGCAAGCTAGGCTTAAGGCCTGGGCACAAGTGCGGGCTAGGCTTAAGGCCTGGGCACAAGTGCGGGCTAGGCTTAAGGCATGGGCACAAGTGCAGTGCTGGCTAGGAGCAAGGCAGGGGGCACAAGTGCTGGCTATGCTTAAGGCATGGGCACAAGTGCGGGCTAGGCTTAAGGCCTGGGCACAAGTGCGGGCTAGGCTTAAGGCCTGGGCACAAGTGCGGGCTAGGCTTAAAGCCTGGGCACAAGTGCGGGCTAGGCTTAAGGCCTGGGCACATGTGCCGGCTAGGCTCAAGGCCTGGGCACAAGTGCGGGCTAGGCTTAAGGCCTGGGCACAAGTGAGGGCTAGGCTTAAGGCCTGGGCACAAGTGCAGTGCTGGCTAGGATCAAGGCAGGGGGCACAAGTGCTGGCTAGGCTTAAGGCATGGGCACAAGTGCGAGCTAGGCTTAAGGCCTGGGCACAAGTGCGGGCTAGGCTTAAGGCCTGGGCACAAGTGCGGGCTAGGCTTAAGGCATGGGCACAAGTGCTGGCCAGGATTAACGCAGGGGGCACAAGTGCGGGCTAGGCTTAAGGCCTGGGCACATTTGCGGGCTAGGCTTAAGGCCTGGGCAAAAGTGCGGGCTAGGCTTAAGGCCTGGGCACAAATGAGGGCTAGGCTTAAGGCCTGGACAAAAGTGTGGGCTAGGCTTAAGGCCTGGGCACAAGTGCGGGCTAGGCTTAAGGCCTGGGCACAAGTGCGGGCTAGGCTTAAGGCATGGGCACAACTGCGGGCTAGGCTTAAGGCCTGGGCACAAGTGCGGGCTAGGCTTAAGGCCTGGGCACAAATGAGGGCTAGGCTTAAGGCCTGGGCAAAAGTGTGGGCTAGGCTTAAGGCCTGGGCATAAGTGCGGGCTAGGCTTAAGGCCTGGGCACAAGTGCGGGCTAGGCTTAAGGCATGGGCACAAGTGCGGGCTAGGCTTAAGGCCTGGGCACAAGTGCGGGCTAGGCTTAAGGCCGGGGCACAAGTGCGGGCTAGGCTTAAGGCCTGAACACAAGTGCGGGCTAGGCTTAAGGCCTGGGCACAAGTGCGAGCTAGGCTTAAGGCCTGGGCACAAGAGCGGGCTAGGCTTAATGCCTGGGCACAAGTGCGGGCTAGGCTTAAGGCCTGGGCACAAGTGCGGGCTAGGCTTAAGGCCTGGGCACAAGTGCGGGCTAGGCTTAAGGCCTGGGCACAAGTGCGGGCTAGGCTTAAGGCCTGGGCACAAGTGCGGGCTAGGCTTAAGGCCGGGGCACAAGTGCGGGCAAGGCTTAAGGCCGGGACACAAGTGCGGGCTAGGCTGAAGGCTGGGGCACAAGTGCGGGCAAGGCTTAAAGCCGGGGCACAAGTGCGGGCTAGGCTTAAGGCCGGGGCACAAGTGCGGGCTAGGCTTAAGGCCGGGGCACAAGTGCGGGCTAGGTTTAAAGCCGGGGCACAAGTGCGGGCTAGGCTTAAGGCCTGGGCACAAGTGCAGGCTAGGCTTAAGGCCTGGGCACAAGTGCAGTGCTGGCTAGGATCAAGGCAGGGGGCACAAGTGCTGGCTAGGCTTAAGGCATGGGCACAAGTGCTGGCTAGGCTTAAGGCATACAGCTAACTCTTTGCACTCTTTGCATAAAGGGTTAGGCACCTAAAGGGGTGAAGAGCTAGCTTTCACCCCTCTACTCTGTACTTGGACATTTAGGACTAGATCCTTTGTTGTACAGTGCGGAGCCTCTCCATAACCCCATGCTCCAAGCGACCAGGCACTTCTTGTCTGTCCTCCGTGAATGGGTAATGCCTTCTTCCCCAATTACAGTCGTGCATGCGCATTCAGACGGGACAAGAGCGAAGAGCGTAAAGCTGGCCCTACGTGCATAACCAACGTGAAGCTGAAGACAAAAACAAACAAACAAGCATTCAAGGGGCTCAAAAGTGCGGGCTAGGCTTAAGGCCTGGGCACAAGTGCGGGCTAGGCTTAAGGCCTGGGCACAAGTGCGGGCTAGGCTTAAGGCCGGGGCACAAGTGCGGGCTAGGCTTAAGGCCTGGGCACAAGTGCAGTGCTGGCTAGGATCAAGGCAGGGGGCACAAGTGCTGGCTAGGCTTAAGGCATGAGCACAAGTGCGAGCTAGGCTTAAGGCCTGGGCACAAGTGCGGGCTAGGCTTAAGGCCTAGGCACAAGTGCGGGCTAGGCTTAAGGCCTAGGCACAAGTGCGGGCTAGGCTTAAGGCTTGGGCACAAGTGCAGTGCTGGCTAGGATCAAGGCAGGGGGTACAATTGCTGGCTAGGCTTAAGGCCGGGGCACAAATGCTGGCTAGGCTTAAGGCCGGGGCACAAGTGCGGGCTAGGCTTAAGGCCTGGGCACAAGTGCGGGCTAGGCTTAAGGCCTGGGCACAAGTGCGGGCTAGGCTTAAGGCCGGGGCACAAGTGCGGGCTAGGCTTAAGGCCGGGGCACAAATGCGGGCTAGGCTTAAGGCCGGGGCACAAGTGCGGGCTAGGCTTAAGGCCGGGGCACAAGTGCGGGCAAGGCTTAAGGCCGGGGCACAAGTGCGGGCTAGGCTTAAGGACGGGGCACAAGTGCGGGCTAGGCTTAAGGACGGGGCACAAGTGCGGCCTAGGCTTAAGGCCGGGGCACAAGTGCGGGATAGGCTTAAGGCCGGGGCACAAATGCGGGCTAGGCTTAAGGCCGGGGCACAAGTGCGGGATAGGCTTAAGGCCGGGGCACAAGTGCGGGCTAGGCTTAAGGCCGGGGCACAAGTGCGGGCTGGGCTTAAGGCCGGGGCACAAGTGCGAGCTAGGCTTAAGGCCTGGGCACAAGTGCGGGCTAGGCTTAAGGCCTGGGCACAAGTGCGGGCTAGGCTTAAGGCCTGGGCACAAGTGCGGGCTAGGCTTAAGGCCTGGGCACAAGTGCGGGCTATGCTTAAGGCTTGGGCACAAGTGCAGTGATGGCTAGGATCAAGGCAGGGGGCACAAGTGCTGGCTAGGCTTAAGGCCTGGGCACAAGTACGGGCTAGGCTTAAGGCCGGGGCACAAGTGCGGGCTAGGCTTAAGGCCAGGGCACAAGTGCGGGCTAAGCTTAAGGCCGGGGCAAAAGTGCGGGCTAGGCTTAAGGCCTGGGCACAAGTGGGGGCTAAGCTTAAGGCCTGGGCACAAGTGCGGGCTAGGTTTAAGGCCTGGGCACAAGAACGGGCTAGGCTTAAAGCCTGGGCACAAGTGCGGGCTAGGCTTAAGGCCTGGGCACAAGTGCGGGATAGGCTTAAGGCCTGAGCACAAGTGCGGGCTAGGCCTAAGGCCTGGGCACAAGTGTGGGCTAGGCTTAAGGCCTGGGCACAAGTGCGGGCTAGGCTTAAGGCCTGGACACAAGTGCGGGCTAGGCTTAAGGCCTGGGCACAAGTGCAGGCTATGCTTAAGGCCTGGGCACAAGTGCGGGCTAGGCTTAAGGCCTGGGCACAAGTGCGGGCTAGGCTTAAGGCCTGGGCACAAGTGCGGGCTGGGCTTAAGGCCGGGGCACAAGTGTGGGCTGGGCATAAGGCCGGGGCACAAGTGCGGGCTGGGCTTAAGGCCTGGGCACAAGTGCGGGCTGGGCTTAAGGCCTGGGAACAAGTGCGGGCAAGGCTTAACGCCTGGGCACAAGTGCGGGCTAGGCTTAAGGCCTGGGCACAAATGCGGGCTAGGCTTGAGGCCTGGGCACAAGTGCGGGCTAGGCTTGAGGCCTGGGCACAAGTGCGGGCTAGGCTTAAGGCCTGGGCACAAGTGCGGGCTAGGCTTAAGGCCTGGGCACAAGTGCGGGCTAGGCTTAAGGCCTGGGCACAAGTGCAGGCTAGGCTTAAGGCTTGGGCACAAGTGCAGTGCTGGCTAGGCTTAAGGCCGGGGCACAAGTGCGGGCTAGACTTAAGGCTGGGGCACAAGTGCGGGCTAGACTTAAGGCCGGGGCACAAGTGCGGGCTAGACTTAAGGCCGGGGCACAAGTGCGGGCTAGACTTAAGGCCGGGGCACAAGTGCAGTCTAGGCTTAAGGCCGGGGCACAATTGCGGGCTAGGCTTAAGGCCGGGGCACAAGTGCGGGCTAGGCTTAAGGCCGGGGCACAATTGCGGGCTAGGCTTAAGGCCGGGGCACAAGTGCGGGCTAGGCTTAAGGCCTGAGCACAAGTGGGGGCTAGGCTTAAGGCCTGGGCACAAGTGCGGGCAAGGCTTAAGGCCTGGGCACAAGTGCGGGCTGGGCTTAAGGCCTGGGCACAAGTGCAGGCTAGGCTTAAGGCTTGGGCACAAGTGCAGTGCTGGCTAGGCTTAAGGCCGGGGCACAAGTGAGGGCTAGACTTAAGGCCGGGGAACAAGTGCGGGCTAGACTTAAGGCCGGGGCACAAGTGCGGGCTAGACTTAAGGCCGGGGCACAAGTGCGGGCTAGGCTTAAGGCTGGGGCACAATTGCGGGCTAGGCTTAAGGCCGGGGCACAAGTGCGGGCTAGGCTTAAGGCCGGGGCACAATTGCGGGCTAGGCTTAAGGCCGGGGCACAAGTGCGGGCTAGGCTTAAGGCCGGGGCACAAGTGCGGGCTAGGCTTAAGGCCTGGGCACAAGTGCAGGCTAGGCTTAAGGCCTGGGCACAAGTGCGGGCTAGGCTTAAGGCTTAGGCACAAGTGCGGGCTAGGCTTAAGGCCTGGGCACAAGTGCGGGCTAGGCTTAAGGCCTGGGCACAAGTGCGGCTAGGCTTAAGGCCTGGGCACAAGTGCTGGCTAGGCTTAAGGTCTGGGTAAAAGTGCAGTGCTGGCTAGGATCAAGGCACGGGACACAAGTGCTGGCTAGGCTTAAGGCATGGGCACAAGTGCAAGCTAGGCTTAAGGCCTGGGCACAAGTGCGGGCTAGGCTTAAGGCCTGGGCACAATTGCGGGCTAGGCTTAAGGCATGGGCACAAGTGCAGTGCTGACTAGGAGCAAGGCAGGGGCACAAGTGCTGGCTATGCTTAAGGCATGGGCACAAGTGCGGGCTAGGCTTAAGGCCTGGGCACAAGTGCGGGCTAGGCTTAAGGCCTGGGCACAAGTGCGGGCTAGGCTTAAAGCCTGGGCACAAGTGTGGGCTAGGCTTAAGGCCTGGGCACATGTGCGGGCTAGGCTTAAGGCCTGGGCACAAGTGCGGGCTAGGCTTAAGGCCTGGGCACAAGTGCGGGCTAGGCTTAAGGCCTGGGCACAAGTGCAGTGCTGGCTAGGATCAAGGCAGGGGGCACAAGTGCTGGCTTGGCTTAAGGCATGGGCACAAGTGCGAGCCAGGCTTAAGGCCTGGGCACAAGTGCGGGCTAGGCTTAAGGCCTGGGCACAAGTGCGGGCTAGGCTTAAGGCATGGGCACAAGTGCTGGCCAGGATTAACGCAGGGGGCACAAGTGCGAGCTAGGCTTAAGGCCTGGGCACATTTGCGGGCTAGGCTTAAGGCCTGGGCAAAAGTGCGGGCTAGGCTTAAGGCCTGGGCACAAATGAGGGCTAGGCTTAAGGCCTGGGCAAAAGTGTGGGCTAGGCTTAAGGCCTGGGCACAAGTGCGGGCTAGGCTTAAGGCCTGGGCACAAGTGCGTGCTAGGCTTAAGGCATGGGCACAACTGCGGGCTAGGCTTAAGGCCTGGGCACAAGTGCGGGCTAGGCTTAAGGCCTGGGCACAAGTGCGGGCTAGGCTTAAGGCCTGGGCACAAATGAGGGCTAGGCTTAAGGCCTGGGCAAAAGTGTGGGCTAGGCTTAAGGCCTGGGCATAAGTGCGGGCTAGGCTTAAGGCCTGGGCACAAGTGCGGGCTAGGCTTAAGGCATGGGCACAACTGCGGGCTAGGCTTAAGGCCTGGGCACAAGTGCGGGCTAGGCTTAAGGCCGGGGCACAAGTGCGGGCTAGGCTTAAGGCCTGAACACAAGTGCGGGCTAGGCTTAAGGCCTGGGCACAAGTGCGAGCTAGGCTTAAGGCCTGGGCACAAGTGCGGGCTAGGCTTAATGCCTGGGCACAAGTGCGGGCTAGGCTTAAGGCCTGGGCACAAGTGCGGGCTAGGCTTAAGGCCTGGGCACAAGTGCGGGCTAGGCTTAAGGCCTGGGCACAAGTGCGGGCTAGGCTTAAGGCCTGGGCACAAGTGCGGGCTAGGCTTAAGGCCGGGGCACAAGTGCGGGCAAGGCTTAAGGCCGGGGCACAAGTGCGGGCTACGCTTAAGGCCGGGGCACAAGTGCGGGCAAGGCTTAAAGCCGGGGCACAAGTGCGGGCTAGGCTTAAGGCCGGGGCACAAGTGCGGGCTAGGCTTAAGGCCGGGGCACAAGTGCGGGCTAGGTTTAAAGCCGGGGCACAAGTGCGGGCTAGGCTTAAGGCCTGGGCACAAGTGCGGGCTAGGCTTAAGGCCTGGGCACAAGTGCAGTGCTGGCTAGGATCAAGGCAGGGGGCACAAGTGCTGGCTAGGCTTAAGGCATGGGCACAAGTGCAGGCTAGGCTTAAGGCATACAGCTAACTCTTTGCACTCTTTGCATAAAGGGTTAGGCACCTATAGGGGTGAAGAGCTAGCTTTCACCCCTCTACTCTGTACTTGGACATTTAGGACTAGATCCTTTGTTGTACAGTGCGGAGCCTCTCCATAACCCCATGCTCCAAGCGACCAGGCACTTCTTGTCTGTCCTCCGTGAATGGGTAATGCCTTCTTCCCCAATTACAGTCGTGCATGCGCATTCAGACGGGACAAGAGCGAAGAGCGTAAAGCTGGCCCTACGTGCATAACCAACGTGAAGCTGAAGACAAAAACAAACAAACAAGCATTCAAGGGGCTCAAAAGTGCGGGCTAGGCTTAAGGCCTGGGCACAAGTGCGGGCTAGGCTTAAGGCCTGGGCACAAGTGCGGGCTAGGCTTAAGGCCGGGGCACAAGTGCGGGCTAGGCTTAAGGCCTGGGCACAAGTGCAGTGCTGGCTAGGATCAAGGCAGGGGGCACAAGTGCTGGCTAGGCTTAAGGCATGAGCACAAGTGCGAGCTAGGCTTAAGGCCTGGGCACAAGTGCGGGCTAGGCTTAAGGCCTGGGCACAAGTGCGGGCTAGGCTTAAGGCCTAGGCACAAGTGCGGGCTAGGCTTAAAGCTTGGGCACAAGTGCAGTGCTGGCTAGGATCAAGGCAGGGGGTACAAGTGCTGGCTAGGCTTAAGGCCGGGGCACAAGTGCTGGCTAGGCTTAAGGCCGGGGCACAAGTGCGGGCTAGGCTTAAGGCCTGGGCACAAGTGCGGGCTAGGCTTAAGGCCTGGGCACAAGTGCGGGCTAGGCTTAAGGCCGGGGCACAAGTGCGGGCTAGGCTTAAGGCCGGGGCACAAGTGCGGGCTAGGCTTAAGGCCGGGGCACAAATGCGGGCTAGGCTTAAGGCCGGGGCACAAGTGCGGGCTAGGCTTAAGGCCGGGGCACAAGTGCGGGCAAGGCTTAAGGCCGGGGCACAAGTGCGGGCTAGGCTTAAGGACGGGGCACAAGTGCGGGCTAGGCTTAAGGACGGGGCACAAGTGCGGGCTAGGCTTAAGGCCGGGGCACAAGTGCGGGCTAGGCTTAAGGACGGGGCACAAGTGCGGGCTAGGCTTAAGGCCGGGGCACAAGTGCGGGATAGGCTTAAGGCCGGAGCACAAGTGCGGGATAGGCTTAAGGCCGGGGCACAAGTGCGGGCTAGGCTTAAGGCCGGGGCACAAGTGCGGGCTAGGCTTAAGGCCGGGGCACAAGTGCGGGCTGGGCTTAAGGCCGGGGCACAAGTGCGAGCTAGGCTTAAGGCCTGGGCACAAGTGCGGGCTAGGCTTAAGGCCTGGGCACAAGTGCGGGCTAGGCTTAAGGCCTGGGCACAAGTGCGGGCTATGCTTAAGGCTTGGGCACAAGTGCAGTGATGGCTAGGCTTAAGGCCGGGGCACAAGTGAGGGCTAGACTTAAGGCCGGGGCACAAGTGCGGGCTTGACTTAAGGCCGGGGCACAAGTGCGGGCTAGGCTTAAGGCCGGGGCACAATTGCGGGCTAGGCTTAAGGCCGGGGCACAAGTGCGGGCTAGGCTTAAGGCCGGGGCACAATTGCGGGCTAGGCTTAAGGCCGGGGCACAAGTGCGGGCTAGGCTTAAGGCCTGGGCACAAGTGCGGGCTAGGCTTAAGGCCTGGGCACAAGTGTGGGCTAGGCTTAAGGCTTAGGCACAAGTGCGGGCTAGGCTTAAGGCCTGGGCACAAGTGCGGGCTAGGCTTAAGGCCTGGGCACAAGTGCGGCTAGGCTTAAGGCCTGGGCACAAGTGCTGGCTAGGCTTAAGGTCTGGGTAAAAGTGCAGTGCTGGCTAGGATCAAGGCAGGGGGCACAAGTGCTGGCTAGGCTTAAGGCATGGGCACAAGTGCAAGCTAGGCTTAAGGCCTGGGCACAAGTGCGGGCTAGGCTTAAGGCCTGGGCACAAGTGCGGGCTAGGCTTAAGGCCTGGGCACAAGTGCGGGCTAGGCTTAAGGCCTGGGCACAAGTGCGGGCTAGGCTTAAAGCCTGGGCACAAGTGCGGGCTAGGCTTAAGGCCTGGGCACATGTGCGGGCTAGGCTTAAGGCCTGGGCACAAGTGCGGGCTAGGCTTAAGGCCTGGGCACAAGTGAGGGCTAGGCTTAAGGCCTGGGCACAAGTGCAGTGCTGGCTAGGATCAAGGCAGGGGGCACAAGTGCTGGCTAGGCTTAAGGCATGGGCACAAGTGCGAGCTAGGCTTAAGGCCTGGGCACAAGTGCGGGCTAGGCTTAAGGCCTGGGCACAAGTGCGGGCTAGGCTTAAGGCATGGGCACAAGTGCTGGCCAGGATTAACGCAGGGGGCACAAGTGCGGGCTAGGCTTAAGGCCTGGGCACATTTGCGGGCTAGGCTTAAGGCCTGGGCAAAAGTGCGGGCTAGGCTTAAGGCCTGGGCACAAATGAGGGCTAGGCTTAAGGCCTGGGCAAAAGTGTGGGCTAGGCTTAAGGCCTGGGCACAAGTGCGGGCTAGGCTTAAGGCCTGGGCACAAGTGCGGGCTAGGCTTAAGGCATGGGCACAACTGCGGGCTAGGCTTAAGGCCTGGGCACAAGTGCGGGCTAGGCTTAAGGCCTGGGCACAAATGAGGGCTAGGCTTAAGGCCTGGGCAAAAGTGTGGGCTAGGCTTAAGGCCTGGGCATAAGTGCGGGCTAGGCTTAAGGCCTGGGCACAAGTGCGGGCTAGGCTTAAGGCATGGGCACAAGTGCGGGCTAGGCTTAAGGCCTGGGCACAAGTGCGGGCTAGGCTTAAGGCCGGGGCACAAGTGCGGGCTAGGCTTAAGGCCTGAACACAAGTGCGGGCTAGGCTTAAGGCCTGGGCACAAGTGCGAGCTAGGCTTAAGGCCTGGGCACAAGAGCGGGCTAGGCTTAATGCCTGGGCACAAGTGCGGGCTAGGCTTAAGGCCTGGGCACAAGTGCGGGCTAGGCTTAAGGCCTGGGCACAAATGCGGGCTAGGCTTAAGGCCTGGGCACAAGTGCGGGCTAGGCTTAAGGCCTGGGCACAAGTGCGGGCTAGGCTTAAGGCCGGGGCACAAGTGCGGGCAAGGCTTAAGGCCGGGACACAAGTGAGGGCTAGGCTTAAGGCTGGGGCACAAGTGCGGGCAAGGCTTAAAGCCGGGGCACAAGTGCGGGCTAGGCTTAAGGCCGGGGCACAAGTGCGGGCTAGGCTTAAGGCCGGGGCACAAGTGCGGGCTAGGTTTAAATCCGGGGCACAAGTGCGGGCTAGGCTTAAGGCCTGGGCACAAGTGCGGGCTAGGCTTAAGGCCTGGGCACAAGTGCAGTGCTGGCTAGGATCAAGGCAGGGGGCACAAGTGCTGGCTAGGCTTAAGGCATGGGCACAAGTGCTGGCTAGGCTTAAGGCATACAGCTAACTCTTTGCACTCTTTGCATAAAGGGTTAGGCACCTAAAGGGGTGAAGAGCTAGCTTTCACCCCTCTACTCTGTACTTGGACATTTAGGACTAGATCCTTTGTTGTACAGTGCGGAGCCTCTCCATAACCCCATGCTCCAAGCGACCAGGCACTTCTTGTCTGTCCTCCGTGAATGGGTAATGCCTTCTTCCGTAATTACAGTCGTGCATGCGCATTCAGACGGGACAAGAGCGAAGAGCGTAAAGCTGGCCCTACGTGCATAACCAACGTGAAGCTGAAGACAAAAACAAACAAACAAGCATTCAAGGGGCTCAAAAGTGCGGGCTAGGCTTAAGGCCTGGGCACAAGTGCGGGCTAGGCTTAAGGCCTGGGCACAAGTGCGGGCTAGGCTTAAGGCCGGGGCACAAGTGCGGGCTAGGCTTAAGGCCTGGGCACAAGTGCAGTGCTGGCTAGGATCAAGGCAGGGGGCACAAGTGCTGGCTAGGCTTAAGGCATGAGCACAAGTGCGAGCTAGGCTTAAGGCCTGGGCACAAGTGCAAGCTAGGTTTAAGGCCTGGGCACAAGTGCGGGCTAGGCTTAAGGCCTGGGCACAAGTGATGGCTAGGCTTAAGGCATGGGCACAAGTGCAAGTTAGGCTTAAGGCCTGGGCACAAGTGCAAGTTAGGCTTAAGGCCTGGGCACAAGTGCGGGCTAGGCTTAAGGCCTGGGCACAAGTGTGGGCTAGGCTTAAGGCATGGGCACAAGTGCAGTGCTGGCTAGGAGCAAGGCAGGGGGCACAAGTGCTGGCTATGCTTAAGGCATGGGCACAAGTGCGGGCTAGGCTTAAGGCCTGGGCACAAGTGCGGGCTAGGCTTAAGGCCTGGGCACAAGTGCGGGCTAGGCTTAAGGCCTGGGCACAAGTGTGGGCTAGGCTTAAGGCCTGGGCACAAGTGCGGGCTAGGCTTAAGGCCTGGGCACAAGTGCGGGCTAGGCTTAAGGCCTGGGCACAAGTGCGGGCTAGGCTTAAGGTCTGGGCACAAGTGCGGGCTAGGCTTAAGGCCTGGGCACAAGTGCGGGCTAGGCTTAAGGCCTGGGCACAAGTGCGGGCTAGGCTTAAGGCCTGGGCACAAGTGCGGGCTAGGCTTAAGGCCTGGGCACAAGTGCAGGCTAGGCTTAAGGCTTGGGCACAAGTGCAGTGCTGGCTAGGCTTAAGGCCGGGGCACAAGTGAGGGCTAGACTTAAGGCCGGGGCACAAGTGCGGGCTAGACTTAAGGCCGGGGCACAAGTGCGGGCTAGACTTAAGGCAGGGGCACAAGTGCGGGCTAGGCTTAAGGTCGGGGCACAATTGCGGGCTAGGCTTAAGGAAGGGGCACAAGTGCGGGCTAGGCTTAAGGCCGGGGCACAATTGCGGGCTCGGCTTAAGGCCGGGGCACAAGTGCGGGCTAGGCTTAAGGCCTCGGCACAAGTGCGGGCTAGGCTTAAGGCCTGGGCACAAGTGTGGGCTAGGCTTAAGGCTTAGGCACAAGTGCGGGCTAGGCTTAAGGCCTGGGCACAAGTGCGGGCTAGGCTTAAGGCCTGGGCACAAGTGCGGCTAGGCTTAAGGCCTGGGCACAAGTGCTGGCTAGGCTTAAGGTCTGGGTAAAAGTGCAGTGCTGGCTAGGATCAAGGCAGGGGGCACAAGTGCTGGCTAGGCTTAAGGCATGGGCACAAGTGCAAGCTAGGCTTAAGGCCTGGGCACAAGTGCGGGCTAGGCTTAAGGCCTGGGCACAAGTGCGGGCTAGGCTTAAGGCATGGGCACAAGTGCAGTGCTGGCTAGGAGCAAGGCAGGGGGCACAAGTGCTGGCTATGCTTAAGGCATGGGCACAAGTGCGGGCTAGGCTTAAGGCCTGGGCACAAGTGCGGGCTAGGCTTAAGGCCTGGGCAGAAGTGCGGACTAGGCTTAAAGCCTGGGCACAAGTGCGGGCTAGGCTTAAGGCCTGGGCACATGTGCGGGCTAGGCTTAAGGCCTGGGCACAAGTGCGGGCTAGGCTTAAGGCCTGGGCACAAGTGAGGGCTAGGCTTAAGGCCTGGGCACAAGTGCAGTGCTGGCTAGGATCAAGGCAGGGGGCACAAGTGCTGGCTAGGCTTAAGGCATGGGCACAAGTGCGAGCTAGGCTTAAGGCCTGGGCACAAGTGCGGGCTAGGATTAAGGCCTGGGCACAAGTGCGGGCTAGGCTTAAGGCATGGGCACAAGTGCTGGCCAGGATTAACGCAGGGGGCACAAGTGCGGGCTAGGCTTAAGGCCTGGGCACATTTGCGGGCTAGGCTTAAGGCCTGGGCAAAAGTGCGGGCTAGGCTTAAGGCCTGGGCACAAATGAGGGCTAGGCTTAAGGCCTGGGCAAAAGTGTGGGCTAGGCTTAAGGCCTGGGCACAAGTGCGGGCTAGGCTTAAGGCCTGGGCACAAGTGCGGGCTAGGCTTAAGGCATGGGCACAACTGCGGGCTAGGCTTAAGGCCTGGGCACAAGTGCGGGCTAGGCTTAAGGCCTGGGCACAAGTGCGGGCTAGGCTTAAGGCCTGAGCACAAATGAGGGCTAGGCTTAAGGCCTGGGCAAAAGTGTGGGCTAGGCTTAAGGCCTGGGCATAAGTGCGGGCTAGGCTTAAGGCCTGGGCACAAGTGCGGGCTAGGCTTAAGGCATGGGCACAAGTGCGGGCTAGGCTTAAGGCCTGGGCACAAGTGCGGGCTAGGCTTAAGGCCAGGGCACAAGTGCGGGCTAGGCTTAAGGCCTGAACACAAGTGCGGGCTAGGCTTAAGGCCTGGGCACAAGTGCGAGCTAGGCTTAAGGCCTGGGCACAAGAGCGGGCTAGGCTTAATGCCTGGGCACAAGTGCGGGCTAGGCTTAAGGCCTGGGCACAAGTGCGGGCTAGGCTTAAGGCCTGGGCACAAGTGCGGGCTAGGCTTAAGGCCTGGGCACAAGTGCGGGCTAGGCTTAAGGCCGGGGCACAAGTGCGGGCAAGGCTTAAGACCGGGGCACAAGTGCGGGCTAGGCTTAAGGCCTGGGCACAAGTGCGGGCAAGGCTTAAAGCCGGGGCACAAGTGCGGGCTAGGCTTAAGGCCGGGGCACAAGTGCGGGCTAGGCTTAAGGCCGGGGCACAAGTGCGGGCTAGGTTTAAAGCCGGGGCACAAGTGCGGGCTAGGCTTAAGGCCTGGGCACAAGTGCAGGCTAGGCTTAAGGCCTGGGCACAAGTGCAGTGCTGGCTAGGATCAAGGCAGGGGGCACAAGTGCTGGCTAGGCTTAAGGCATGGGCACAAGTGCTGGCTAGGCTTAAGGCATACAGCTAACTCTTTGCACTCTTTGCATAAAGGGTTAGGCACCTAAAGGGGTGAAGAGCTAGCTTTCACCCCTCTACTCTGTACTTGGACATTTAGGACTAGATCCTTTGTTGTACAGTGCGGAGCCTCTCCATAACCCCATGCTCCAAGCGACCAGGCACTTCTTGTCTGTCCTCCGTGAATGGGTAATGCCTTCTTCCCCAATTACAGTCGTGCATGCGCATTCAGACGGGACAAGAGCGAAGAGCGTAAAGCTGGCCCTACGTGCATAACCAACGTGAAGCTGAAGACAAAAACAAACAAACAAGCATTCAAGGGGCTCAAAAGTGCGGGCTAGGCTTAAGGCCTGGGCACAAGTGCGGGCTAGGCTTAAGGCCTGGGCACAAGTGCGGGCTAGGCTTAAGGCCGGGGCACAAGTGCGGGCTAGGCTTAAGGCCTGGGCACAAGTGCAGTGCTGCCTAGGATCAAGGCAGGGGGCACAAGTGCTGGCTAGGCTTAAGGCATGAGCACAAGTGCGAGCTAGGCTTAAGGCCGGGGCAAAAGTACGGGCTAGGCTTAAGGCCAGGGCACAAGTGCGGGCTAGGCTTAAGGCCGGGGCACAAGTGCGGGCTAGGCTTAAGGCCTGGGCACAAGTGCGGGCTAAGCTTAAGGCCGGGGCAAAAGTGCGGGCTAGGCTTAAGGCCTGGGCACAAGTGCGGGCTAAGCTTAAGGCCTGGGCACAAGTGCTGGCTAGGCTTAAGGCCTGGGCACAAGTACGGGCTAGGCTTAAGGCCAGGGCACAAGTGCGGGCTAGGCTTAAGGCCGGGGCACAAGTGCGGGCTAGGCTTAAGGCCTGGGCACAAGTGCGGGCTAAGCTTAAGGCCGGGGCAAAAGTGCGGGCTAGGCTTAAGGCCTGGGCACAAGTGCGGGCTAAGCTTAAGGCCTGGGCACAAGTGCGGGCTAGGTTTAAGGCCTGGGCACAAGTACGGGCTAGGCTTAAAGCCTGGGCACAAGTGCGGGCTAGGCTTAAGGCCTGGGCACAAGTGCGGGATAGGCTTAAGGCCTGGGCACAAGTGCGGGCTAGGCTTAAAGCCTGGGCACAAGTGTGGGCTAGGCTTAAGGCCTGGGCACAAGTGTGGGCTAGGCTTAAGGCCTGGGCACAAGTGTGGGCTAGGCTTAAGGCATGGGCACAAGTGCAGTGCTGGCTAGGAGCAAGGCAGGGGGCACAAGTGCTGGCTATGCTTAAGGCATGGGCACAAGTGCGGGCTAGGCTTAAGGCCTGGGCACAAGTGCGGGCTAGGCTTAAGGCCTGGGCACAAGTGCGGGCTAGGCTTAAGGCCTGGGCACAAGTGCGGGCTAGGCTTAAGGCCTGGGCACAAGTGCGGGCTAGGCTTAAGGCCTGGGCACAAGTGCGGGCTAGGCTTAAGGCCTGGGCACAAGTGCGGGCTAGGCTTAAGGCCTGGGCACAAGTGCGGGCTAGGCTTAAGGTCTGGGCACAAGTGCGGGCTAGGCTTAAGGCCTGGGCACAAGTGCGGGCTAGGCTTAAGGCCTGGGCACAAGTGCGGGCTAGGCTTAAGGCCTGGGCACAAGTGCGGGCTAGGCTTAAGGCCTGGGCACAAGTGCAGGCTAGGCTTAAGGCTTGGGCACAAGTGCAGTGCTGGCTAGGCTTAAGGCCGGGGCACAAGTGAGGGCTAGACTTAAGGCCGGGGCACAAGTGCGGGCTAGACTTAAGGCCGGGGCACAAGTGCGGGCTAGACTTAAGGCAGGGGCACAAGTGCGGGCTAGGCTTAAGGCCGGGGCACAATTGCGGGCTAGGCTTAAGGCCGGGGCACAAGTGCGGGCTAGGCTTAAGGCCGGGGCACAATTGCGGGCTAGGCTTAAGGCCGGGGCACAAGTGCGGGCTAGGCTTAAGGCCTGGGCACAAGTGCGGGCTAGGCTTAAGGCCTGGGCACAAGTGTGGGCTAGGCTTAAGGCTTAGGCACAAGTGCGGGCTAGGCTTAAGGCCTGGGCACAAGTGCGGGCTAGGCTTAAGGCCTGGGCACAAGTGCGGCTAGGCTTAAGGCCTGGGCACAAGTGCTGGCTAGGCTTAAGGTCTGGGTAAAAGTGCAGTGCTGGCTAGGATCAAGGCAGGGGGCACAAGTGCTGGCTAGGCTTAAGGCATGGGCACAAGTGCAAGCTAGGCTTAAGGCCTGGGCACAAGTGCGGGCTAGGCTTAAGGCCTGGGCACAAGTGCGGGCTAGGCTTAAGGCATGGGCACAAGTGCAGTGCTGGCTAGGAGCAAGGCAGGGGGCACAAGTGCTGGCTATGCTTAAGGCATGGGCACAAGTGCGGGCTAGGCTTAAGGCCTGGGCACAAGTGCGGGCTAGGCTTAAGGCCTGGGCAGAAGTGCGGGCTAGGCTTAAAGCCTGGGCACAAGTGCGGGCTAGGCTTAAGGCCTGGGCACATGTGCGGGCTAGGCTTAAGGCCTGGGCACAAGTGCGGGCTAGGCTTAAGGCCTGGGCACAAGTGAGGGCTAGGCTTAAGGCCTGGGCACAAGTGCAGTGCTGGCTAGGATCAAGGCAGGGGGCACAAGTGCTGGCTAGGCTTAAGGCATGGGCACAAGTGCGAGCTAGGCTTAAGGCCTGGGCACAAGTGCGGGCTAGGCTTAAGGCCTGGGCACAAGTGCGGGCTAGGCTTAAGGCATGGGCACAAGTGCTGGCCAGGATTAACGCAGGGGGCACAAGTGCGGGCTAGGCTTAAGGCCTGGGCACATTTGCGGGCTAGGCTTAAGGCCTGGGCAAAAGTGCGGGCTAGGCTTAAGGCCTGGGCACAAATGAGGGCTAGGCTTAAGGCCTGGGCAAAAGTGTGGGCTAGGCTTAAGGCCTGGGCACAAGTGCGGGCTAGGCTTAAGGCCTGGGCACAAGTGCGGGCTAGGCTTAAGGCATGGGCACAACTGCGGGCTAGGCTTAAGGCCTGGGCACAAGTGCGGGCTAGGCTTAAGGCCTGGGCACAAGTGCGGGCTAGGCTTAAGGCCTGGGCACAAATGAGGGCTAGGCTTAAGGCCTGGGCAAAAGTGTGGGCTAGGCTTAAGGCCTGGGCATAAGTGCGGGCTAGGCTTAAGGCCTGGGCACAAGTGCGGGCTAGGCTTAAGGCATGGGCACAAGTGCGGGCTAGGCTTAAGGCCTGGGCACAAGTGCGGGCTAGGCTTAAGGCCGGGGCACAAGTGCGGGCTAGGCTTAAGGCCTGAACACAAGTGCGGGCTAGGCTTAAGGCCTGGGCACAAGTGCGAGCTAGGCTTAAGGCCTGGGCACAAGAGCGGGCTAGGCTTAATGCCTGGGCACAAGTGCGGGCTAGGCTTAAGGCCTGGGCACAAGTGCGGGCTAGGCTTAAGGCCTGGGCACAAGTGCGGGCTAGGCTTAAGGCCTGGGCACAAGTGCGGGCTAGGCTTAAGGCTGGGGCACAAGTGCGGGCAAGGCTTAAGGCCGGGGCACAAGTGCGGGCTAGGCTTAAGGCCTGGGCACAAGTGCGGGCAAGGCTTAAAGCCGGGGCACAAGTGCGGGCTAGGCTTAAGGCCGGGGCACAAGTGCGGGCTAGGCTTAAGGCCGGGGCACAAGTGCGGGCTAGGTTTAAAGCCGGGGCACAAGTGCGGGCTAGGCTTAAGGCCTGGGCACAAGTGCAGGCTAGGCTTAAGGCCTGGGCACAAGTGCAGTGCTGGCTAGGATCAAGGCAGGGGGCACAAGTGCTGGCTAGGCTTAAGGCATGGGCACAAGTGCTGGCTAGGCTTAAGGCATACAGCTAACTCTTTGCACTCTTTGCATAAAGGGTTAGGCACCTAAAGGGGTGAAGAGCTAGCTTTCACCCCTCTACTCTGTACTTGGACATTTAGGACTAGATCCTTTGTTGTACAGTGCGGAGCCTCTCCATAACCCCATGCTCCAAGCGACCAGGCACTTCTTGTCTGTCCTCCGTGAATGGGTAATGCCTTCTTCCCCAATTACAGTCGTGCATGCGCATTCAGACGGGACAAGAGCGAAGAGCGTAAAGCTGGCCCTACGTGCATAACCAACGTGAAGCTGAAGACAAAAACAAACAAACAAGCATTCAAGGGGCTCAAAAGTGAGGGCTAGGCTTAAGGCCTGGGCACAAGTGCGGGCTAGGCTTAAGGCCGGGGCACAAGTGCGGGCTAGGCTTAAGGCCGGGGCACAAGTGCGGGCTAGGCTTAAGGCCTGGGCACAAGTGCAGTGCTGGCTAGGATCAAGGCAGGGGGCACAAGTGCTGGCTAGGCTTAAGGCATGAGCACAAGTGCGAGCTAGGCTTAAGGCCTGGGCACAAGTGCGGGCTAGGCTTAAGGCCTAGGCACAAGTGCGGGCTAGGCTTAAGGCCTGGGCACAAGTGCGGGCTAGGCTTAAGGCTTGGGCACAAGTGCAGTGCTGGCTAGGATCAAGGCAGGGGGTACAATTGCTGGCTAGGCTTAAGGCCGGGGCACAAGTGCTGGCTAGGCTTAAGGCCGGGGCACAAGTGCGGGCTAGGCTTAAGGCCTGGGCACAAGTGCGGGCTAGGCTTAACGCCTGGGCACAAGTGCGGGCTAGGCTTAAGGCCGGGGCACAAGTGCGGGCTAGGCTTAAGGCCGGGGCACAAATGCGGGCTAGGCTTAAGGCCGGGGCACAAGTGCGGGCTAGGCTTAAGGCCGGGGCACAAGTGCGGGCAAGGCTTAAGGCCGGGGCACAAGTGCGGGCTAGGCTTAAGGACGGGGCACAAGTGCAGGCTAGGCTTAAGGACGGGGCACAAGTGCGGCCTAGGCTTAAGGCCGGGGCACAAGTGCGGGATAGGCTTAAGGCCGGGGCACAAATGCGGGCTAGGCTTAAGGCCGGGGCACAAGTGCGGGATAGGCTTAAGGCCGGGGCACAAGTGCGGGCTAGGCTTAAGGCCGGGGCACAAGTGCGGGCTGGGCTTAAGGCCGGGGCACAAGTGCGAGCTAGGCTTAAGGCCTGGGCACAAGTGCGGGCTAGGCTTAAGGCCTGGGCACAAGTGCGGGCTAGGCTTAAGGCCTGGGCACAAGTGCGGGCTAGGCTTAAGGCCTGGGCACAAGTGCGGGCTATGCTTAAGGCTTGGGCACAAGTGCTGTGATGGCTAGGATCAAGGCAGGGGGCACAAGTGCTGGCTAGGCTTAAGGCCTGGGCACAAGTACGGGCTAGGCTTAAGGCCGGGGCACAAGTGCGGGCTAGGCTTAAGGCCAGGGCACAAGTGCGGGCTAGGCTTAAGACCGGGGCACAAGTGCGGGCTAGGCTTAAGGCCTGGGCACAAGTGCGGGCTAAGCTTAAGGCCGGGGCAAAAGTGTGGGCTAGGCTTAAGGCCTGGGCACAAGTGCGGGCTAAGCTTAAGGCCTGGGCACAAGTGCGGGCTAGGTTTAAGGCCTGGGCACAAGTACGGGCTAGGCTTAAAGCCTGGGCACAAGTGCGGGCTAGGCTTAAGGCCTGGGCACAAGTGCGGGATAGGCTTAAGGCCTGGGCACAAGTGCGGGCTAGGCTTAAGGCCTGGGCACAAGTGTGGGCTAGGCTTAAGGCCTGGGCACAAGTGTGGGCTAGGCTTAAGGCCTGGACACAAGTGCGGGCTAGGCTTAAGGCCTGGGCACAAGTGCAGGCTATGCTTAAGGCCTGGGCACAAGTGCGGGCTAGGCTTAAGGCCTGGGCACAAGTGCGGGCTAGGCTTAAGGCCTGGGCACAAGTGTGGGCTGGGCTTAAGGCCGGGGCACAAGTGTGGGCTGGGCTTAAGGCCGGGGCACAAGTGTGGGCTGGGCTTAAGGCCTGGGCACAAGTGCTGGCTAGGCTTAAGGTCTGGGTAAAAGTGCAGTGCTGGCTAGGATCAAGGCAGGGGGCACAAGTGCTGGCTAGGCTTAAGGCATGGGCACAAGTGCAAGCTAGGCTTAAGGCCTGGGCACAAGTGCGGGCTAGGCTTAAGGCCTGGGCACAAGTGCGGGCTAGGCTTAAGGCATGGGCACAAGTGCAGTGCTGGCTAGGAGCAAGGCAGGGGGCACAAGTGCTGGCTATGCTTAAGGCATGGGCACAAGTGCGGGCTAGGCTTAAGGCCTGGGCACAAGTGCGGGCTAGGCTTAAGGCCTGGGCACAAGTGCGGGCTAGGCTTAAAGCCTGGGCACAAGTGCGGGCTAGGCTTAAGGCCTGGGCACATGTGCGGGCTAGGCTTAAGGCCTGGGCACAAGTGCGGGCTAGGCTTAAGGCCTGGGCACAAGTGAGGGCTAGGCTTAAGGCCTGGGCACAAGTGCAGTGCTGGCTAGGATCAAGGCAGGGGGCACAAGTGCTGGCTAGGCTTAAGGCATGGGCACAAGTGCGAGCTAGGCTTAAGGCCTGGGCACAAGTGCGGGCTAGGCTTAAGGCCTGGGCACAAGTGCGGGCTAGGCTTAAGGCATGGGCACAAGTGCTGGCCAGGATTAACGCAGGGGGCACAAGTGCGGGCTAGGCTTAAGGCCTGGGCACATTTGCGGGCTAGGCTTAAGGCCTGGGCAAAAGTGCGGGCTAGGCTTAAGGCCTGGGCACAAATGAGGGCTAGGCTTAAGGCCTGGGCAAAAGTGTGGGCTAGGCTTAAGGCCTGGGCACAAGTGCGGGCTAGGCTTAAGGCCTGGGCACAAGTGCGGGCTAGGCTTAAGGCATGGGCACAACTGCGGGCTAGGCTTAAGGCCTGGGCACAAGTGCGGGCTAGGCTTAAGGCCTGGGCACAAATGAGGGCTAGGCTTAAGGCCTGGGCAAAAGTGTGGGCTAGGCTTAAGGCCTGGGCATAAGTGCGGGCTAGGCTTAAGGCCTGGGCACAAGTGCGGGCTAGGCTTAAGGCATGGGCACAAGTGCGGGCTAGGCTTAAGGCCTGGGCACAAGTGCGGGCTAGGCTTAAGGCCGGGGCACAAGTGCGGGCTAGGCTTAAGGCCTGAACACAAGTGCGGGCTAGGCTTAAGGCCTGGGCACAAGTGCGAGCTAGGCTTAAGGCCTGGGCACAAGAGCGGGCTAGGCTTAATGCCTGGGCACAAATGCGGGCTAGGCTTAAGGCCTGGGCACAAGTGCGGGCTAGGCTTAAGGCCTGGGCACAAGTGCGAGCTAGGCTTAAGGCCTGGGCACAAGTGCGGGCTAGGCTTAAGGCCTGGGCACAAATGCGGGCTAGGCTTAAGGCCTGGGCACAAGTGCGGGCTAGGCTTAAGGCCTGGGCACAAGTGCGGGCTAGGCTTAAGGCCGGGGCACAAGTGCGGGCAAGGCTTAAGGCCGGGACACAAGTGCGGGCTAGGCTTAAGGCTGGGGCACAAGTGCGGGCAAGGCTTAAAGCCGGGGCACAAGTGCGGGCTAGGCTTAAGGCCGGGGCACAAGTGCGGGCTAGGCTTAAGGCCGGGGCACAAGTGCGGGCTAGGTTTAAAGCCGGGGCACAAGTGCGGGCTAGGCTTAAGGCCTGGGCACAAGTGCGGGCTAGGCTTAAGGCCTGGGCACAAGTGCAGTGCTGGCTAGGATCAAGGCAGGGGGCACAAGTGCTGGCTAGGCTTAAGGCATGGGCACAAGTGCTGGCTAGGCTTAAGGCATACAGCTAACTCTTTGCACTCTTTGCATAAAGGGTTAGGCACCTAAAGGGGTGAAGAGCTAGCTTTCACCCCTCTACTCTGTACTTGGACATTTAGGACTAGATCCTTTGTTGTACAGTGCGGAGCCTCTCCATAACCCCATGCTCCAAGCGACCAGGCACTTCTTGTCTGTCCTCCGTGAATGGGTAATGCCTTCTTCCGTAATTACAGTCGTGCATGCGCATTCAGACGGGACAAGAGCGAAGAGCGTAAAGCTGGCCCTACGTGCATAACCAACGTGAAGCTGAAGACAAAAACAAACAAACAAGCATTCAAGGGGCTCAAAAGTGCGGGCTAGGCTTAAGGCCTGGGCACAAGTGCGGGCTAGGCTTAAGGCCTGGGCACAAGTGCGGGCTAGGCTTAAGGCCGGGGCACAAGTGCGGGCTAGGCTTAAGGCCTGGGCACAAGTGCAGTGCTGGCTAGGATCAAGGCAGGGGGCACAAGTGCTGGCTAGGCTTAAGGCATGAGCACAAGTGCGAGCTAGGCTTAAGGCCTGGGCACAAGTGCAAGCTAGGTTTAAGGCCTGGGCACAAGTGCGGGCTAGGCTTAAGGCCTGGGCACAAGTGATGGCTAGGCTTAAGGCCTGGGCACAAGTGCGGGCTAGGCTTAAGGCCTGGGCACAAGTGCGGGCTAGGCTTAAGGCCTGGGCACAAGTGCGGGCTAGGCTTAAGGCCTGGGCACAAGTGTGGGCTAGGCTTAAGGCCTGGGCACAAGTGCAGGCTAGGCTTAAGGCCTGGGCACAAGTGCGGGCTAGGCTTAAGGCCTGGGCACAAGTGCGGGCTAGGCTTAAGGCCTGGGCACAAGTGCGGGCTAGGCTTAAGGTCTGGGCACAAGTGCGGGCTAGGCTTAAGGCCTGGGCACAAGTGCGGGCTAGGCTTAAGGCCTGGGCACAAGTGCGGGCTAGGCTTAAGGCCTGGGCACAAGTGCGGGCTAGGCTTAAGGCCTGGGCACAAGTGCAGGCTAGGCTTAAGGCTTGGGCACAAGTGCAGTGCTGGCTAGGCTTAAGGCCGGGGCACAAGTGAGGGCTAGACTTAAGGCCGGGGCACAAGTGCGGGCTAGACTTAAGGCCGGGGCACAAGTGCGGGCTAGACTTAAGGCAGGGGCACAAGTGCGGGCTAGGCTTAAGGTCGGGGCACAATTGCGGGCTAGGCTTAAGGCCGGGGCACAAGTGCGGGCTAGGCTTAAGGCCGGGGCACAATTGCGGGCTAGGCTTAAGGCCGGGGCACAAGTGCGGGCTAGGCTTAAGGCCTGGGCACAAGTGCGGGCTAGGCTTAAGGCCTGGGCACAAGTGTGGGCTAGGCTTAAGGCTTAGGCACAAGTGCGGGCTAGGCTTAAGGCCTGGGCACAAGTGCGGGCTAGGCTTAAGGCCTGGGCACAAGTGCGGCTAGGCTTAAGGCCTGGGCACAAGTGCTGGCTAGGCTTAAGGTCTGGGTAAAAGTGCAGTGCTGGCTAGGATCAAGGCAGGGGGCACAAGTGCTGGCTAGGCTTAAGGCATGGGCACAAGTGCAAGCTAGGCTTAAGGCCTGGGCACAAGTGCGGGCTAGGCTTAAGGCCTGGGCACAAGTGCGGGCTAGGCTTAAGGCATGGGCACAAGTGCAGTGCTGGCTAGGAGCAAGGCAGGGGGCACAAGTGCTGGCTATGCTTAAGGCATGGGCACAAGTGCGGGCTAGGCTTAAGGCCTGGGCACAAGTGCGGGCTAGGCTTAAGGCCTGTTCAGAAGTGCGGGCTAGGCTTAAAGCCTGGGCACAAGTGCGGGCTAGGCTTAAGGCCTGGGCACATGTGCGGGCTAGGCTTAAGGCCTGGGCACATGTGCGGGCTAGGCTTAAGGCCTGGGCACAAGTGCGGGCTAGGCTTAAGGCCTGGGCACAAGTGAGGGCTAGGCTTAAGGCCTGGGCACAAGTGCAGTGCTGGCTAGGATCAAGGCAGGGGGCACAAGTGCTGGCTAGGCTTAAGGCATGGGCACAAGTGCGAGCTAGGCTTAAGGCCTGGGCACAAGTGCGGGCTAGGCTTAAGGCCTGGGCACAAGTGCGGGCTAGGCTTAAGGCATGGGCACAAGTGCTGGCCAGGATTAACGCAGGGGGCACAAGTGCGGGCTAGGCTTAAGGCCTGGGCACATTTGCGGGCTAGGCTTAAGGCCTGGGCAAAAGTGCGGGCTAGGCTTAAGGCCTGGGCACAAATGAGGGCTAGGCTTAAGGCCTGGGCAAAAGTGTGGGCTAGGCTTAAGGCCTGGGCACAAGTGCGGGCTAGGCTTAAGGCCTGGGCACAAGTGCGGGCTAGGCTTAAGGCATGGGCACAACTGCGGGCTAGGCTTAAGGCCTGGGCACAAGTGCGGGCTAGGCTTAAGGCCTGGGCACAAGTGCGGGCTAGGCTTAAGGCCTGGGCACAAATGAGGGCTAGGCTTAAGGCCTGGGCAAAAGTGTGGGCTAGGCTTAAGGCCTGGGCATAAGTGCGGGCTAGGCTTAAGGCCTGGGCACAAGTGCGGGCTAGGCTTAAGGCATGGGCACAAGTGCGGGCTAGGCTTAAGGCCTGGGCACAAGTGCGGGCTAGGCTTAAGGCCGGGGCACAAGTGCGGGCTAGGCTTAAGGCCTGAACACAAGTGCGGGCTAGGCTTAAGGCCTGGGCACAAGTGCGAGCTAGGCTTAAGGCCTGGGCACAAGAGCGGGCTAGGCTTAATGCCTGGGCACAAGTGCGGGCTAGGCTTAAGGCCTTGGCACAAGTGCGGGCTAGGCTTAAGGCCTGGGCACAAGTGCGGGCTAGGCTTAAGGCCTGGGCACAAGTGCGGGCAAGGCTTAAAGCCGGGGCACAAGTGCGGGCTAGGCTTAAGGCCGGGGCACAAGTGCGGGCTAGGCTTAAGGCCGGGGCACAAGTGCGGGCTAGGTTTAAAGCCGGGGCACAAGTGCGGGCTAGGCTTAAGGCCTGGGCACAAGTGCAGGCTAGGCTTAAGGCCTGGGCACAAGTGCAGTGCTGGCTAGGATCAAGGCAGGGGGCACAAGTGCTGGCTAGGCTTAAGGCATGGGCACAAGTGCTGGCTAGGCTTAAGGCATACAGCTAACTCTTTGCACTCTTTGCATAAAGGGTTAGGCACCTAAAGGGGTGAAGAGCTAGCTTTCACCCCTCTACTCTGTACTTGGACATTTAGGACTAGATCCTTTGTTGTACAGTGCGGAGCCTCTCCATAACCCCATGCTCCAAGCGACCAGGCACTTCTTGTCTGTCCTCCGTGAATGGGTAATGCCTTCTTCCCCAATTACAGTCGTGCATGCGCATTCACACGGGACAAGAGCGAAGAGCGTAAAGCTGGCCCTACGTGCATAACCAACGTGAAGCTGAAGACAAAAACAAACAAACAAGCATTCAAGGGGCTCAAAAGTGCGGGCTAGGCTTAAGGCCTGGGCACAAGTGCGGGCTAGGCTTAAGGCCTGGGCACAAGTGCGGGCTAGGCTTAAGGCCGGGGCACAAGTGCGGGCTAGGCTTAAGGCCTGGGCACAAGTGCAGTGCTGGCTAGGATCAAGGCAGGGGGCACAAGTGCTGGCTAGGCTTAAGGCATGAGCACAAGTGCGAGCTAGGCTTAAGGCCGGGGCAAAAGTACGGGCTAGGCTTAAGGCCAGGGCACAAGTGCGGGCTAGGCTTAAGGCCGGGGCACAAGTGCGGGCTAGGCTTAAGGCCTGGGCACAAGTGCGGGCTAAGCTTAAGGCCGGGGCAAAAGTGCGGGCTAGGCTTAAGGCCTGGGCACAAGTGCGGGCTAAGCTTAAGGCCTGGGCACAAGTGCTGGCTAGGCTTAAGGCCTGGGCACAAGTACGGGCTAGGCTTAAGGCCAGGGCACAAGTGCGGGCTAGGCTTAAGGCCGGGGCACAAGTGCGGGCTAGGCTTAAGGCCTGGGCACAAGTGCGGGCTAAGCTTAAGGCCGGGGCAAAAGTGCGGGCTAGGCTTAAGGCCTGGGCACAAGTGCGGGCTAAGCTTAAGGCCTGGGCACAAGTGCGGGCTAGGTTTAAGGCCTGGGCACAAGTACGGGCTAGGCTTAAAGCCTGGGCACAAGTGCGGGCTAGGCTTAAGGCCTGGGCACAAGTGCGGGATAGGCTTAAGGCCTGGGCACAAGTGCGGGCTAGGCTTAAGGCCTGGGCACAAGTGTGGGCTAGGCTTAAGGCCTGGGCACAAGTGTGGGCTAGGCTTAAGGCCTGGGCACAAGTGTGGGCTAGGCTTAAGGCATGGGCACAAGTGCAGTGCTGGCTAGGAGCAAGGCAGGGGGCACAAGTGCTGGCTATGCTTAAGGCATGGGCACAAGTGCGGGCTAGGCTTAAGGCCTGGGCACAAGTGCGGGCTAGGCTTAAGGCCTGGGCACAAGTGCGGGCTAGGCTTAAGGCCTGGGCACAAGTGTGGGCTAGGCTTAAGGCCTGGGCACAAGTGCGGGCTAGGCTTAAGGCCTGGGCACAAGTGCGGGCTAGGCTTAAGGCCTGGGCACAAGTGCGGGCTAGGCTTAAGGCCTGGGCACAAGTACGGGCTAGGCTTAAAGCCTGGGCACAAGTGCGGGCTAGGCTTAAGGCCTGGGCACAAGTGCGGGATAGGCTTAAGGCCTGGGCACAAGTGCGGGCTAGGCTTAAGGCCTGGGCACAAGTGTGGGCTAGGCTTAAGGCCTGGGCACAAGTGTGGGCTAGGCTTAAGGCCTGGGCACAAGTGTGGGCTAGGCTTAAGGCATGGGCACAAGTGCAGTGCTGGCTAGGAGCAAGGCAGGGGGCACAAGTGCTGGCTATGCTTAAGGCATGGGCACAAGTGCGGGCTAGGCTTAAGGCCTGGGCACAAGTGCGGGCTAGGCTTAAGGCCTGGGCACAAGTGCGGGCTAGGCTTAAGGCCTGGGCACAAGTGTGGGCTAGGCTTAAGGCCTGGGCACAAGTGCGGGCTAGGCTTAAGGCCTGGGCACAAGTGCGGGCTAGGCTTAAGGCCTGGGCACAAGTGCGGGCTAGGCTTAAGGCCTGGGCACAAGTGCGGGCTAGGCTTAAGGTCTGGGCACAAGTGCGGGCTAGGCTTAAGGCCTGGGCACAAGTGCGGGCTAGGCTTAAGGCCTGGGCACAAGTGCGGGCTAGGTTTAAGGCCTGGGCACAAGTGCGGGCTAGGCTTAAGGCCTGGGCACAAGTGCAGGCTAGGCTTAAGGCTTGGGCACAAGTGCAGTGCTGGCTAGGCTTAAGGCCGGGGCACAAGTGAGGGCTAGACTTAAGGCCGGGGCACAAGTGCGGGCTAGACTTAAGGCCGGGGCACAAGTGCGGGCTAGACTTAAGGCAGGGGCACAAGTGCGGGCTAGGCTTAAGGCCGGGGCACAATTGCGGGCTAGGCTTAAGGCCGGGGCACAATTGCGGGCTAGGCTTAAGGCCGGGGCACAAGTGCGGGCTAGGCTTAAGGCCTGGGCACAAGTGCGGGCTAGGCTTAAGGCCTGGGCACAAGTGTGGGCTAGGCTTAAGGCTTAGGCACAAGTGCGGGCTAGGCTTAAGGCCTGGGCACAAGTGCGGGCTAGGCTTAAGGCCTGGGCACAAGTGCGGCTAGGCTTAAGGCCTGGGCACAAGTGCTGGCTAGGCTTAAGGTCTGGGTAAAAGTGCAGTGCTGGCTAGGATCAAGGCAGGGGGCACAAGTGCGGGCTAGGCTTAAGGCATGGGCACAAGTGCAAGCTAGGCTTAAGGCCTGGGCACAAGTGCGGGCTAGGCTTAAGGCCTGGGCACAAGTGCGGGCTAGGCTTAAGGCATGGGCACAAGTGCAGTGCTGGCTAGGAGCAAGGCAGGGGGCACAAGTGCTGGCTATGCTTAAGGCATGGGCACAAGTGCGGGCTAGGCTTAAGGCCTGGGCACAAGTGCGGGCTAGGCTTAAGGCCTGGGCAGAAGTGCGGGCTAGGCTTAAAGCCTGGGCACAAGTGCGGGCTAGGCTTAAGGCCTGGGCACATGTGCGGGCTAGGCTTAAGGCCTGGGCACAAGTGCGGGCTAGGCTTAAGGCCTGGGCACAAGTGAGGGCTAGGCTTAAGGCCTGGGCACAAGTGCAGTGCTGGCTAGGATCAAGGCAGGGGGCACAAGTGCTGGCTAGGCTTAAGGCATGGGCACAAGTGCGAGCTAGGCTTAAGGCCTGGGCACAAGTGCGGGCTAGGCTTAAGGCCTGGGCACAAGTGCGGGCTAGGCTTAAGGCATGGGCACAAGTGCTGGCCAGGATTAACGCAGGGGGCACAAGTGCGGGCTAGGCTTAAGGCCTGGGCACATTTGCGGGCTAGGCTTAAGGCCTGGGCAAAAGTGCGGGCTAGGCTTAAGGCCTGGGCACAAATGAGGGCTAGGCTTAAGGCCTGGGCAAAAGTGTGGGCTAGGCTTAAGGCCTGGGCACAAGTGCGGGCTAGGCTTAAGGCCTGGGCACAAGTGCGGGCTAGGCTTAAGGCATGGGCACAACTGCGGGCTAGGCTTAAGGCCTGGGCACAAGTGCGGGCTAGGCTTAAGGCCTGGGCACAAGTGCGGGCTAGGCTTAAGGCCTGGGCACAAATGAGGGCTAGGCTTAAGGCCTGGGCAAAAGTGTGGGCTAGGCTTAAGGCCTGGGCATACGTGCGGGCTAGGCTTAAGGCCTGGGCACAAGTGCGGGCTAGGCTTAAGGCATGGGCACAAGTGCGGGCTAGGCTTAAGGCCTGGGCACAAGTGCGGGCTAGGCTTAAGGCCGGGGCACAAGTGCGGGCTAGGCTTAAGGCCTGAACACAAGTGCGGGCTAGGCTTAAGGCCTGGGCACAAGTGCGAGCTAGGCTTAAGGCCTGGGCACAAGAGCGGGCTAGGCTTAATGCCTGGGCACAAGTGCGGGCTAGGCTTAAGGCCTGGGCACAAGTGCGGGCTAGGCTTAAGGCCTGGGCACAAGTGCGGGCTAGGCTTAAGGCCTGGGCACAAGTGCGGGCTAGGCTTAAGGCCGGGGCACAAGTGCGGGCAAGGCTTAAGGCCGGGGCACAAGTGCGGGCTAGGCTTAAGGCCTGGGCACAAGTGCGGGCAAGGCTTAAAGCCGGGGCACAAGTGCGGGCTAGGCTTAAGGCCGGGGCACAAGTGCGGGCTAGGCTTAAGGCCGGGGCACAAGTGCGGGCTAGGTTTAAAGCCGGGGCACAAGTGCGGGCTAGGCTTAAGGCCTGGGCACAAGTGCAGGCTAGGCTTAAGGCCTGGGCACAAGTGCAGTGCTGGCTAGGATCAAGGCAGGGGGCACAAGTGCTGGCTAGGCTTAAGGCATGGGCACAAGTGCTGGCTAGGCTTAAGGCATACAGCTAACTCTTTGCACTCTTTGCATAAAGGGTTAGGCACCTAAAGGGGTGAAGAACTAGCTTTCACCCCTCTACTCTGTACTTGGACATTTAGGACTAGATCCTTTGTTGTACAGTGCGGAGCCTCTCCATAACCCCATGCTCCAAGCGACCAGGCACTTCTTGTCTGTCCTCCGTGAATGGGTAATGTCTTCTTCCCCAATTACAGTCGTGCATGCGCATTCAGACGGGACAAGAGCGAAGAGCGTAAAGCTGGCCCTACGTGCATAACCAACGTGAAGCTGAAGACAAAAACAAACAAACAAGCATTCAAGGGGCTCAAAAGTGCGGGCTAGGCTTAAGGCCTGGGCACAAGTGCGGGCTAGGCTTAAGGCCTGGGCACAAGTGCGGGCTAGGCTTAAGGCCGGGGCACAAGTGCGGGCTAGGCTTAAGGCCTGGGCACAAGTGCAGTGCTGGCTAGGATCAAGGCAGGGGGCACAAGTGCTGGCTAGGCTTAAGGCATGAGCACAAGTGCGAGCTAGGCTTAAGGCCTGGGCACAAGTGCGGGCTAGGCTTAAGGCCTAGGCACAAGTGCGGGCTAGGCTTAAGGCCTAGGCACAAGTGCGGGCTAGGCTTAAGGCTTGGGCACAAGTGCAGTGCTGGCTAGGATCAAGGCAGGGGGTACAATTGCTGGCTAGGCTTAAGGCCGGGGCACAAGTGCTGGCTAGGCTTAAGGCCGGGGCACAAGTGCGGGCTAGGCTTAAGGCCTGGGCACAAGTGCGGGCTAGGCTTAAGGCCTGGGCACAAGTGCGGGCTAGGCTTAAGGCCGGGGCACAAGTGCGGGCTAGGCATAAGGCCGGGGCACAAATGCGGGCTAGGCTTAAGGCCGGGGCACAAGTGCGGGCTAGGCTTAAGGCCGGGGCACAAGTGCGGGCAAGGCTTAAGGCCGGGGCACAAGTGCGGGCTAGGCTTAAGGACGGGGCACAAGTGCGGGCTAGGCTTAAGGACGGGGCACAAGTGCGGCCTAGGCTTAAGGCCGGGGCACAAGTGCGGGATAGGCTTAAGGCCGGGGCACAAATGCGGGCTAGGCTTAAGGCCGGGGCACAAGTGCGGGATAGGCTTAAGGCTGGGACACAAGTGCGGGCTAGGCTTAAGGCCGGGACACAAGTGCGGGCTGGGCTTAAGGCCGGGGCACAAGTGCGAGCTAGGCTTAAGGCCTGGGCACAAGTGCGGGCTAGGCTTAAGGCCTGGGCACAAGTGCGGGCTAGGCTTAAGGCCTGGGCACAAGTGCGGGCTAGGCTTAAGGCCTGGGCACAAGTGCGGGCTATGCTTAAGGCTTGGGCACAAGTGCAGTGATGGCTAGGATCAAGGCAGGGGGCACAAGTGCTGGCTAGGCTTAAGGCCTGGGCACAAGTACGGGCTAGGCTTAAGGCCGGGGCACAAGTGCGGGCTAGGCTTAAGGCCAGGGCACAAGTGCGGGCTAGGCTTAAGACCGGGGCACAAGTGCGGGCTAGGCTTAAGGCCTGGGCACAAGTGCGGGCTAAGCTTAAGGCCGGGGCAAAAGTGCGGGCTAGGCTTAAGGCCTGGGCACAAGTGCGGGCTAAGCTTAAGGCCTGGGCACAAGTGCGGGCTAGGTTTAAGGCCTGGGCACAAGTACGGGCTAGGCTTAAAGCCTGGGCACAAGTGCGGGCTAGGCTTAAGGCCTGGGCACAAGTGCGGGATAGGCTTAAGGCCTGGGCACAAGTGTGGGCTAGGCTTAAGGCCTGGGCACAAGTGTGGGCTAGGCTTAAGGCCTGGGCACAAGTGTGGGCTAGGCTTAAGGCCTGGACACAAGTGCGGGCTAGGCTTAAGGCCTGGGCACAAGTGCAGGCTATGCTTAAGGCCTGGGCACAAGTGCGGGCTAGGCTTAAGGCCTGGGCACAAGTGCGGGCTAGGCTTAAGGCCTGGGCACAAGTGCGGGCTGGGCTTAAGGCCGGGGCACAAGTGTGGGCTGGGCTTAAGGCCGGGGCACAAGTACGGGCTGGGCTTAAGGCCTGGGCACAAGTGCGGGCTGGGCTTAAGGCCTGGGAACAAGTGCGGGCAAGGCTTAACGCCTGGGCACAAGTGCGGGCTAGGCTTAAGGCCTGGGCACAAGTGCGGGCTAGGCTTGAGGCCTGGGCACAAGTGCGGGCTAGGCTTGAGGCCTGGGCACAAGTGCGGGCTAGGCTTAAGGCCTGGGCACAAGTGCGGGCTAGGCTTAAGGCCTGGGCACAAATGCAGGCTAGGCTTAAGGCTTGGGCACAAGTGCAGTGCTGGCTAGGCTTAAGGCCGGGGCACAAGTGCGGGCTAGACTTAAGGCCGGGGCACAAGTGCGGGCTAGACTTAAGGCCGGGGCACAAGTGCGGGCTAGACTTAAGGCCGGGGCACAAGTGCGGGCTAGACTTAAGGCCGGGGCACAAGTGCGGGCTAGGCTTAAGGCCGGGGCACAATTGCGGGCTAGGCTTAAGGCCGGGGCACAAGTGCGGGCTAGGCTTAAGGCCGGGGCACAATTGCGGGCTAGGCTTAAGGCCAGGGCACAAGTGCGGGCTAGGCTTAAGGCCTGGGCACAAGTGGGGGCTAGGCTTAAGGCCTGGGCACAAGTGCGGGCAAGGCTTAAGGCCTGGGCACAAGTGCGGGCTAGGCTTAAGGCCTGGGCACAAGTGCAGGCTAGGCTTAAGGCTTGGGCACAAGTGCAGTGCTGGCTAGGCTTAAGGCCAGGGCACAAGTGAGGGCTAGACTTAAGGCCGGGGAACAAGTGCGGGCTAGACTTAAGGCCGGGGCACAAGTGTGGGCTAGACTTAAGGCCGGAGCACAAGTGCGGGCTAGGCTTAAGGCCGGGGCACAATTGCGGGCTAGGCTTAAGGCTGGGGCACAAGTGCGGGCTAGGCTTAAGGCCGGGGCACAATTGCGGGCTCGGCTTAAGGCCAGGGCACAAGTGCGGGCTAGGCTTAAGGCCGGGGCACAAGTGCGGGCTAGGCTTAAGGCCTGGGCACAAGTGCGGGCTAGGCTTAAGGCCTGGGCACAAGTGCGGGCTAGGCTTAAGGCTTAGGCACAAGTGCGGGCTAGGCTTAAGGCCTGGGCACAAGTGCGGGCTAGGCTTAAGGCCTGGGCACAAGTGCGGCTAGGCTTAAGGCCTGGGCACAAGTGCTGGCTAGGTTTAAGGTCTGGGCACAAGTGCAGTGCTGGCTAGGATCAAGGCAGGGGGTACAAGTGCTGGCTAGGCTTAAGGCCGGGGCACAAGTGCTGGCTAGGCTTAAGGCCGGGGCACAAGTGCGGGCTAGGCTTAAGGCCTGGGCACAAGTGCGGGCTAGGCTTAAGGCCTTGGCACAAGTGCGGGCTAGGCTTAAGGCCGGGGCACAAGTGCGGGCTAGGCTTAAGGCCGGGGCACAAGTGCGGGCTAGGCTTAAGGCCGGGGCACAAATGCGGGCTAGGCTTAAGGCCGGGGCACAAGTGCGGGCTAGGCTTAAGGCCGGGGCACAAGTGCGGGCAAGGCTTAAGGCCGGGGCACAAGTGCGGGCTAGGCTTAAGGATGGGGCACAAGTGCGGGCTAGGCTTAAGGACGGGGCACAAGTGCGGGCTAGGCTTAAGGCCGGGGCACAAGTGCGGGCTAGGCTTAAGGACGGGGCACAAGTGCGGGCTAGGCTTAAGGCCGGGGCACAAGTGCGGGATAGGCTTAAGGCCGGGGCACAAGTGCGGGCTAGGCTTAAGGCCGGGGCACAAGTGCGGGCTAGGCTTAAGGCCGGGGCACAAGTGCGGGCTAGGCTTAAGGCCGGGGCACAAGTGCGGGCTGGGCTTAAGGCCGGGGCACAAGTGCGAGCTAGGCTTAAGGCCTGGGCACAAGTGCGGGCTAGGCTTAAGGCCTGGGCACAAGTGCGGGCTAGGCTTAAGGCCTGGGCACAAGTGCGGGCTATGCTTAAGGCTTGGGCACAAGTGCAGTGATGGCTAGGCTTAAGGCCGGGGCACAAGTGAGGGCTAGACTTAAGGCCGGGGCACAAGTGCGGGCTTGACTTAAGGCCGGGGCACAAGTGCGGGCTAGACTTAAGGCAGGGGCACAAGTGCGGGCTAGGCTTAAGGCCGGGGCACAATTGCGGGCTAGGCTTAAGGCCGGGGCACAAGTGCGGGCTAGGCTTAAGGCCGGGGCACAATTGCGGGCTAGGCTTAAGGCCGGGGCACAAGTGCGGGCTAGGCTTAAGGCCTGGGCACAAGTGCGGGCTAGGCTTAAGGCCTGGGCACAAGTGTGGGCTAGGCTTAAGGCTTAGGCACAAGTGCGGGCTAGGCTTAAGGCCTGGGCACAAGTGCGGGCTAGGCTTAAGGCCTGGGCACAAGTGCGGCTAGGCTTAAGGCCTGGGCACAAGTGCTGGCTAGGCTTAAGGTCTGGGTAAAAGTGCAGTGCTGGCTAGGATCAAGGCAGGGGGCACAAGTGCTGGCTAGGCTTAAGGCATGGGCACAAGTGCAAGCTAGGCTTAAGGCCTGGGCACAAGTGCGGGCTAGGCTTAAGGCCTGGGCACAAGTGCGGGCTAGGCTTAAGGCATGGGCACAAGTGCAGTGCTGGCTAGGAGCAAGGCAGGGGGCACAAGTGCTGGCTATGCTTAAGGCATGGGCACAAGTGCGGGCTAGGCTTAAGGCCTGGGCACAAGTGCGGGCTAGGCTTAAGGCCTGGGCACAAGTGCGGGCTAGGCTTAAAGCCTGGGCACAAGTGCGGGCTAGGCTTAAGGCCTGGGCACATGTGCGGGCTAGGCTTAAGGCCTGGGCACAAGTGCGGGCTAGGCTTAAGGCCTGGGCACAAGTGAGGGCTAGGCTTAAGGCCTGGGCACAAGTGCAGTGCTGGCTAGGATCAAGGCAGGGGGCACAAGTGCTGGCTAGGCTTAAGGCATGGGCACAAGTGCGAGCTAGGCTTAAGGCCGGGGCACAAGTGCGGGCTAGGCTTAAGGCCGGGGCACAAGTGCGGGCTAGGTTTAAAGCCTGGGCACAAGTGCGGGCTAGGCTTAAGGCCGGGGCACAAGTGCGGGCTAGGTTTAAAGCCTGGGCACAAGTGCGAGCTAGGCTTAAGGCCTGGGCACAAGTGCGGGCTAGGCTTAAGGCCTGGGCACAAGTGCGAGCTAGGCTTAAGGCCTGGGCACAAGTGCAGTGCTGGCTAGGATCAAGGCAGGGGGCACAAGTGCTGGCTAGGCTTAAGGCATGGGCACAAGTGCTGGCTAGGCTTAAGGCATACAGCTAACTCTTTGCACTCTTTGCATAAAGGGTTAGGCACCAATAGGGGTGAAGAGCTAGCTTTCACCCCTCTACTCTGTACTTGGACATTTAGGACTAGATCCTTTGTTGTACAGTGCGGAGCCTCTCCATAACCCCATGCTCCAAGCGACCAGGCACTTCTTGTCAGTCCTCCATGAATGGGTAATGCCTTCTTCCCCAATTACAGTCGTGCATGCGCATTCAGACGGGACAAGAGCGAAGAGTGTAAAGCTGGCCCTATGTGCATAACCAACATGAAGCTGAAGACAAAAACAAACAAACAAGCATTCAAGGGGCTCAAAAGTGCGGGCTAGGCTTAAGGCCTGGGCACAAGTGCGGGCTAGGCTTAAGGCCGGGGCACAAGTGCGGGCTAGGCTTAAGGCCGGGGCACAAGTGCGGGCTAGGCTTAAGGCCTGGGCACAAGTGCAGTGCTGGCTAGGATCAAGGCAGGGGGCACAAGTGCTGGCTAGGCTTAAGGCATGAGCACAAGTGCGAGCTAGGCTTAAGGCCTGGGCACAAGTGCGGGCTAGGCTTAAGGCCTAGGCACAAGTGCGGGCTAGGCTTAAGGCTTGGGCACAAGTGCAGTGCTGGCTAGGATCAAGGCAGGGGGTACAAGTGCTAGCTAGGCTTAAGGCCGGGGCACAAGTGCGGGCTAGGCTTAAGGCCTGGGCACAAGTGCGGGCTAGGCTTAAGGCCTGGGCACAAGTGCGGGCTAGGCTTAAGGCCGGGGCACAAGTGCGGGCTAGGCTTAAGGCCGGGGCACAAGTGCGGGCTAGGTTAAGGCCGGGGCACAAGTGCGGGCTAGGCTTAAGGCCGGGGCACAAGTGCGGGCAAGGCTTAAGGCTGGGGCACAAGTGCGGGCTAGGCTTAAGGATGGGGCACAAGTGCGGGCTAGGCTTAAGGCCGGGGCACAATTGCGGGCTAGGCTTAAGGCCGGGGCACAAGTGCGGGCTAGGCTTAAGGCCGGGGCACAAGTGCGGGCTAGGCTTAAAGCCGGGGCTCAAGTGCGGGCTAGGCTTAAGGCCGGGGCACAAGTGCAGGCTGGGCTTAAGGCCGGGGCACAAGTGCGAGCTAGGCTTAAGGCCTGGGCACAAGTGCGGGCTAGGCTTAAGGCCTAGGCACAAGTGCGGGCTAGGCTTAAGGCATGGGCACAAGTGCGGGCTAGGCTTAAGGCTTGGGCACAAGTGCGGGCTAGGCTTAAGGCTTGGGCACAAGTGCAGTGATGGCTAGGATCAAGGCAGGGGGCACAAGTGCTGGCTAGGCTTAAGGCCTGGGCACAAGTGCGGGCTAGGCTTAAGGCCGGGGCAGAAGTGCGGGCTAGGCTTAAGCCCGGGACACAAGTGCGGGCTAGGCTTAAGGCCGGGGCACAAGTGCGGGCTAGGCTTAAGGCCTGGGCACAAGTGCGGGCTAGGCTTAAGGCCTGGGCACAAGTGCGGGCTAAGCTTAAGGCCGGGGCAAAAGTGCGGGCTAGGTTTAAGGCCTGGGCACAAGTGCGGGCTAAGCTTAAGGCCGGGGCACAAGTGCGGGCTAGGTTTAAGGCCTGGGCACAAGTGCGGGCTAGGCTTAAGGCCTGGGCACAAGTGCGGGCTAGGCTTAAGGCCTGGGCACAAGTGCGGGCTAGGCTTAAGGCCTGGGCACAAGTGCGGGCTAGGCTTAAGGCCTGGGCACAAGTGCGGGCTAGGCTTAAGGCCTGGGCACAAGTGCGGGCTAGGCTTAATGCCTGGGCACAAGTGCGGGCTAGGCTTAAGGCCGGGGCACAAGTGCGGGCTAGGTTTAAGGCCTGGGCACAAGTGCGGGCTAGGCTTAAGGCCTGGGCACAAGTGCGGGCTAGGCTTAAGGCCTGGGCACAAGTGCAGGCTAGGCTTAAGGCTTGGGCACAAGTGCAGTGCTGGCTAGGCTTAAGGCCGGGGCACAAGTGCGGGCTAGACTTAAGGCCGGGGCACAAGTGCGGGCTAGACTTAAGGCCTGGGCACAAGTGCGGGCTAGGCTTAAGGCCTGGGCACAAGTGAGGGCTAGGCTTAAGGCCGGGGCACAAGTGCGGGCTAGGCTTAAGGCCGGGGCACAAGTGCGGGCTAGGCTTAAGGCCGGGACACAAGTGCGGGCTAGGCTTAAGGCCGGGGCACAAGTGCGGGCTAGGCTTAAGGCCTGGGCACAAGTGCGGGCTAGGCTTAAGGCCTGGGCACAAGTGAGGGCTAGGCTTAAGGCCGGGGCACAAGTGTGGGCTAGTCTTAAGGCCGGGGCACAAGTGCAGGCTAGGCTTTAGCCCGGGACACAAGTGCGGGCTAGGCTTAAGGCCGGGGCACAAGTGCGGGCTAGGCTTAAGGCCTGGGCACAAGTGCGGGCTAGGCTTAAGGCCTGGGCACAAGTGCGGGCTAAGCTTAAGGCCGGGGCAAAAGTGCGGGCTAGGCTTAAGGCCGGGGCACAAGTGCGGGCTAGGCTTAAGGCCGGGGCACAAATGCGGGCTAGGCTTAAGGCCGGGGCACAAGTGCGGGCTAGGCTTAAGGCCGGGGCACAAGTGCGGGCAAGGCTTAAGGCCGGGGCACAAGTGCGGGCTAGGCTTAAGGATGGGGCACAAGTGCGGGCTAGGCTTAAGGACGGGGCACAAGTGCGGGCTAGGCTTAAGGCCGGGGCACAAGTGCGGGCTAGGCTTAAGGACGGGGCACAAGTGCGGGCTAGGCTTAAGGCCGGGGCACAAGTGCGGGATAGGCTTAAGGCCGGGGCACAAGTGCGGGCTAGGCTTAAGGCCGGGGCACAAGTGCGGGCTAGGCTTAAGGCCGGGGCACAAGTGCGGGCTAGGCTTAAGGCCGGGGCACAAGTGCGGGCTGGGCTTAAGGCCGGGGCACAAGTGCGAGCTAGGCTTAAGGCCTGGGCACAAGTGCGGGCTAGGCTTAAGGCCTGGGCACAAGTGCGGGCTAGGCTTAAGGCCTGGGCACAAGTGCGGGCTATGCTTAAGGCTTGGGCACAAGTGCAGTGATGGCTAGGCTTAAGGCCGGGGCACAAGTGAGGGCTAGACTTAAGGCCGGGGCACAAGTGCGGGCTTGACTTAAGGCCGGGGCACAAGTGCGGGCTAGACTTAAGGCAGGGGCACAAGTGCGGGCTAGGCTTAAGGCCGGGGCACAATTGCGGGCTAGGCTTAAGGCCGGGGCACAAGTGCGGGCTAGGCTTAAGGCCGGGGCACAATTGCGGGCTAGGCTTAAGGCCGGGGCACAAGTGCGGGCTAGGCTTAAGGCCTGGGCACAAGTGCGGGCTAGGCTTAAGGCCTGGGCACAAGTGTGGGCTAGGCTTAAGGCTTAGGCACAAGTGCGGGCTAGGCTTAAGGCCTGGGCACAAGTGCGGGCTAGGCTTAAGGCCTGGGCACAAGTGCGGCTAGACTTAAGGCCTGGGCACAAGTGCTGGCTAGGCTTAAGGTCTGGGTAAAAGTGCAGTGCTGGCTAGGATCAAGGCAGGGGGCACAAGTGCTGGCTAGGCTTAAGGCATGGGCACAAGTGCAAGCTAGGCTTAAGGCCTGGGCACAAGTGCGGGCTAGGCTTAAGGCCGGGGCACAAGTGCGGGCTAGGCTTAAGGCCGGGGCACAAATGCGGGCTAGGCTTAAGGCCGGGGCACAAGTGCGGGCTAGGCTTAAGGCCGGGGCACAAGTGCGGGCAAGGCTTAAGGCCGGGGCACAAGTGCGGGCTAGGCTTAAGGATGGGGCACAAGTGCGGGCTAGGCTTAAGGACGGGGCACAAGTGCGGGCTAGGCTTAAGGCCGGGGCACAAGTGCGGGCTAGGCTTAAGGACGGGGCACAAGTGCGGGCTAGGCTTAAGGCCGGGGCACAAGTGCGGGATAGGCTTAAGGCCGGGGCACAAGTGCGGGCTAGGCTTAAGGCCGGGGCACAAGTGCGGGCTAGGCTTAAGGCCGGGGCACAAGTGCGGGCTAGGCTTAAGGCCGGGGCACAAGTGCGGGCTGGGCTTAAGGCCGGGGCACAAGTGCGAGCTAGGCTTAAGGCCTGGGCACAAGTGCGGGCTAGGCTTAAGGCCTGGGCACAAGTGCGGGCTAGGCTTAAGGCCTGGGCACAAGTGCGGGCTATGCTTAAGGCTTGGGCACAAGTGCAGTGATGGCTAGGCTTAAGGCCGGGACACAAGTGAGGGCTAGACTTAAGGCCGGGGCACAAGTGCGGGCTTGACTTAAGGCCGGGGCACAAGTGCGGGCTAGACTTAAGGCAGGGGCACAAGTGCGGGCTAGGCTTAAGGCCGGGGCACAATTGCGGGCTAGGCTTAAGGCCGGGGCACAAGTGCGGGCTAGGCTTAAGGCCGGGGCACAATTGCGGGCTAGGCTTAAGGCCGGGGCACAAGTGCGGGCTAGGCTTAAGGCCTGGGCACAAGTGCGGGCTAGGCTTAAGGCCTGGGCACAAGTGTGGGCTAGGCTTAAGGCTTAGGCACAAGTGCGGGCTAGGCTTAAGGCCTGGGCACAAGTGCGGGCTAGGCTTAAGGCCTGGGCACAAGTGCGGCTAGACTTAAGGCCTGGGCACAAGTGCTGGCTAGGCTTAAGGTCTGGGTAAAAGTGCAGTGCTGGCTAGGATCAAGGCAGGGGGCACAAGTGCTGGCTAGGCTTAAGGCATGGGCACAAGTGCAAGCTAGGCTTAAGGCCTGGGCACAAGTGCGGGCTAGGCTTAAGGCCTGGGCACAAGTGCGGGCTAGGCTTAAGGCATGGGCACAAGTGCAGTGCTGGCTAGGAGCAAGGCAGGGGGCACAAGTGCTGGCTATGCTTAAGGCATGGGCACAAGTGCGGGCTAGGCTTAAGGCCTGGGCACAAGTGCGGGCTAGGCTTAAGGCCTGGGCACAAGTGCGGGCTAGGCTTAAAGCCTGGGCACAAGTGCGGGCTAGGCTTAAGGCCTGGGCACATGTGCGGGCTAGGCTTAAGGCCTGGGCACAAGTGCGGGCTAGGCTTAAGGCCTGGGCACAAGTGAGGGCTAGGCTTAAGGCCTGGGCACAAGTGCAGTGCTGGCTAGGATCAAGGCAGGGGGCACAAGTGCTGGCTAGGCTTAAGGCATGGGCACAAGTGCGAGCTAGGCTTAAGGCCGGGGCACAAGTGCGGGCTAGGCTTAAGGCCGGGGCACAAGTGCGGGCTAGGTTTAAAGCCTGGGCACAAGTGCGGGCTAGGCTTAAGGCCGGGGCACAAGTGCGGGCTAGGTTTAAAGCCTGGGCACAAGTGCGAGCTAGGCTTAAGGCCTGGGCACAAGTGCGGGCTAGGCTTAAGGCCTGGGCACAAGTGCGAGCTAGGCTTAAGGCCTGGGCACAAGTGCAGTGCTGGCTAGGATCAAGGCAGGGGGCACAAGTGCTGGCTAGGCTTAAGGCATGGGCACAAGTGCTGGCTAGGCTTAAGGCATACAGCTAACTCTTTGCACTCTTTGCATAAAGGGTTAGGCACCAATAGGGGTGAAGAGCTAGCTTTCACCCCTCTACTCTGTACTTGGACATTTAGGACTAGATCCTTTGTTGTACAGTGCGGAGCCTCTCCATAACCCCATGCTCCAAGCGACCAGGCACTTCTTGTCAGTCCTCCATGAATGGGTAATGCCTTCTTCCCCAATTACAGTCGTGCATGCGCATTCAGACGGGACAAGAGCGAAGAGTGTAAAGCTGGCCCTATGTGCATAACCAACATGAAGCTGAAGACAAAAACAAACAAACAAGCATTCAAGGGGCTCAAAAGTGCGGGCTAGGCTTAAGGCCTGGGCACAAGTGCGGGCTAGGCTTAAGGCCGGGGCACAAGTGCGGGCTAGGCTTAAGGCCGGGGCACAAGTGCGGGCTAGGCTTAAGGCCTGGGCACAAGTGCAGTGCTGGCTAGGATCAAGGCAGGGGGCACAAGTGCTGGCTAGGCTTAAGGCATGAGCACAAGTGCGAGCTAGGCTTAAGGCCTGGGCACAAGTGCGGGCTAGGCTTAAGGCCTAGGCACAAGTGCGGGCTAGGCTTAAGGCTTGGGCACAAGTGCAGTGCTGGCTAGGATCAAGGCAGGGGGTACAAGTGCTAGCTAGGCTTAAGGCCGGGGCACAAGTGCGGGCTAGGCTTAAGGCCTGGGCACAAGTGCGGGCTAGGCTTAAGGCCTGGGCACAAGTGCGGGCTAGGCTTAAGGCCGGGGCACAAGTGCGGGCTAGGCTTAAGGCCGGGGCACAAGTGCGGGCTAGGTTAAGGCCGGGGCACAAGTGCGGGCTAGGCTTAAGGCCGGGGCACAAGTGCGGGCAAGGCTTAAGGCTGGGGCACAAGTGCGGGCTAGGCTTAAGGCTGGGGCACAAGTGCGGGCTAGGCTTAAGGATGGGGCACAAGTGCGGGCTAGGCTTAAGGCCGGGGCACAATTGCGGGCTAGGCTTAAGGCCGGGGCACAAGTGCGGGCTAGGCTTAAGGCCGGGGCACAAGTGCGGGCTAGGCTTAAAGCCGGGGCTCAAGTGCGGGCTAGGCTTAAGGCCGGGGCACAAGTGCAGGCTGGGCTTAAGGCCGGGGCACAAGTGCGAGCTAGGCTTAAGGCCTGGGCACAAGTGCGGGCTAGGCTTAAGGCCTAGGCACAAGTGCGGGCTAGGCTTAAGGCATGGGCACAAGTGCGGGCTAGGCTTAAGGCTTGGGCACAAGTGCGGGCTAGGCTTAAGGCTTGGGCACAAGTGCAGTGATGGCTAGGATCAAGGCAGGGGGCACAAGTGCTGGCTAGGCTTAAGGCCTGGGCACAAGTGCGGGCTAGGCTTAAGGCCGGGGCACAAGTGCGGGCTAGGCTTAAGCCCGGGACACAAGTGCGGGCTAGGCTTAAGGCCGGGGCACAAGTGCGGGCTAGGCTTAAGGCCTGGGCACAAGTGCGGGCTAGGCTTAAGGCCTGGGCACAAGTGCGGGCTAAGCTTAAGGCCGGGGCAAAAGTGCGGGCTAGGTTTAAGGCCTGGGCACAAGTGCGGGCTAGGCTTAAGGCCTGGGCACAAGTGCGGGCTAGGCTTAAGGCCTGGGCACAAGTGCGGGCTAGGCTTAAGGCCTGGGCACAAGTGCGGGCTAGGCTTAAGGCCTGGGCACAAGTGCGGGCTAGGCTTAAGGCCTGGGCACAAGTGCGGGCTAGGCTTAATGCCTGGGCACAAGTGCGGGCTAGGCTTAAGGCCGGGGCACAAGTGCGGGCTAGGTTTAAGGCCTGGGCACAAGTGCGGGCTAGGCTTAAGGCCTGGGCACAAGTGCGGGCTAGGCTTAAGGCCTGGGCACAAGTGCAGGCTAGGCTTAAGGCTTGGGCACAAGTGCAGTGCTGGCTAGGTTTAAGGCCTGGGCACAAGTGCGGGCTAAGCTTAAGGCCGGGGCACAAGTGCGGGCTAGGTTTAAGGCCTGGGCACAAGTGCGGGCTAGGCTTAAGGCCTGGGCACAAGTGCGGGCTAGGCTTAAGGCCTGGGCACAAGTGCGGGCTAGGCTTAAGGCCTGGGCACAAGTGCGGGCTAGGCTTAAGGCCTGGGCACAAGTGCGGGCTAGGCTTAAGGCCTGGGCACAAGTGCGGGCTAGGCTTAATGCCTGGGCACAAGTGCGGGCTAGGCTTAAGGCCGGGGCACAAGTGCGGGCTAGGTTTAAGGCCTGGGCACAAGTGCGGGCTAGGCTTAAGGCCTGGGCACAAGTGCGGGCTAGGCTTAAGGCCTGGGCACAAGTGCAGGCTAGGCTTAAGGCTTGGGCACAAGTGCAGTGCTGGCTAGGCTTAAGGCCGGGGCACAAGTGCGGGCTAGACTTAAGGCCGGGGCACAAGTGCGGGCTAGACTTAAGGCCTGGGCACAAGTGCGGGCTAGGCTTAAGGCCTGGGCACAAGTGAGGGCTAGGCTTAAGGCCGGGGCACAAGTGCGGGCTAGGCTTAAGGCCGGGGCACAAGTGCGGGCTAGGCTTAAGGCCGGGACACAAGTGCGGGCTAGGCTTAAGGCCGGGGCACAAGTGCGGGCTAGGCTTAAGGCCTGGGCACAAGTGCGGGCTAAGCTTAAGGCCGGGGCACAAGTGCGGGCTAGGCTTAAGGCCTGGGCACAAGTGCGGGCTAGGCTTAAGGCCTGGGCACAAGTGCGGGCTAGGCTTAAGGCCTGGGCACAAGTGCGAGCTAGGCTAAAGGCCTGGGCACAAGTGCGGGCTAGGCTTAAGGCCTGGGCACAAGTGCGGGCTAGGCTTAAGGCCTGGGCACAAGTGCGGGCTAGGCTTAATGCCTGGGCACAAGTGCGGGCTAGGCTTAAGGCCGGGGCACAAGTGCGGGCTAGGTTTAAGGCCTGGGCACAAGTGCGGGCTAGGCTTAAGGCCTGGGCTCAAGTGCGGGCTAGGCTTAAGGCCTGGGCACAAGTGCAGGCTAGGCTTAAGGCTTGGGCACAAGTGCAGTGCTGGCTAGGCTTAAGGCCGGGGCACAAGTGCGGGCTAGACTTAAGGCCGGGGCACAAGTGCGGGCTAGACTTAAGGCCTGGGCACAAGTGCGGGCTAGGCTTAAGGCCTGGGCACAAGTGAGGGCTAGGCTTAAGGCCGGGGCACAAGTGCGGGCTAGGCTTAAGGCCGGGGCACAAGTGCGGGCTAGGCTTAAGGCCGGGGCACAAGTGCGGGCTAGGCTTAAGGATGGGGCACAAGTGCGGGCTAGGCTTAAGGATGGGGCACAAGTGCGGGCTAGGCTTAAGGCCGGGGCACAAGTGCGGGCTAGGCTTAAGGCCGGGGCACAAGTGCGGGCTAGGCTTAAGGCCGGGGCACAAGTGCGGGCTAGGCTTAAAGCCGGGGCACAAGTGCGGGCTAGGCTTAAGGCCGGGGCACAAGTGCGGGCTGGGCTTAAGGCCTGGGCACAAGTGCGAGCTAGGCTTAAGGCCTGGGCACAAGTGTGGGCTAGGCTTAAGGCCTAGGCACAAGTGCGGGCTAGGATTAAGGCATGGGCACAAGTGCGGGCTAGGCTTAAGGCTTGGGCACAAGTGCAGTGATGGCTAGGATCCAGGCAGGGTGCACAAGTGCTGGCTAGGCTTAAGGCCTGGGCACAAGTGCGGGCTAGGCTTAAGGCCGGGGCACAAGTGCGGGCTAGGCTTAAGACTGGGGCACAAGTGCGGGCTAGGCTTAAGGCCTGGGCACAAGTGCGGGCTAGGCTTAAGGCCTGGGCACAAGTGCGGGCTAGGCTTAAGGCCTGGGCACAAGTGCGGGCTAGGCTTAAGGCCGGGGCAAAAGTGCGGGCTAGGCTTAAGGCCTGGGCACAAGTGCGGGCTAAGCTTAAGGCCTGGGCACAAGTGCGGGCTAGGTTTAAGGCCTGGGCACAAGTGCGGGCTAGGCTTAAGGCCTGGGCACAAGTGCGGGCTAGGCTTAAGGCCTGTGCACAAGTGCGGGCTAGGCTTAAGGCCTGGGCACAAGTGCGGGCTAGGCTTAAGGCCTGGGCACAAGTGCGGGCTAGGCTTAATGCCTGGGCACAAGTGCGGGCTAGGCTTAAGGCCGGGGCACAAGTGCGGGCTAGGTTTAAGGCCTGGGCACAAGTGCGGGCTAGGCTTAAGGCCTGGGCACAAGTGCGGGCTAGGCTTAAGGCCTGGGCACAAGTGCAGGCTAGGCTTAAGGCTTGGGCACAAGTGCAGTGCTGGCTAGGCTTAAGGCCGGGGCACAAGTGCGGGCTAGACTTAAGGCCGGGGCACAAGTGCGGGCTACACTTAAGGCCGGGGCACAAGTGTGGGCTAGGCTTAAGGCCTGGGCACAAGTGAGGGCTAGGCTTAAGGCCTGGGCACAAGTGCGGGCTAGGCTTAAGGCCTGGGCACAAGTGCGGGCTAGGCTTAAGGCCTGGGCACAAGTGCGGGCTAGGCTTAAGGCCTGGGCACAAGTGCGGGCTAGGCTTAAGGCCTGGGCACAAGTGCGGGCTAGGCTTAAGGCTTGGGCACAAGTGCGGGCTAGGCTTAAGGCCTGGGCACAAGTGCGGGCTAGGCTTAAGGCCTGGGCACAAGTGCGGGCTAGGCTTAAGGCGTGGGCACAAGTGCGGGCTAGGCTTAAGGTCTGGGCACAAGTGCAGTGCTGGCTAGGATCAAGGCAAGGGGCACAAGTGCTGGCTAGGCTTAAGGCATGGGCACAAGTGCAAGCTAGGCTTAAGGCCTGGGCACAAGTGCGGGCTAGGCTTAAGGCCTGGGCACAAGTGCGGGCTAGGCTTAAGGCCTGGGCACAAGTGCGGGCTAGGCTTAAGGCCTGGGCACAAGTGCGGGCTAGGCTTAAGGCCTGGGCACAAGTGCGGGCTAGGCTTAAGGCCTGGGCACAAGTGCGGGCTGGGCTTAAGGCCGTGGCACAAGTGCGGGCTGGGCTTAAGGCATGGGCACAAGTGCGGGCTGGGCTTAAGGCCTGGGCACAAGTGCGGGCTAGGCTTAAGGCCTGGGCACAAGTGCGGGCTAGGCTTAAGGCCTGGGCACAAGTGCGGGCTAGGCTTAAGGCCTGGGCACAAGTGCGGGCTAGGCTTAAGGCCTGGGCACAAGTGCGGGCTAGGCTTAAGGCCTGGGCACAAGTGCAGGCTCGGCTTAAGGCCTGGGCACAAGTGCAGGCTAGGCTTAAGTCTTGGGCACAAGTGCAGTGCTGGCTAGGCTTAAGGCCGGGTCACAAGTGCGGGCTAGACTTAAGGCCGGGGCACAAATGCGGGCTAGACTTAAGGCCGGGGCACAAGTGCGGGCTAGGCTTAAGGCCGGGGCACAATTGCGGGCTTGGCTTAAGGCCGGGGCACAAGTGCGGGCTAGGCTTAAGGCCGGGGCACAATTGCGGGCTAGGCTTAAGGCCGGGGCACAAGTGCGGGCTAGGCTTAAGGCCTGGGCACAAGTGCGGGCTAGGCTTAAGGCCTGGGCACAAGTGCGGGCTAGGCTTAAGGCTTGGGCACAAGTGCGGGCTAGGCTTAAGGCTTGGGCACAAGTGCGGGCTAGGCTTAAGGCCTGGGCACAAGTGCGGGCTAGGCTTAAGGCCTGGGCACAAGTGCAGTGCTGGCTAGGATCAAGGCAAAGGGCACAAGTGCTGGCTAGGCTTAAGGCATGGGCACAAGTGCAAGCTAGGCTTAAGGCCTGGGCACAAGTGCGGGCTAGGCTTAAGGCCTGGGCACAAGTGCGGGCTAGGCTTAAGGCATGGGCACAAGTGCAGTGCTGGCTAGGAGCAAGGCAGGGGGCACAAGTGCTGGCTATGCTTAAGGCATGGGCACAAGTGCTGGCTATGCTTAAGGCATGGGCACAAGTGCGGGCTAGGCTTAAGGCCTGGGCACAAGTGCAGGCTAGGCTTAAGGCTTGGGCACAAGTGCAGTGCTGGCTAGGCTTAAGGCCGGGGCACAAGTGCGGGCTAGACTTAAGGCCGGGGCACAAGTGCGGGCTAGACTTAAGGCCTGGGCACAAGTGCGGGCTAGGCTTAAGGCCTGGGCACAAGTGAGGGCTAGGCTTAAGGCCGGGGCACAAGTGCGGGCTAGGCTTAAGGCCGGGGCACAAGTGCGGGCTAGGCTTAAGGCCGGGGCACAAGTGCGGGCTAGGCTTAAGGATGGGGCACAAGTGCGGGCTAGGCTTAAGGCCGGGGCACAAGTGCGGGCTAGGCTTAAGGCCGGGGCACAAGTGCGGGCTAGGCTTAAGGCCGGGGCACAAGTGCGGGCTAGGCTTAAAGCCGGGGCACAAGTGCGGGCTAGGCTTAAGGCCGGGGCACAAGTGTGGGCTGGGCTTAAGGCCTGGGCACAAGTGCGAGCTAGGCTTAAGGCCTGGGCACAAGTGTGGGCTAGGCTTAAGGCCTAGGCACAAGTGCGGGCTAGGATTAAGGCATGGGCACAAGTGCGGGCTAGGCTTAAGGCTTGGGCACAAGTGCAGTGATGGCTAGGATCCAGGCAGGGTGCACAAGTGCTGGCTAGGCTTAAGGCCTGGGCACAAGTGCGGGCTAGGCTTAAGGCCGGGGCACAAGTGCGGGCTAGGCTTAAGGCCGGGGCACAAGTGCGGGCTAGGCTTAAGGCCTGGGCACAAGTGCGGGCTAGGCTTAAGGCCTGGGCACAAGTGCGGGCTAGGCTTAAGGCCTGGGCACAAGTGCGGGCTAGGCTTAAGGCCGGGGCAAAAGTGCGGGCTAGGCTTAAGGCCTGGGCACAAGTGCGGGCTAAGCTTAAGGCCTGGGCACAAGTGCGGGCTAGGTTTAAGGCCTGGGCACAAGTGCGGGCTAGGCTTAAGGCCTGGGCACAAGTGCGGGCTAGGCTTAAGGCCTGTGCACAAGTGCGGGCTAGGCTTAAGGCCTGGGCACAAGTGCGGGCTAGGCTTAAGGCCTGGGCACAAGTGTGGGCTAGGCTTAATGCCTGGGCACAAGTGCGGGCTAGGCTTAAGGCCGGGGCACAAGTGCGGGCTAGGTTTAAGGCCTGGGCACAAGTGCGGGCTAGGCTTAAGGCCGGGGCACAAGTGCGGGCTAGGCTTAAGGCCTGGGCACAAGTGCGGGCTAGGTTTAAGGCCGGGGCACAAGTGCGGGCAAGGCTTAAGGCCGGGGCACAAGTGCGGGCTAAGCTTAAGGCCGGGGCACAAGTGCGGGCTAGGCTTAAGGCCTGGGCACAAGTGCGGGCTAGGCTTAAGGCCTGGGCACAAGTGCAGGCTAGGCTTAAGGCCTGGGCACAAGTGCGGGCTAGGCTTAAGGCCGGGGCACAAGTGCGGGCAAGGCTTAAGGCCGGGGCACAAGTGCGGGCTAGGCTTAAGGCCTGGGCACAAGTGCGGGCTAGGCTTAAGGCCGGGGCACAAGTGCGGGCAAGGCTTAAGGCCGGGGCACAAGTTCGGGCTAGGCTTAAGGCCGGGGCACAAGTGCGGGCTAGGCTTAAGGCCGGGGCACAAGTGCGGGCTAGGTTTAAAGCCTGGGCACAAGTGCGGGCTAGGCTTAAGGCCGGGGCACAAGTGCGGGCTAGGTTTAAAGCCTGGGCACAAGTGCGAGCTAGGCTTAAGGCCTGGGCACAAGTGCGGGCTAGGCTTAAGGCCTGGGCACAAGTGCGAGCTAGGCTTAAGGCCTGGGCACAAGTGCAGTGCTGGCTAGGATCAAGGCAGGGGGCACAAGTGCTGGCTAGGCTTAAGGCATGGGCACAAGTGCTGGCTAGGCTTAAGGCATACAGCTAACTCTTTGCACTCTTTGCATAAAGGGTTAGGCACCAATAGGGGTGAAGAGCTAGCTTTCACCCCTCTACTCTGTACTTGGACATTTAGGACTAGATCCTTTGTTGTACAGTGCGGAGCCTCTGCATAACCCCATGCTCCAAGCGACCAGGCACTTCTTGTCAGTCCTCCATGAATGGGTAATGCCTTCTTCCCCAATTACAGTCGTGCATGCGCATTCAGACGGGACAAGAGCGAAGAGTGTAAAGCTGGCCCTATGTGCATAACCAACATGAAGCTGAAGACAAAAACAAACAAACAAGCATTCAAGGGGCTCAAAAGTGCGGGCTAGGCTTAAGGCCTGGGCACAAGTGCGGGCTAGGCTTAAGGCCGGGGCACAAGTGCGGGCTAGGCTTAAGGCCGGGGCACAAGTGCGGGCTAGGCTTAAGGCCTGGGCACAAGTGCAGTGCTGGCTAGGATCAAGGCAGGGGGCACAAGTGCTGGCTAGGCTTAAGGCATGAGCACAAGTGCGAGCTAGGCTTAAGGCCTGGGCACAAGTGCGGGCTAGGCTTAAGGCCTAGGCACAAGTGCGGGCTAGGCTTAAGGCCTGGGCACAAGTGCGGGCTAGGCTTAAGGCCGGGGCACAAGTGCGGGCAAGGCTTAAGGCCGGGGCACAAGTGCGGGCTAGGCTTAAGGCCTGGGCACAAGTGCGGGCTAGGCTTAAGGCCGGGGCACAAGTGCGGGCAAGGCTTAAGGCCGGGGCACAAGTTCGGGCTAGGCTTAAGGCCGGGGCACAAGTGCGGGCTAGGCTTAAGGCCGGGGCACAAGTGCGGGCTAGGTTTAAAGCCTGGGCACAAGTGCGGGCTAGGCTTAAGGCCGGGGCACAAGTGCGGGCTAGGTTTAAAGCCTGGGCACAAGTGCGAGCTAGGCTTAAGGCCTGGGCACAAGTGCGGGCTAGGCTTAAGGCCTGGGCACAAGTGCGAGCTAGGCTTAAGGCCTGGGCACAAGTGCAGTGCTGGCTAGGATCAAGGCAGGGGGCACAAGTGCTGGCTAGGCTTAAGGCATGGGCACAAGTGCTGGCTAGGCTTAAGGCATACAGCTAACTCTTTGCACTCTTTGCATAAAGGGTTAGGCACCAATAGGGGTGAAGAGCTAGCTTTCACCCCTCTACTCTGTACTTGGACATTTAGGACTAGATCCTTTGTTGTACAGTGCGGAGCCTCTCCATAACCCCATGCTCCAAGCGACCAGGCACTTCTTGTCAGTCCTCCATGAATGGGTAATGCCTTCTTCCCCAATTACAGTCGTGCATGCGCATTCAGACGGGACAAGAGCGAAGAGTGTAAAGCTGGCCCTATGTGCATAACCAACATGAAGCTGAAGACAAAAACAAACAAACAAGCATTCAAGGGGCTCAAAAGTGCGGGCTAGGCTTAAGGCCTGGGCACAAGTGCGGGCTAGGCTTAAGGCCGGGGCACAAGTGCGGGCTAGGCTTAAGGCCTGGGCACAAGTGCAGTGCTGGCTAGGATCAAGGCAGGGGGCACAAGTGCTGGCTAGGCTTAAGGCATGAGCACAAGTGCGAGCTAGGCTTAAGGCCTGGGCACAAGTGCGGGCTAGGCTTAAGGCCTAGGCACAAGTGCGGGCTAGGCTTAAGGCTTGGGCACAAGTGCAGTGCTGGCTAGGATCAAGGCAGGGGGTACAAGTGCTAGCTAGGCTTAAGGCCGGGGCACAAGTGCGGGCTAGGCTTAAGGCCTGGGCACAAGTGCGGGCTAGGCTTAAGGCCTGGGCACAAGTGCGGGCTAGGCTTAAGGCCGGGGCACAAGTGCGGGCTAGGCTTAAGGCCGGGGCACAAGTGCGGGCTAGGTTAAGGCCGGGGCACAAGTGCGGGCTAGGCTTAAGGCCGGGGCACAAGTGCGGGCAAGGCTTAAGGCTGGGGCACAAGTGCGGGCTAGGCTTAAGGCTGGGGCACAAGTGCGGGCTAGGCTTAAGGATGGGGCACAAGTGCGGGCTAGGCTTAAGGCCGGGGCACAATTGCGGGCTAGGCTTAAGGCCGGGGCACAAGTGCGGGCTAGGCTTAAGGCCGGGGCACAAGTGCGGGCTAGGCTTAAAGCCGGGGCACAAGTGCGGGCTAGGCTTAAGGCCGGGGCACAAGTGCAGGCTGGGCTTAAGGCCGGGGCACAAGTGCGAGCTAGACTTAAGGCCTGGGCACAAGTGCGGGCTAGGCTTAAGGCCTAGGCACAAGTGCGGGCTAGGCTTAAGGCATGGGCACAAGTGCGGGCTAGGCTTAAGGCTTGGGCACAAGTGCGGGCTAGGCTTAAGGCTTGGGCACAAGTGCAGTGATGGCTAGGATCAAGGCAGGGGGCACAAGTGCTGGCTAGGCTTAAGGCCTGGGCACAAGTGCGGGCTAGGCTTAAGGCCGGGGCACAAGTGCGGGCTAGGCTTAAGCCCGGGACACAAGTGCGGGCTAGGCTTAAGGCCGGGGCACAAGTGCGGGCTAGGCTTAAGGCCTGGGCACAAGTGCGGGCTAGGCTTAAGGCCTGGGCACAAGTGCGGGCTAAGCTTAAGGCCGGGGCAAAAGTGCGGGCTAGGTTTAAGGCCTGGGCACAAGTGCGGGCTAAGCTTAAGGCCAGGGCACAAGTGCGGGCTAGGTTTAAGGCCTGGGCACAAGTGCGGGCTAGGCTTAAGGCCTGGGCACAAGTGCGGGCTAGGCTTAAGGCCTGGGCACAAGTGCGGGCTAGGCTTAAGGCCTGGGCACAAGTGCGGGCTAGGCTTAAGGCCTGGGCACAAGTGCGGGCTAGGCTTAAGGCCTGGGCACAAGTGCGGGCTAGGCTTAATACCTGGGCACAAGTGCGGGCTAGGCTTAAGGCCGGGGCACAAGTGCAGGCTAGGTTTAAGGCCTGGGCACAAGTGCGGGCTAGGCTTAAGGCCTGGGCACAAGTGCGGGCTAGGCTTAAGGCCTGGGCACAAGTGCAGGCTAGGCTTAAGGCTTGGGCACAAGTGCAGTGCTGGCTAGGCTTAAGGCCGGGGCACAAGTGCGGGCTAGACTTAAGGCCGGGGCACAAGTGCGGGCTAGACTTAAGGCCTGGGCACAAGTGCGGGCTAGGCTTAAGGCCTGGGCACAAGTGAGGGCTAGGCTTAAGGCCGGGGCACAAGTGCGGGCTAGGCTTAAGGCCGGGACACAAGTGCGGGCTAGGCTTAAGGCCGGGGCACAAGTGCGGGCTAGGCTTAAGGCCTGGGCACAAGTGCGGGCTAGGCTTAAGGCCTGGGCACAAGTGAGGGCTAGGCTTAAGGCCGGGGCACAAGTGTGGGCTAGTCTTAAGGCCGGGGCACAAGTGCAGGCTAGGCTTTAGCCCGGGACACAAGTGCGGGCTAGGCTTAAGGCCGGGGCACAAGTGCGGGCTAGGCTTAAGGCCTGGGCACAAGTGCGGGCTAGGCTTAAGGCCTGGGCACAAGTGCGGGCTAAGCTTAAGGCCGGGGCAAAAGTGCGGGCTAGGCTTAAGGCCTGGGCACAAGTGCGGGCTAAGCTTAAGGCCGGGGCACAAGTGCGGGCTAGGCTTAAGGCCTGGGCACAAGTGCGGGCTAGGCTTAAGGCCTGGGCACAAGTGCGGGCTAGGCTTAAGGCCTGGGCACAAGTGCGAGCTAGGCTAAAGGCCTGGGCACAAGTGCGGGCTAGGCTTAAGGCCTGGGCACAAGTGCGGGCTAGGCTTAAGGCCTGGGCACAAGTGCGGGCTAGGCTTAATGCCTGGGCACAAGTGCGGGCTAGGCTTAAGGCCGGGGCACAAGTGCGGGCTAGGTTTAAGGCCTGGGCACAAGTGCGGGCTAGGCTTAAGGCCTGGGCACAAGTGCGGGCTAGGCTTAAGGCCTGGGCACAAGTGCAGGCTAGGCTTAAGGCTTGGGCAGAAGTGCAGTGCTGGCTAGGCTTAAGGCCGGGGCACAAGTGCGGGCTAGACTTAAGGCCGGGGCACAAGTGCGGGCTAGACTTAAGGCCTGGGCACAAGTGCGGGCTAGGCTTAAGGCCTGGGCACAAGTGAGGGCTAGGCTTAAGGCCGGGGCACAAGTGCGGGCTAGGCTTAAGGCCGGGGCACAAGTGCGGGCTAGGCTTAAGGCCGGGGCACAAGTGCGGGCTAGGCTTAAGGATGGGGCACAAGTGCGGGCTAGGCTTAAGGATGGGGCACAAGTGCGGGCTAGGCTTAAGGCCGGGGCACAAGTGCGGGCTAGGCTTAAGGCCGGGGCACAAGTGCGGGCTAGGCTTAAGGCCGGGGCACAAGTGCGGGCTAGGCTTAAAGCCGGGGCACAAGTGCGGGCTAGGCTTAAGGCCGGGGCACAAGTGCGGGCTGGGCTTAAGGCCTGGGCACAAGTGCGAGCTAGGCTTAAGGCCTGGGCACAAGTGTGGGCTAGGCTTAAGGCCTAGGCACAAGTGCGGGCTAGGATTAAGGCATGGGCACAAGTGCGGGCTAGGCTTAAGGCTTGGGCACAAGTGCAGTGATGGCTAGGATCCAGGCAGGGTGCACAAGTGCTGGCTAGGCTTAAGGCCTGGGCACAAGTGCGGGCTAGGCTTAAGGCCGGGGCACAAGTGCGGGCTAGGCTTAAGACCGGGGCACAAGTGCGGGCTAGGCTTAAGGCCTGGGCACAAGTGCGGGCTAGGCTTAAGGCCTGGGCACAAGTGCGGGCTAGGCTTAAGGCCTGGGCACAAGTGCGGGCTAGGCTTAAGGCCGGGGCAAAAGTGCGGGCTAGGCTTAAGGCCTGGGCACAAGTGCGGGCTAAGCTTAAGGCCTGGGCACAAGTGCGGGCTAGGTTTAAGGCCTGGGCACAAGTGCGGGCTAGGCTTAAGGCCTGGGCACAAGTGCGGGCTAGGCTTAAGGCCTGTGCACAAGTGCGGGCTAGTCTTAAGGCCTGGGCACAAATGCGGGCTAGGCTTAAGGCCTGGGCACAAGTGCGGGCTAGGCTTAATGCCTGGGCACAAGTGCGGGCTAGGCTTAAGGCCGGGGCACAAGTGCGGGCTAGGTTTAAGGCCTGGGCACAAGTGCGGGCTAGGCTTAAGGCCTGGGCACAAGTGCGGGCTAGGCTTAAGGCCTGGGCACAAGTGCAGGCTAGGCTTAAGGCTTGGGCACAAGTGCAGTGCTGGCTAGGCTTAAGGCCGGGGCACAAGTGCGGGCTAGACTTAAGGCCGGGGCACAAGTGCGGGCTACACTTAAGGCCGGGGCACAAGTGTGGGCTAGGCTTAAGGCCTGGGCACAAGTGAGGGCTAGGCTTAAGGCCTGGGCACAAGTGCGGGCTAGGCTTAAGGCCTGGGCACAAGTGCGGGCTAGGCTTATGGCCTGGGCACAAGTGCGGGCTAGGCTTAAGGCCTGGGCACAAGTGCGGGCTAGGCTTAAGGCCTGGGCACAAGTGCGGGCTAGGCTTAAGGCTTGGGCACAAGTGCGGGCTAGGCTTAAGGCCTGGGCACAAGTGCGGGCTAGGCTTAAGGCCTGGGCACAAGTGCGGGCTAGGCTTAAGGCGTGGGCACAAGTGCGGGCTAGGCTTAAGGTCTGGGCACAAGTGCAGTGCTGGCTAGGATCAAGGCAAGGGGCACAAGTGCTGGCTAGGCTTAAGGCATGGGCACAAGTGCAAGCTAGGCTTAAGGCCTGGGCACAAGTGCGGGCTAGGCTTAAGGCCTGGGCACAAGTGCGGGCTAGGCTTAAGGCCTGGGCACAAGTGCGGGCTAGGCTTAAGGCCTGGGCACAAGTGCGGGCTAGGCTTAAGGCCTGGGCACAAGTGCGGGCTGGGCTTAAGGCCGTGGCACAAGTGCGGGCTGGGCTTAAGGCATGGGCACAAGTGCGGGCTGGGCTTAAGGCCTGGGCACAAGTGCGGGCTAGGCTTAAGGCCTGGGCACAAGTGCGGGCTAGGCTTAAGGCCTGGGCACAAGTGCGGGCTAGGCTTAAGGCCTGGGCACAAGTGCGGGCTAGGCTTAAGGCCTGGGCACAAGTGCGGGCTAGGCTTAAGGCCTGGGCACAAGTGCAGGCTCGGCTTAAGGCCTGGGCACAAGTGCAGGCTAGGCTTAAGTCTTGGGCACAAGTGCAGTGCTGGCTAGGCTTAAGGCCGGGTCACAAGTGCGGGCTAGACTTAAGGCCGGGGCACAAATGCGGGCTAGACTTAAGGCCGGGGCACAAGTGCGGGCTAGGCTTAAGGCCGGGGCACAATTGCGGGCTAGGCTTAAGGCCGGGGCACAAGTGCGGGCTAGGCTTAAGGCCGGGGCACAATTGCGGGCTAGGCTTAAGGCCGGGGCACAAGTGCGGGCTAGGCTTAAGGCCTGGGCACAAGTGCGGGCTAGGCTTAAGGCCTGGGCACAAGTGCGGGCTAGGCTTAAGGCTTGGGCACAAGTGCGGGCTAGGCTTAAGGCCTGGGCACAAGTGCGGGCTAGGCTTAAGGCCTGGGCACAAGTGCAGTGCTGGCTAGGATCAAGGCAAAGGGCACAAGTGCTGGCTAGGCTTAAGGCATGGGCACAAGTGCAAGCTAGGCTTAAGGCCTGGGCACAAGTGCGGGCTAGGCTTAAGGCCTGGGCACAAGTGCGGGCTAGGATTAAGGCATGGGCACAAGTGCAGTGCTGGCTAGGAGCAAGGCAGGGGGCACAAGTGCTGGCTATGCTTAAGGCATGGGCACAAGTGCGGGCTAGGCTTAAGGCCTGGGCACAAGTGCAGGCTAGGCTTAAGGCTTGGGCACAAGTGCAGTGCTGGCTAGGCTTAAGGCCGGGGCACAAGTGCGGGCTAGACTTAAGGCCGGGGCACAAGTGCGGGCTAGACTTAAGGCCTGGGCACAAGTGCGGGCTAGGCTTAAGGCCTGGGCACAAGTGAGGGCTAGGCTTAAGGCCGGGGCACAAGTGCGGGCTAGGCTTAAGGCCGGGGCACAAGTGCGGGCTAGGCTTAAGGCCGGGGCACAAGTGCGGGCTAGGCTTAAGGATGGGGCACAAGTGCGGGCTAGGCTTAAGGCCGGGGCACAAGTGCGGGCTAGGCTTAAGGCCGGGGCACAAGTGCGGGCTAGGCTTAAGGCCGGGGCACAAGTGCGGGCTAGGCTTAAAGCCGGGGCACAAGTGCGGGCTAGGCTTAAGGCCGGGGCACAAGTGTGGGCTGGGCTTAAGGCCTGGGCACAAGTGCGAGCTAGGCTTAAGGCCTGGGCACAAGTGTGGGCTAGGCTTAAGGCCTAGGCACAAGTGCGGGCTAGGATTAAGGCATGGGCACAAGTGCGGGCTAGGCTTAAGGCTTGGGCACAAGTGCAGTGATGGCTAGGATCCAGGCAGGGTGCACAAGTGCTGGCTAGGCTTAAGGCCTGGGCACAAGTGCGGGCTAGGCTTAAGGCCGGGGCACAAGTGCGGGCTAGGCTTAAGGCCTGGGCACAAGTGCGGGCTAGGCTTAAGGCCTGGGCACAAGTGCGGGCTAGGCTTAAGGCCTGGGCACAAGTGCGGGCTAGGCTTAAGGCCGGGGCAAAAGTGCGGGCTAGGCTTAAGGCCTGGGCACAAGTGCGGGCTAAGCTTAAGGCCTGGGCACAAGTGCGGGCTAGGTTTAAGGCCTGGGCACAAGTGCGGGCTAGGCTTAAGGCCTGGGCACAAGTGCGGGCTAGGCTTAAGGCCTGTGCACAAGTGCGGGCTAGGCTTAAGGCCTGGGCACAAGTGCGGGCTAGGCTTAAGGCCTGGGCACAAGTGCGGGCTAGGCTTAATGCCTGGGCACAAGTGCGGGCTAGGCTTAAGGCCGGGGCACAAGTGTGGGCTAGGCTTAAGGCCTGGGCACAAGTGAGGGCTAGGCTTAAGGCCTGGGCACAAGTGCGGGCTAGGCTTAAGGCCTGGGCACAAGTGCGGGCTAGGCTTATGGCCTGGGCACAAGTGCGGGCTAGGCTTAAGGCCTGGGCACAAGTGCGGGCTAGGCTTAAGGCCTGGGCACAAGTGCGGGCTAGGCTTAAGGCTTGGGCACAAGTGCGGGCTAGGCTTAAGGCCTGGGCACAAGTGCGGGCTAGGCTTAAGGCCTGGGCACAAGTGCGGGCTAGGCTTAAGGCCTGGGCACAAGTGCGGGCTAGGCTTAAGGTCTGGGCACAAGTGCAGTGCTGGCTAGGATCAAGGCAAAGGGCACAAGTGCTGGCTAGGCTTAAGGCATGGGCACAAGTGCAAGCTAGGCTTAAGGCCTGGGCACAAGTGCGGGCTAGGCTTAAGGCCTGGGCACAAGTGCGGGCTAGGCTTAAGGCCTGGGCACAAGTGCGGGATAGGCTTAAGGCCTGGGCACAAGTGCGGGCTAGGCTTAAGGCCTGGGCACAAGTGCGGGCTAGGCTTAAGGCCTGGGCACAAGTGCGGGCTGGGCTTAAGGCCGTGGCACAAGTGCGGGCTGGGCTTAAGGCATGGGCACAAGTGCGGGCTGGGCTTAAGGCCTGGGCACAAGTGCGGGCTAGGCTTAAGGCCTGGGCACAAGTGCGGGCTAGGCTTAAGGCCTGGGCACAAGTGCGGGCTAGGCTTAAGGCCTGGGCACAAGTGCGGGCTAGGCTTAAGGCCTGGGCACAAGTGCGGGCTAGGCTTAAGGCCTGGGCACAAGTGCAGGCTCGGCTTAAGGCCTGGGCACAAGTGCAGGCTAGGCTTAAGTCTTGGGCACAAGTGCAGTGCGGGCTAGACTTAAGGCCGGGGCACAAGTGCGGGCTAGACTTAAGGCCGGGGCACAAGTGCGGGCTAGGCTTAAGGCCGGGGCACAATTGCGGGCTAGGCTTAAGGCCGGGGCACAAGTGCGGGCTAGGCTTAAGGCCGGGGCACAATTGCGGGCTAGGCTTAAGGCCGGGGCACAAGTGCGGGCTAGGCTTAAGGCCTGGGCACAAGTGCGGGCTAGGCTTAAGGCCTGGGCACAAGTGCGGGCTAGGCTTACGGCTTGGGCACAAGTGCGGGCTAGGCTTAAGGCCTGGGCACAAGTGCGGGCTAGGCTTAAGGCCTGGGCACAAGTGCAGTGCTGGCTAGGATCAAGGCAAAGGGCACAAGTGCTGGCTAGGCTTAAGGCATGGGCACAAGTGCAAGCTAGGCTTAAGGCCTGGGCACAAGTGCGGGCTAGGCTTAAGGCCTGGGCACAAGTGCGGGCTAGGCTTAAGGCATGGGCACAAGTGCAGTGCTGGCTAGGAGCAAGGCAGGGGGCACAAGTGCTGGCTATGCTTAAGGCATGGGCACAAGTGCGGGCTAGGCTTAAGGCCTGGGCACAAGTGCGGGCTAGGTTTAAGGCCTGGGCACGAGTGCGGGCTAGGCTTAAGGCCTGGGCACAAGTGCGGGCTAGGCTTAAGGCCTGGGCACAAGTGCAGGCTAGGCTTAAGGCCTGAGCACAAGTGCGGGCTAGGCTTAAGGCCTGGGCACAAGTGCAGGCTAGGCTTAAGGCCTGGGCACAAGTGCGGGCTAGGCTTAAGGCCGGGGCACAAGTGCGGGCAAGGCTTAAGGCCGGGGCACAAGTGCGGGCTAGGCTTAAGGCCTGGGCACAAGTGCGGGCTAGGCTTAAGGCCGGGGCACAAGTGCGGGCAAGGCTTAAGGCCGGGGCACAAGTTCGGGCTAGGCTTAAGGCCGGGGCACAAGTGCGGGCTAGGCTTAAGGCCGGGGCACAAGTGCGGGCTAGGCTTAAGGCCTGGGCACAAGTGCAGGCTAGGCTTAAGGCCTGGGCACAAGTGCGGGCTAGGCTTAAGGCCGGGGCACAAGTGCGGGCAAGGCTTAAGGCCGGGGCACAAGTGCGGGCTAGGCTTAAGGCCTGGGCACAAGTGCGGGCTAGGCTTAAGGCCGGGGCACAAGTGCGGGCAAGGCTTAAGGCCGGGGCACAAGTTCGGGCTAGGTTAAGGCCGGGGCACAAGTGCGGGCTAGGCTTAAGGCCGGGGCACAAGTGCGGGCTAGGCTTAAAGCCGGGGCACAAGTGCGGGCTAGGCTTAAGGCCGGGGCACAAGTGCAGGCTGGGCTTAAGGCCGGGGCACAAGTGCGAGCTAGACTTAAGGCCTGGGCACAAGTGCGGGCTAGGCTTAAGGCCTAGGCACAAGTGCGGGCTAGGCTTAAGGCATGGGCACAAGTGCGGGCTAGGCTTAAGGCTTGGGCACAAGTGCGGGCTAGGCTTAAGGCTTGGGCACAAGTGCAGTGATGGCTAGGATCAAGGCAGGGGGCACAAGTGCTGGCTAGGCTTAAGGCCTGGGCACAAGTGCGGGCTAGGCTTAAGGCCGGGGCACAAGTGCGGGCTAGGCTTAAGCCCGGGACACAAGTGCGGGCTAGGCTTAAGGCCGGGGCACAAGTGCGGGCTAGGCTTAAGGCCTGGGCACAAGTGCGGGCTAGGCTTAAGGCCTGGGCACAAGTGCGGGCTAAGCTTAAGGCCGGGGCAAAAGTGCGGGCTAGGTTTAAGGCCTGGGCACAAGTGCGGGCTAAGCTTAAGGCCAGGGCACAAGTGCGGGCTAGGTTTAAGGCCTGGGCACAAGTGCGGGCTAGGCTTAAGGCCTGGGCACAAGTGCGGGCTAGGCTTAAGGCCTGGGCACAAGTGCGGGCTAGGCTTAAGGCCTGGGCACAAGTGCGGGCTAGGCTTAAGGCCTGGGCACAAGTGCGGGCTAGGCTTAAGGCCTGGGCACAAGTGCGGGCTAGGCTTAATGCCTGGGCACAAGTGCGGGCTAGGCTTAAGGCCGGGGCACAAGTGCGGGCTAGGTTTAAGGCCTGGGCACAAGTGCGGGCTAGGCTTAAGGCCTGGGCACAAGTGCGGGCTAGGCTTAAGGCCTGGGCACAAGTGCAGGCTAGGCTTAAGGCTTGGGCACAAGTGCAGTGCTGGCTAGGCTTAAGGCCGGGGCACAAGTGCGGGCTAGACTTAAGGCCGGGGCACAAGTGCGGGCTAGACTTAAGGCCTGGGCACAAGTGCGGGCTAGGCTTAAGGCCTGGGCACAAGTGAGGGCTAGGCTTAAGGCCGGGGCACAAGTGCGGGCTAGGCTTAAGGCCGGGGCACAAGTGCGGGCTAGGCTTAAGGCCGGGACACAAGTGCGGGCTAGGCTTAAGGCCGGGGCACAAGTGCGGGCTAGGCTTAAGGCCTGGGCACAAGTGCGGGCTAGGCTTAAGGCCTGGGCACAAGTGAGGGCTAGGCTTAAGGCCGGGGCACAAGTGTGGGCTAGTCTTAAGGCCGGGGCACAAGTGCAGGCTAGGCTTTAGCCCGGGACACAAGTGCGGGCTAGGCTTAAGGCCGGGGCACAAGTGCGGGCTAGGCTTAAGGCCTGGGCACAAGTGCGGGCTAGGCTTAAGGCCTGGGCACAAGTGCGGGCTAAGCTTAAGGCCGGGGCAAAAGTGCGGGCTAGGCTTAAGGCCTGGGCACAAGTGCGGGCTAAGCTTAAGGCCGGGGCACAAGTGCGGGCTAGGCTTAAGGCCTGGGCACAAGTGCGGGCTAGGCTTAAGGCCTGGGCACAAGTGCGGGCTAGGCTTAAGGCCTGGGCACAAGTGCGAGCTAGGCTAAAGGCCTGGGCACAAGTGCGGGCTAGGCTTAAGGCCTGGGCACAAGTGCGGGCTAGGCTTAAGGCCTGGGCACAAGTGCGGGCTAGGCTTAATGCCTGGGCACAAGTGCGGGCTAGGCTTAAGGCCGGGGCACAAGTGCGGGCTAGGTTTAAGGCCTGGGCACAAGTGCGGGCTAGGCTTAAGGCCTGGGCACAAGTGCGGGCTAGGCTTAAGGCCTGGGCACAAGTGCAGGCTAGGCTTAAGGCTTGGGCAGAAGTGCAGTGCTGGCTAGGCTTAAGGCCGGGGCACAAGTGCGGGCTAGACTTAAGGCCGGGGCACAAGTGCGGGCTAGACTTAAGGCCTGGGCACAAGTGCGGGCTAGGCTTAAGGCCTGGGCACAAGTGAGGGCTAGGCTTAAGGCCGGGGCACAAGTGCGGGCTAGGCTTAAGGCCGGGGCACAAGTGCGGGCTAGGCTTAAGGCCGGGGCACAAGTGCGGGCTAGGCTTAAGGATGGGGCACAAGTGCGGGCTAGGCTTAAGGATGGGGCACAAGTGCGGGCTAGGCTTAAGGCCGGGGCACAAGTGCGGGCTAGGCTTAAGGCCGGGGCACAAGTGCGGGCTAGGCTTAAGGCCGGGGCACAAGTGCGGGCTAGGCTTAAAGCCGGGGCACAAGTGCGGGCTAGGCTTAAGGCCGGGGCACAAGTGCGGGCTGGGCTTAAGGCCTGGGCACAAGTGCGAGCTAGGCTTAAGGCCTGGGCACAAGTGTGGGCTAGGCTTAAGGCCTAGGCACAAGTGCGGGCTAGGATTAAGGCATGGGCACAAGTGCGGGCTAGGCTTAAGGCTTGGGCACAAGTGCAGTGATGGCTAGGATCCAGGCAGGGTGCACAAGTGCTGGCTAGGCTTAAGGCCTGGGCACAAGTGCGGGCTAGGCTTAAGGCCGGGGCACAAGTGCGGGCTAGGCTTAAGACCGGGGCACAAGTGCGGGCTAGGCTTAAGGCCTGGGCACAAGTGCGGGCTAGGCTTAAGGCCTGGGCACAAGTGCGGGCTAGGCTTAAGGCCTGGGCACAAGTGCGGGCTAGGCTTAAGGCCGGGGCAAAAGTGCGGGCTAGGCTTAAGGCCTGGGCACAAGTGCGGGCTAAGCTTAAGGCCTGGGCACAAGTGCGGGCTAGGTTTAAGGCCTGGGCACAAGTGCGGGCTAGGCTTAAGGCCTGGGCACAAGTGCGGGCTAGGCTTAAGGCCTGTGCACAAGTGCGGGCTAGGCTTAAGGCCTGGGCACAAGTGCGGGCTAGGCTTAAGGCCTGGGCACAAGTGCGGGCTAGGCTTAATGCCTGGGCACAAGTGCGGGCTAGGCTTAAGGCCGGGGCACAAGTGCGGGCAAGGTTTAAGGCCTGGGCACAAGTGCGGGCTAGGCTTAAGGCCTGGGCACAAGTGCGGGCTAGGCTTAAGGCCTGGGCACAAGTGCAGGCTAGGCTTAAGGCTTGGGCACAAGTGCAGTGCTGGCTAGGCTTAAGGCCGGGGCACAAGTGCGGGCTAGACTTAAGGCCGGGGCACAAGTGCGGGCTACACTTAAGGCCGGGGCACAAGTGTGGGCTAGGCTTAAGGCCTGGGCACAAGTGAGGGCTAGGCTTAAGGCCTGGGCACAAGTGCGGGCTAGGCTTAAGGCCTGGGCACAAGTGCGGGCTAGGCTTATGGCCTGGGCACAAGTGCGGGCTAGGCTTAAGGCCTGGGCACAAGTGCGGGCTAGGCTTAAGGCCTGGGCACAAGTGCGGGCTAGGCTTAAGGCTTGGGCACAAGTGCGGGCTAGGCTTAAGGCCTGGGCACAAGTGCGGGCTAGGCTTAAGGCCTGGGCACAAGTGCGGGCTAGGCTTAAGGCGTGGGCACAAGTGCGGGCTAGGCTTAAGGTCTGGGCACAAGTGCAGTGCTGGCTAGGATCAAGGCAAGGGGCACAAGTGCTGGCTAGGCTTAAGGCATGGGCACAAGTGCAAGCTAGGCTTAAGGCCTGGGCACAAGTGCGGGCTAGGCTTAAGGCCTGGGCACAAGTGCGGGCTAGGCTTAAGGCCTGGGCACAAGTGCGGGCTAGGCTTAAGGCCTGGGCACAAGTGCGGGCTAGGCTTAAGGCCTGGGCACAAGTGCGGGCTAGGCTTAAGGCCTGGGCACAAGTGCGGGCTGGGCTTAAGGCCGTGGCACAAGTGCGGGCTGGGCTTAAGGCATGGGCACAAGTGCGGGCTGGGCTTAAGGCCTGGGCACAAGTGCGGGCTAGGCTTAAGGCCTGGGCGCAAGTGCGGGCTAGGCTTAAGGCCTGGGCACAAGTGCGGGCTAGGCTTAAGGCCTGGGCACAAGTGCGGGCTAGGCTTAAGGCCTGGGCACAAGTGCGGGCTAGGCTTAAGGCCTGGGCACAAGTGCAGGCTCGGCTTAAGGCCTGGGCACAAGTGCAGGCTAGGCTTAAGTCTTGGGCACAAGTGCAGTGCTGGCTAGGCTTAAGGCCGGGTCACAAGTGCGGGCTAGACTTAAGGCCGGGGCACAAATGCGGGCTAGACTTAAGGCCGGGGCACAAGTGCGGGCTAGGCTTAAGGCCGGGGCACAATTGCGGGCTAGGCTTAAGGCCGGGGCACAAGTGCGGGCTAGGCTTAAGGCCGGGGCACAATTGCGGGCTAGGCTTAAGGCCGGGGCACAAGTGCGGGCTAGGCTTAAGGCCTGGGCACAAGTGCGGGCTAGGCTTAAGGCCTGGGCACAAGTGCGGGCTAGGCTTAAGGCTTGGGCACAAGTGCGGGCTAGGCTTAAGGCCTGGGCACAAGTGCGGGCTAGGCTTAAGGCCTGGGCACAAGTGCAGTGCTGGCTAGGATCAAGGCAAAGGGCACAAGTGCTGGCTAGGCTTAAGGCATGGGCACAAGTGCAAGCTAGGCTTAAGGCCTGGGCACAAGTGCGGGCTAGGCTTAAGGCCTGGGCACAAGTGCGGGCTAGGCTTAAGGCATGGGCACAAGTGCAGTGCTGGCTAGGAGCAAGGCAGGGGGCACAAGTGCTGGCTATGCTTAAGGCATGGGCACAAGTGCGGGCTAGGCTTAAGGCCTGGGCACAAGTGCAGGCTAGGCTTAAGGCTTGGGCACAAGTGCAGTGCTGGCTAGGCTTAAGGCCGGGGCACAAGTGCGGGCTAGACTTAAGGCCGGGGCACAAGTGCGGGCTAGACTTAAGGCCTGGGCACAAGTGCGGGCTAGGCTTAAGGCCTGGGCACAAGTGAGGGCTAGGCTTAAGGCCGGGGCACAAGTGCGGGCTAGGCTTAAGGCCGGGGCACAAGTGCGGGCTAGGCTTAAGGCCGGGGCACAAGTGCGGGCTAGGCTTAAGGATGGGGCACAAGTGCGGGCTAGGCTTAAGGCCGGGGCACAAGTGCGGGCTAGGCTTAAGGCCGGGGCACAAGTGCGGGCTAGGCTTAAGGCCGGGGCACAAGTGCGGGCTAGGCTTAAAGCCGGGGCACAAGTGCGGGCTAGGCTTAAGGCCGGGGCACAAGTGTGGGCTGGGCTTAAGGCCTGGGCACAAGTGCGAGCTAGGCTTAAGGCCTGGGCACAAGTGCGGGCTAGGCTTACGGCTTGGGCACAAGTGCGGGCTAGGCTTAAGGCCTGGGCACAAGTGCGGGCTAGGCTTAAGGCCTGGGCACAAGTGCAGTGCTGGCTAGGATCGAGGCAAAGGGCACAAGTGCTGGCTAGGCTTAAGGCATGGGCACAAGTGCAAGCTAGGCTTAAGGCCTGGGCACAAGTGCGGGCTAGGCTTAAGGCCTGGGCACAAGTGCGGGCTAGGCTTAAGGCATGGGCACAAGTGCAGTGCTGGCTAGGAGCAAGGCAGGGGGCACAAGTGCTGGCTATGCTTAAGGCATGGGCACAAGTGCGGGCTAGGCTTAAGGCCTGGGCACAAGTGCGGGCTAGGTTTAAGGCCTGGGCACGAGTGCGGGCTAGGCTTAAGGCCTGGGCACAAGTGCGGGCTAGGCTTAAGGCCTGGGCACAAGTGCAGGCTAGGCTTAAGGCCTGAGCACAAGTGCGGGCTAGGCTTAAGGCCTGGGCACAAGTGCAGGCTAGGCTTAAGGCCTGGGCACAAGTGCGGGCTAGGCTTAAGGCCGGGGCACAAGTGCGGGCAAGGCTTAAGGCCGGGGCACAAGTGCGGGCTAGGCTTAAGGCCTGGGCACAAGTGCGGGCTAGGCTTAAGGCCGGGGCACAAGTGCGGGCAAGGCTTAAGGCCGGGGCACAAGTTCGGGCTAGGCTTAAGGCCGGGGCACAAGTGCGGGCTAGGCTTAAGGCCGGGGCACAAGTGCGGGCTAGGCTTAAGGCCTGGGCACAAGTGCAGGCTAGGCTTAAGGCCTGGGCACAAGTGCGGGCTAGGCTTAAGGCCGGGGCACAAGTGCGGGCAAGGCTTAAGGCCGGGGCACAAGTGCGGGCTAGGCTTAAGGCCTGGGCACAAGTGCGGGCTAGGCTTAAGGCCGGGGCACAAGTGCGGGCAAGGCTTAAGGCCGGGGCACAAGTTCGGGCTAGGCTTAAGGCCGGGGCACAAGTGCGGGCTAGGCTTAAGGCCGGGGCACAAGTGCGGGCTAGGTTTAAAGCCTGGGCACAAGTGCGGGCTAGGCTTAAGGCCGGGGCACAAGTGCGGGCTAGGTTTAAAGCCTGGGCACAAGTGCGAGCTAGGCTTAAGGCCTGGGCACAAGTGCGGGCTAGGCTTAAGGCCTGGGCACAAGTGCGAGCTAGGCTTAAGGCCTGGGCACAAGTGCAGTGCTGGCTAGGATCAAGGCAGGGGGCACAAGTGCTGGCTAGGCTTAAGGCATGGGCACAAGTGCTGGCTAGGCTTAAGGCATACAGCTAACTCTTTGCACTCTTTGCATAAAGGGTTAGGCACCAATAGGGGTGAAGAGCTAGCTTTCACCCCTCTACTCTGTACTTGGACATTTAGGACTAGATCCTTTGTTGTACAGTGCGGAGCCTCTGCATAACCCCATGCTCCAAGCGACCAGGCACTTCTTGTCAGTCCTCCATGAATGGGTAATGCCTTCTTCCCCAATTACAGTCGTGCATGCGCATTCAGACGGGACAAGAGCGAAGAGTGTAAAGCTGGCCCTATGTGCATAACCAACATGAAGCTGAAGACAAAAACAAACAAACAAGCATTCAAGGGGCTCAAAAGTGCGGGCTAGGCTTAAGGCCTGGGCACAAGTGCGGGCTAGGCTTAAGGCCGGGGCACAAGTGCGGGCTAGGCTTAAGGCCGGGGCACAAGTGCGGGCTAGGCTTAAGGCCTGGGCACAAGTGCAGTGCTGGCTAGGATCAAGGCAGGGGGCACAAGTGCTGGCTAGGCTTAAGGCATGAGCACAAGTGCGAGTTAGGCTTAAGGCCTGGGCACAAGTGCGGGCTAGGCTTAAGGCCTAGGCACAAGTGCGGGCTAGGCTTAAGGCCTGGGCACAAGTGCGGGCTAGGCTTAAGGCCGGGGCACAAGTGCGGGCAAGGCTTAAGGCCGGGGCACAAGTGCGGGCTAGGCTTAAGGCCTGGGCACAAGTGCGGGCTAGGCTTAAGGCCGGGGCACAAGTGCGGGCAAGGCTTAAGGCCGGGGCACAAGTTCGGGCTAGGCTTAAGGCCGGGGCACAAGTGCGGGCTAGGCTTAAGGCCGGGGCACAAGTGCGGGCTAGGTTTAAAGCCTGGGCACAAGTGCGGGCTAGGCTTAAGGCCGGGGCACAAGTGCGGGCTAGGTTTAAAGCCTGGGCACAAGTGCGAGCTAGGCTTAAGGCCTGGGCACAAGTGCGGGCTAGGCTTAAGGCCTGGGCACAAGTGCGAGCTAGGCTTAAGGCCTGGGCACAAGTGCAGTGCTGGCTAGGATCAAGGCATGGGCACAAGTGCGGGCTGGGCTTAAGGCCTGGGCACAAGTGCGGGCTAGGCTTAAGGCCTGGGCACAAGTGCGGGCTAGGCTTAAGGCCTGGGCACAAGTGCGGGCTAGGCTTAAGGCCTGGGCACAAGTGCGGGCTAGGCTTAAGGCCTGGGCACAAGTGCGGGCTAGGCTTAAGGCCTGGGCACAAGTGCAGGCTCGGCTTAAGGCCTGGGCACAAGTGCAGGCTAGGCTTAAGTCTTGGGCACAAGTGCAGTGCTGGCTAGGCTTAAGGCCGGGTCACAAGTGCGGGCTAGACTTAAGGCCGGGGCACAAATGCGGGCTAGACTTAAGGCCGGGGCACAAGTGCGGGCTAGGCTTAAGGCCGGGGCACAATTGCGGGCTAGGCTTAAGGCCGGGGCACAAGTGCGGGCTAGGCTTAAGGCCGGGGCACAATTGCGGGCTAGGCTTAAGGCCGGGGCACAAGTGCGGGCTAGGCTTAAGGCCTGGGCACAAGTGCGGGCTAGGCTTAAGGCCTGGGCACAAGTGCGGGCTAGGCTTAAGGCTTGGGCACAAGTGCGGGCTAGGCTTAAGGCCTGGGCACAAGTGCGGGCTAGGCTTAAGGCCTGGGCACAAGTGCAGTGCTGGCTAGGATCAAGGCAAAGGGCACAAGTGCTGGCTAGGCTTAAGGCATGGGCACAAGTGCAAGCTAGGCTTAAGGCCTGGGCACAAGTGCGGGCTAGGCTTAAGGCCTGGGCACAAGTGCGGGCTAGGCTTAAGGCATGGGCACAAGTGCAGTGCTGGCTAGGAGCAAGGCAGGGGGCACAAGTGCTGGCTATGCTTAAGGCATGGGCACAAGTGCGGGCTAGGCTTAAGGCCTGGGCACAAGTGCAGGCTAGGCTTAAGGCTTGGGCACAAGTGCAGTGCTGGCTAGGCTTAAGGCCGGGGCACAAGTGCGGGCTAGACTTAAGGCCGGGGCACAAGTGCGGGCTAGACTTAAGGCCTGGGCACAAGTGCGGGCTAGGCTTAAGGCCTGGGCACAAGTGAGGGCTAGGCTTAAGGCCGGGGCACAAGTGCGGGCTAGGCTTAAGGCCGGGGCACAAGTGCGGGCTAGGCTTAAGGCCGGGGCACAAGTGCGGGCTAGGCTTAAGGATGGGGCACAAGTGCGGGCTAGGCTTAAGGCCGGGGCACAAGTGCGGGCTAGGCTTAAGGCCGGGGCACAAGTGCGGGCTAGGCTTAAGGCCGGGGCACAAGTGCGGGCTAGGCTTAAAGCCGGGGCACAAGTGCGGGCTAGGCTTAAGGCCGGGGCACAAGTGTGGGCTGGGCTTAAGGCCTGGGCACAAGTGCGAGCTAGGCTTAAGGCCTGGGCACAAGTGTGGGCTAGGCTTAAGGCCTAGGCACAAGTGCGGGCTAGGATTAAGGCATGGGCACAAGTGCGGGCTAGGCTTAAGGCTTGGGCACAAGTGCAGTGATGGCTAGGATCCAGGCAGGGTGCACAAGTGCTGGCTAGGCTTAAGGCCTGGGCACAAGTGCGGGCTAGGCTTAAGGCCGGGGCACAAGTGCGGGCTAGGCTTAAGGCCGGGGCACAAGTGCGGGCTAGGCTTAAGGCCTGGGCACAAGTGCGGGCTAGGCTTAAGGCCTGGGCACAAGTGCGGGCTAGGCTTAAGGCCTGGGCACAAGTGCGGGCTAGGCTTAAGGCCGGGGCAAAAGTGCGGGCTAGGCTTAAGGCCTGGGCACAAGTGCGGGCTAAGCTTAAGGCCTGGGCACAAGTGCGGGCTAGGTTTAAGGCCTGGGCACAAGTGCGGGCTAGGCTTAAGGCCTGGGCACAAGTGCGGGCTAGGCTTAAGGCCTGTGCACAAGTGCGGGCTAGGCTTAAGGCCTGGGCACAAGTGCGGGCTAGGCTTAAGGCCTGGGCACAAGTGCGGGCTAGGCTTAATGCCTGGGCACAAGTGCGGGCTAGGCTTAAGGCCGGGGCACAAGTGTGGGCTAGGCTTAAGGCCTGGGCACAAGTGAGGGCTAGGCTTAAGGCCTGGGCACAAGTGCGGGATAGGCTTAAGGCCTGGGCACAAGTGCGGGCTAGGCTTATGGCCTGGGCACAAGTGCGGGCTAGGCTTAAGGCCTGGGCACAAGTGCGGGCTAGGCTTAAGGCCTGGGCACAAGTGCGGGCTAGGCTTAAGGCTTGGGCACAAGTGCGGGCTAGGCTTAAGGCCTGGGCACAAGTGCGGGCTAGGCTTAAGGCCTGGGCACAAGTGCGGGCTAGGCTTAAGGCCTGGGCACAAGTGCGGGCTAGGCTTAAGGTCTGGGCACAAGTGCAGTGCTGGCTAGGATCAAGGCAAAGGGCACAAGTGCTGGCTAGGCTTAAGGCATGGGCACAAGTGCAAGCTAGGCTTAAGGCCTGGGCACAAGTGCGGGCTAGGCTTAAGGCCTGGGCACAAGTGCGGGCTAGGCTTAAGGCCTGGGCACAAGTGCGGGCTAGGCTTAAGGCCTGGGCACAAGTGCGGGCTAGGCTTAAGGCCTGGGCACAAGTGCGGGCTAGGCTTAAGGCCTGGGCACAAGTGCGGGCTGGGCTTAAGGCCGTGGCAGAAGTGCGGGCTGGGCTTAAGGCATGGGCACAAGTGCGGGCTGGGCTTAAGGCCTGGGCACAAGTGCGGGCTAGGCTTAAGGCCTGGGCACAAGTGCGGGCTAGGCTTAAGGCCTGGGCACAAGTGCGGGCTAGGCTTAAGGCCTGGGCACAAGTGCGGGCTAGGCTTAAGGCCTGGGCACAAGTGCGGGCTAGGCTTAAGGCCTGGGCACAAGTGCAGGCTTGGCTTAAGGCCTGGGCACAAGTGCAGGCTAGGCTTAAGTCTTGGGCACAAGTGCAGTGCTGGCTAGGCTTAAGGCCGGGTCACAAGTGCGGGCTAGACTTAAGGCCGGGGCACAAGTGCGGGCTAGACTTAAGGCCGGGGCACAAGTGCGGGCTAGGCTTAAGGCCGGGGCACAATTGCGGGCTAGGCTTAAGGCCGGGGCACAAGTGCGGGCTAGGCTTAAGGCCGGGGCACAATTGCGGGCTAGGCTTAAGGCCGGGGCACAAGTGCGGGCTAGGCTTAAGGCCTGGGCACAAGTGCGGGCTAGGCTTAAGGCCTGGGCACAAGTGCGGGCTAGGCTTACGGCTTGGGCACAAGTGCGGGCTAGGCTTAAGGCCTGGGCACAAGTGCGGGCTAGGCTTAAGGCCTGGGCACAAGTGCAGTGCTGGCTAGGATCAAGGCAAAGGGCACAAGTGCTGGCTAGGCTTAAGGCATGGGCACAAGTGCAAGCTAGGCTTAAGGCCTGGGCACAAGTGCGGGCTAGGCTTAAGGCCTGGGCACAAGTGCGGGCTAGGCTTAAGGCATGGGCACAAGTGCAGTGCTGGCTAGGAGCAAGGCAGGGGGCACAAGTGCTGGCTATGCTTAAGGCATGGGCACAAGTGCGGGCTAGGCTTAAGGCCTGGGCACAAGTGCGGGCTAGGTTTAAGGCCTGGGCACGAGTGCGGGCTAGGCTTAAGGCCTGGGCACAAGTGCGGGCTAGGCTTAAGGCCTGGGCACAAGTGCAGGCTAGGCTTAAGGCCTGAGCACAAGTGCGGGCTAGGCTTAAGGCCTGGGCACAAGTGCAGGCTAGGCTTAAGGCCTGGGCACAAGTGCGGGCTAGGCTTAAGGCCGGGGCACAAGTGCGGGCAAGGCTTAAGGCCGGGGCACAAGTGCGGGCTAGGCTTAAGGCCTGGGCACAAGTGCGGGCTAGGCTTAAGGCCGGGGCACAAGTGCGGGCAAGGCTTAAGGCCGGGGCACAAGTTCGGGCTAGGCTTAAGGCCGGGGCACAAGTGCGGGCTAGGCTTAAGGCCGGGGCACAAGTGCGGGCTAGGCTTAAGGCCTGGGCACAAGTGCAGGCTAGGCTTAAGGCCTGGGCACAAGTGCGGGCTAGGCTTAAGGCCGGGGCACAAGTGCGGGCAAGGCTTAAGGCCGGGGCACAAGTGCGGGCTAGGCTTAAGGCCTGGGCACAAGTGCGGGCTAGGCTTAAGGCCGGGGCACAAGTGCGGGCAAGGCTTAAGGCCGGGGCACAAGTTCGGGCTAGGCTTAAGGCCGGGGCACAAGTGCGGGCTAGGCTTAAGGCCGGGGCACAAGTGCGGGCTAGGTTTAAAGCCTGGGCACAAGTGCGGGCTAGGCTTAAGGCCGGGGCACAAGTGCGGGCTAGGTTTAAAGCCTGGGCACAAGTGCGAGCTAGGCTTAAGGCCTGGGCACAAGTGCGGGCTAGGCTTAAGGCCTGGGCACAAGTGCGAGCTAGGCTTAAGGCCTGGGCACAAGTGCAGTGCTGGCTAGGATCAAGGCAGGGGGCACAAGTGCTGGCTAGGCTTAAGGCATGGGCACAAGTGCTGGCTAGGCTTAAGGCATACAGCTAACTCTTTGCACTCTTTGCATAAAGGGTTAGGCACCAATAGGGGTGAAGAGCTAGCTTTCACCCCTCTACTCTGTACTTGGACATTTAGGACTAGATCCTTTGTTGTACAGTGCGGAGCCTCTGCATAACCCCATGCTCCAAGCGACCAGGCACTTCTTGTCAGTCCTCCATGAATGGGTAATGCCTTCTTCCCCAATTACAGTCGTGCATGCGCATTCAGACGGGACAAGAGCGAAGAGTGTAAAGCTGGCCCTATGTGCATAACCAACATGAAGCTGAAGACAAAAACAAACAAACAAGCATTCAAGGGGCTCAAAAGTGCGGGCTAGGCTTAAGGCCTGGGCACAAGTGCGGGCTAGGCTTAAGGCCGGGGCACAAGTGCGGGCTAGGCTTAAGGCCGGGGCACAAGTGCGGGCTAGGCTTAAGGCCTGGGCACAAGTGCAGTGCTGGCTAGGATCAAGGCAGGGGGCACAAGTGCTGGCTAGGCTTAAGGCATGAGCACAAGTGCGAGCTAGGCTTAAGGCCTGGGCACAAGTGCGGGCTAGGCTTAAGGCCTAGGCACAAGTGCGGGCTAGGCTTAAGGCCTGGGCACAAGTGCGGGCTAGGCTTAAGGCCGGGGCACAAGTGCGGGCAAGGCTTAAGGCCGGGGCACAAGTGCGGGCTAGGCTTAAGGCCTGGGCACAAGTGCGGGCTAGGCTTAAGGCCGGGGCACAAGTGCGGGCAAGGCTTAAGGCCGGGGCACAAGTTCGGGCTAGGCTTAAGGACGGGGCACAAGTGCGGGCTAGGCTTAAGGCCGGGGCACAAGTGCGGGCTAGGTTTAAAGCCTGGGCACAAGTGCGGGCTAGGCTTAAGGCCGGGGCACAAGTGCGGGCTAGGTTTAAAGCCTGGGCACAAGTGCGAGCTAGGCTTAAGGCCTGGGCACAAGTGCGGGCTAGGCTTAAGGCCTGGGCACAAGTGCGAGCTAGGCTTAAGGCCTGGGCACAAGTGCAGTGCTGGCTAGGATCAAGGCAGGGGGCACAAGTGCTGGCTAGGCTTAAGGCATGGGCACAAGTGCTGGCTAGGCTTAAGGCATACAGCTAACTCTTTGCACTCTTTGCATAAAGGGTTAGGCACCAATAGGGGTGAAGAGCTAGCTTTCACCCCTCTACTCTGTACTTGGACATTTAGGACTAGATCCTTTGTTGTACAGTGCGGAGCCTCTCCATAACCCCATGCTCCAAGCGACCAGGCACTTCTTGTCAGTCCTCCATGAATGGGTAATGCCTTCTTCCCCAATTACAGTCGTGCATGCGCATTCAGACGGGACAAGAGCGAAGAGTGTAAAGCTGGCCCTATGTGCATAACCAACATGAAGCTGAAGACAAAAACAAACAAACAAGCATTCAAGGGGCTCAAAAGTGCGGGCTAGGCTTAAGGCCTGGGCACAAGTGCGGGCTAGGCTTAAGGCCGGGGCACAAGTGCGGGCTAGGCTTAAGGCCGGGGCACAAGTGCGGGCTAGGCTTAAGGCCTGGGCACAAGTGCAGTGCTGGCTAGGATCAAGGCAGGGGGCACAAGTGCTGGCTAGGCTTAAGGCATGAGCACAAGTGCGAGCTAGGCTTAAGGCCTGGGCACAAGTGCGGGCTAGGCTTAAGGCCTGGGCACAAGTGCGGGCTAGGCTTAAGGCATGGGCACAAGTGCAGTGCTGGCTAGGAGCAAGGCAGGGGGCACAAGTGCTGGCTATGCTTAAGGCATGGGCACAAGTGCGGGCTAGGCTTAAGGCCTGGGCACAAGTGCGGGCTAGGTTTAAGGCCTGGGCACGAGTGCGGGCTAGGCTTAAGGCCTGGGCACAAGTGCGGGCTAGGCTTAAGGCCTGGGCACAAGTGCAGGCTAGGCTTAAGGCCTGAGCACAAGTGCGGGCTAGGCTTAAGGCCTGGGCACAAGTGCAGGCTAGGCTTAAGGCCTGGGCACAAGTGCGGGCTAGGCTTAAGGCCGGGGCACAAGTGCGGGCAAGGCTTAAGGCCGGGGCACAAGTGCGGGCTAGGCTTAAGGCCTGGGCACAAGTGCGGGCTAGGCTTAAGGCCGGGGCACAAGTGCGGGCAAGGCTTAAGGCCGGGGCACAAGTTCGGGCTAGGCTTAAGGCCGGGGCACAAGTGCGGGCTAGGCTTAAGGCCGGGGCACAAGTGCGGGCTAGGCTTAAGGCCTGGGCACAAGTGCAGGCTAGGCTTAAGGCCTGGGCACAAGTGCGGGCTAGGCTTAAGGCCGGGGCACAAGTGCGGGCAAGGCTTAAGGCCGGGGCACAAGTGCGGGCTAGGCTTAAGGCCTGGGCACAAGTGCGGGCTAGGCTTAAGGCCGGGGCACAAGTGCGGGCAAGGCTTAAGGCCGGGGCACAAGTTCGGGCTAGGCTTAAGGCCGGGGCACAAGTGCGGGCTAGGCTTAAGGCCGGGGCACAAGTGCGGGCTAGGTTTAAAGCCTGGGCACAAGTGCGGGCTAGGCTTAAGGCCGGGGCACAAGTGCGGGCTAGGTTTAAAGCCTGGGCACAAGTGCGAGCTAGGCTTAAGGCCTGGGCACAAGTGCGGGCTAGGCTTAAGGCCTGGGCACAAGTGCGAGCTAGGCTTAAGGCCTGGGCACAAGTGCAGTGCTGGCTAGGATCAAGGCAGGGGGCACAAGTGCTGGCTAGGCTTAAGGCATGGGCACAAGTGCTGGCTAGGCTTAAGGCATACAGCTAACTCTTTGCACTCTTTGCATAAAGGGTTAGGCACCAATAGGGGTGAAGAGCTAGCTTTCACCCCTCTACTCTGTACTTGGACATTTAGGACTAGATCCTTTGTTGTACAGTGCGGAGCCTCTGCATAACCCCATGCTCCAAGCGACCAGGCACTTCTTGTCAGTCCTCCATGAATGGGTAATGCCTTCTTCCCCAATTACAGTCGTGCATGCGCATTCAGACGGGACAAGAGCGAAGAGTGTAAAGCTGGCCCTATGTGCATAACCAACATGAAGCTGAAGACAAAAACAAACAAACAAGCATTCAAGGGGCTCAAAAGTGCGGGCTAGGCTTAAGGCCTGGGCACAAGTGCGGGCTAGGCTTAAGGCCGGGGCACAAGTGCGGGCTAGGCTTAAGGCCGGGGCACAAGTGCGGGCTAGGCTTAAGGCCTGGGCACAAGTGCAGTGCTGGCTAGGATCAAGGCAGGGGGCACAAGTGCTGGCTAGGCTTAAGGCATGAGCACAAGTGCGAGCTAGGCTTAAGGCCTGGGCACAAGTGCGGGCTAGGCTTAAGGCCTAGGCACAAGTGCGGGCTAGGCTTAAGGCCTGGGCACAAGTGCGGGCTAGGCTTAAGGCCGGGGCACAAGTGCGGGCAAGGCTTAAGGCCGGGGCACAAGTGCGGGCTAGGCTTAAGGCCTGGGCACAAGTGCGGGCTAGGCTTAAGGCCGGGGCACAAGTGCGGGCAAGGCTTAAGGCCGGGGCACAAGTTCGGGCTAGGCTTAAGGCCGGGGCACAAGTGCGGGCTAGGCTTAAGGCCGGGGCACAAGTGCGGGCTAGGTTTAAAGCCTGGGCACAAGTGCGGGCTAGGCTTAAGGCCGGGGCACAAGTGCGGGCTAGGTTTAAAGCCTGGGCACAAGTGCGAGCTAGGCTTAAGGCCTGGGCACAAGTGCGGGCTAGGCTTAAGGCCTGGGCACAAGTGCGAGCTAGGCTTAAGGCCTGGGCACAAGTGCAGTGCTGGCTAGGATCAAGGCAGGGGGCACAAGTGCTGGCTAGGCTTAAGGCATGGGCACAAGTGCTGGCTAGGCTTAAGGCATACAGCTAACTCTTTGCACTCTTTGCATAAAGGGTTAGGCACCAATAGGGGTGAAGAGCTAGCTTTCACCCCTCTACTCTGTACTTGGACATTTAGGACTAGATCCTTTGTTGTACAGTGCGGAGCCTCTCCATAACCCCATGCTCCAAGCGACCAGGCACTTCTTGTCAGTCCTCCATGAATGGGTAATGCCTTCTTCCCCAATTACAGTCGTGCATGCGCATTCAGACGGGACAAGAGCGAAGAGTGTAAAGCTGGCCCTATGTGCATAACCAACATGAAGCTGAAGACAAAAACAAACAAACAAGCATTCAAGGGGCTCAAAAGTGCGGGCTAGGCTTAAGGCCTGGGCACAAGTGCGGGCTAGGCTTAAGGCCGGGGCACAAGTGCGGGCTAGGCTTAAGGCCGGGGCACAAGTGCGGGCTAGGCTTAAGACCTGGGCACAAGTGCAGTGCTGGCTAGGATCAAGGCAGGGGGCACAAGTGCTGGCTAGGCTTAAGGCATGAGCACAAGTGCGAGCTAGGCTTAAGGCCTGGGCACAAGTGCGGGCTAGGCTTAAGGCCTAGGCACAAGTGCGGGCTAGGCTTAAGGCTTGGGCACAAGTGCAGTGCTGGCTAGGATCAAGGCAGGGGGTACAAGTGCTAGCTAGGCTTAAGGCCGGGGCACAAGTGCGGGCTAGGCTTAAGGCCTGGGCACAAGTGCGGGCTAGGCTTAAGGCCTGGGCACAAGTGCGGGCTAGGCTTAAGGCCGGGGCACAAGTGCGGGCTAGGCTTAAGGCCGGGGCACAAGTGCGGGCTAGGTTAAGGCCGGGGCACAAGTGCGGGCTAGGCTTAAGGCCGGGGCACAAGTGCGGGCAAGGCTTAAGGCTGGGGCACAAGTGCGGGCTAGGCTTAAGGCTGGGGCACAAGTGCGGGCTAGGCTTAAGGATGGGGCACAAGTGCGGGCTAGGCTTAAGGCCGGGGCACAATTGCGGGCTAGGCTTAAGGCCGGGGCACAAGTGCGGGCTAGGCTTAAGGCCGGGGCACAAGTGCGGGCTAGGCTTAAAGCCGGGGCACAAGTGCGGGCTAGGCTTAAGGCCGGGGCACAAGTGCAGGCTGGGCTTAAGGCCGGGGCACAAGTGCGAGCTAGGCTTAAGGCCTGGGCACAAGTGCGGGCTAGGCTTAAGGCCTAGGCACAAGTGCGGGCTAGGCTTAAGGCATGGGCACAAGTGCGGGCTAGGCTTAAGGCTTGGGCACAAGTGCGGGCTAGGCTTAAGGCTTGGGCACAAGTGCAGTGATGGCTAGGATCAAGGCAGGGGGCACAAGTGCTGGCTAGGCTTAAGGCCTGGGCACAAGTGCGGGCTAGGCTTAAGGCCGGGGCACAAGTGCGGGCTAGGCTTAAGCCCGGGACACAAGTGCGGGCTAGGCTTAAGGCCGGGGCACAAGTGCGGGCTAGGCTTAAGGCCTGGGCACAAGTGCGGGCTAGGCTTAAGGCCTGGGCACAAGTGCGGGCTAAGCTTAAGGCCGGGGCAAAAGTGCGGGCTAGGTTTAAGGCCTGGGCACAAGTGCGGGCTAAGCTTAAGGCATGGGCACAAGTGCGGGCTAGGTTTAAGGCCTGGGCACAAGTGCGGGCTAGGCTTAAGGCCTGGGCACAAGTGCGGGCTAGGCTCAAGGCCTGGGCACAAGTGCGGGCTAGGCTTAAGGCCTGGGCACAAGTGCGGGCTAGGCTTAAGGCCTGGGCACAAGTGCGGGCTAGGCTTAAGGCCTGGGCACAAGTGCGGGCTAGGCTTAATGCCTGGGCACAAGTGCGGGCTAGGCTTAAGGCCGGGGCACAAGTGCGGGCTAGGTTTAAGGCCTGGGCACAAGTGCGGGCTAGGCTTAAGGCCTGGGCACAAGTGCGGGCTAGGCTTAAGGCCTGGGCACAAGTGCAGGCTAGGCTTAAGGCTTGGGCACAAGTGCAGTGCTGGCTAGGCTTAAGGCCGGGGCACAAGTGCGGGCTAGACTTAAGGCCGGGGCACAAGTGCGGGCTAGACTTAAGGCCTGGGCACAAGTGCGGGCTAGGCTTAAGGCCTGGGCACAAGTGAGGGCTAGGCTTAAGGCCGGGGCACAAGTGCGGGCTAGGCTTAAGGCCGGGGCACAAGTGCGGGCTAGGCTTAAGGCCGGGACACAAGTGCGGGCTAGGCTTAAGGCCGGGGCACAAGTGCGGGCTAGGCTTAAGGCCTGGGCACAAGTGCGGGCTAGGCTTAAGGCCTGGGCACAAGTGAGGGCTAGGCTTAAGGCCGGGGCACAAGTGTGGGCTAGTCTTAAGGCCGGGGCACAAGTGCAGGCTAGGCTTTAGCCCGGGACACAAGTGCGGGCTAGGCTTAAGGCCGGGGCACAAGTGCGGGCTAGGCTTAAGGCCTGGGCACAAGTGCGGGCTAGGCTTAAGGCCTGGGCACAAGTGCGGGCTAAGCTTAAGGCCGGGGCAAAAGTGCGGGCTAGGCTTAAGGCCTGGGCACAAGTGCGGGCTAAGCTTAAGGCCGGGGCACAAGTGCGGGCTAGGCTTAAGGCCTGGGCACAAGTGCGGGCTAGGCTTAAGGCCTGGGCACAAGTGCGGGCTAGGCTTAAGGCCTGGGCACAAGTGCGAGCTAGGCTAAAGGCCTGGGCACAAGTGCGGGCTAGGCTTAAGGCCTGGGCACAAGTGCGGGCTAGGCTTAAGGCCTGGGCACAAGTGCGGGCTAGGCTTAATGCCTGGGCACAAGTGCGGGCTAGGCTTAAGGCCGGGGCACAAGTGCGGGCTAGGTTTAAGGCCTGGGCACAAGTGCGGGCTAGGCTTAAGGCCTGGGCACAAGTGCGGGCTAGGCTTAAGGCCTGGGCACAAGTGCAGGCTAGGCTTAAGGCTTGGGCACAAGTGCAGTGCTGGCTAGGCTTAAGGCCGGGGCACAAGTGCGGGCTAGACTTAAGGCCGGGGCACAAGTGCGGGCTAGACTTAAGGCCTGGGCACAAGTGCGGGCTAGGCTTAAGGCCTGGGCACAAGTGAGGGCTAGGCTTAAGGCCGGGGCACAAGTGCGGGCTAGGCTTAAGGCCGGGGCACAAGTGCGGGCTAGGCTTAAGGCCGGGGCACAAGTGCGGGCTAGGCTTAAGGATGGGGCACAAGTGCGGGCTAGGCTTAAGGATGGGGCACAAGTGCGGGCTAGGCTTAAGGCCGGGGCACAAGTGCGGGCTAGGCTTAAGGCCGGGGCACAAGTGCGGGCTAGGCTTAAGGCCAGGGCACAAGTGCGGGCTAGGCTTAAGGCCGGGGCACAAGTGCGGGCTAGGCTTAAAGCCGGGGCACAAGTGCGGGCTAGGCTTAAGGCCGGGGCACAAGTGCGGGCTGGGCTTAAGGCCTGGGCACAAGTGCGAGCTAGGCTTAAGGCCTGGGCACAAGTGTGGGCTAGGCTTAAGGCCTAGGCACAAGTGCGGGCTAGGATTAAGGCATGGGCACAAGTGCGGGCTAGGCTTAAGGCTTGGGCACAAGTGCAGTGATGGCTAGGATCCAGGCAGGGTGCACAAGTGCTGGCTAGGCTTAAGGCCTGGGCACAAGTGCGGGCTAGGCTTAAGGCCGGGGCACAAGTGCGGGCTAGGCTTAAGACCGGGGCACAAGTGCGGGCTAGGCTTAAGGCCTGGGCACAAGTGCGGGCTAGGCTTAAGGCCTGGGCACAAGTGCGGGCTAGGCTTAAGGCCTGGGCACAAGTGCGGGCTAGGCTTAAGGCCGGGGCAAAAGTGCGGGCTAGGCTTAAGGCCTGGGCACAAGTGCGGGCTAAGCTTAAGGCCTGGGCACAAGTGCGGGCTAGGTTTAAGGCCTGGGCACAAGTGCGGGCTAGGCTTAAGGCCTGGGCACAAGTGCGGGCTAGGCTTAAGGCCTGTGCACAAGTGCGGGCTAGGCTTAAGGCCTGGGCACAAGTGCGGGCTAGGCTTAAGGCCTGGGCACAAGTGCGGGCTAGGCTTAATGCCTGGGCACAAGTGCGGGCTAGGCTTAAGGCCGGGGCACAAGTGCGGGCTAGGTTTAAGGCCTGGGCACAAGTGCGGGCTAGGCTTAAGGCCTGGGCACAAGTGCGGGCTAGGCTTAAGGCCTGGGCACAAGTGCAGGCTAGGCTTAAGGCTTGGGCACAAGTGCAGTGCTGGCTAGGCTTAAGGCCGGGGCACAAGTGCGGGCTAGACTTAAGGCCGGGGCACAAGTGCGGGCTACACTTAAGGCCGGGGCACAAGTGTGGGCTAGGCTTAAGGCCTGGGCACAAGTGAGGGCTAGGCTTAAGGCCTGGGCACAAGTGCGGGCTAGGCTTAAGGCCTGGGCACAAGTGCGGGCTAGGCTTATGGCCTGGGCACAAGTGCGGGCTAGGCTTAAGGCCTGGGCACAAGTGCGGGCTAGGCTTAAGGCCTGGGCACAAGTGCGGGCTAGGCTTAAGGCTTGGGCACAAGTGCGGGCTAGGCTTAAGGCCTGGGCACAAGTGCGGGCTAGGCTTAAGGCCTGGGCACAAGTGCGGGCTAGGCTTAAGGCGTGGGCACAAGTGCGGGCTAGGCTTAAGGTCTGGGCACAAGTGCAGTGCTGGCTAGGATCAAGGCAAGGGGCACAAGTGCTGGCTAGGCTTAAGGCATGGGCACAAGTGCAAGCTAGGCTTAAGGCCTGGGCACAAGTGCGGGCTAGGCTTAAGGCCTGGGCACAAGTGCGGGCTAGGCTTAAGGCCTGGGCACAAGTGCGGGCTAGGCTTAAGGCCTGGGCACAAGTGCGGGCTAGGCTTAAGGCCTGGGCACAAGTGCGGGCTAGGCTTAAGGCCTGGGCACAAGTGCGGGCTGGGCTTAAGGCCGTGGCACAAGTGCGGGCTGGGCTTAAGGCATGGGCACAAGTGCGGGCTGGGCTTAAGGCCTGGGCACAAGTGCGGGCTAGGCTTAAGGCCTGGGCACAAGTGCGGGCTAGGCTTAAGGCCTGGGCACAAGTGCGGGCTAGGCTTAAGGCCTGGGCACAAGTGCGGGCTAGGCTTAAGGCCTGGGCACAAGTGCGGGCTAGGCTTAAGGCCTGGGCACAAGTGCAGGCTTGGCTTAAGGCCTGGGCACAAGTGCAGGCTAGGCTTAAGTCTTGGGCACAAGTGCAGTGCTGGCTAGGCTTAAGGCCGGGTCACAAGTGCGGGCTAGACTTAAGGCCGGGGCACAAATGCGGGCTAGACTTAAGGCCGGGGCACAAGTGCGGGCTAGGCTTAAGGCCGGGGCACAATTGCGGGCTAGGCTTAAGGCCGGGGCACAAGTGCGGGCTAGGCTTAAGGCCGGGGCACAATTGCGGGCTAGGCTTAAGGCCGGGGCACAAGTGCGGGCTAGGCTTAAGGCCTGGGCACAAGTGCGGGCTAGGCTTAAGGCCTGGGCACAAGTGCGGGCTAGGCTTAAGGCTTGGGCACAAGTGCGGGCTAGGCTTAAGGCCTGGGCACAAGTGCGGGCTAGGCTTAAGGCCTGGGCACAAGTGCAGTGCTGGCTAGGATCAAGGCAAAGGGCACAAGTGCTGGCTAGGCTTAAGGCATGGGCACAAGTGCAAGCTAGGCTTAAGGCCTGGGCACAAGTGCGGGCTAGGCTTAAGGCCTGGGCACAAGTGCGGGCTAGGCTTAAGGCATGGGCACAAGTGCAGTGCTGGCTAGGAGCAAGGCAGGGGGCACAAGTGCTGGCTATGCTTAAGGCATGGGCACAAGTGCGGGCTAGGCTTAAGGCCTGGGCACAAGTGCAGGCTAGGCTTAAGGCTTGGGCACAAGTGCAGTGCTGGCTAGGAGCAAGGCAGGGGGCACAAGTGCGGGCTAGGCTTAAGGCCGGGGCACAAGTGCGGGCTAGGCTTAAGGCCTGGGCACAAGTGCGGGCTAGGCTTAAGGCCTGGGCACAAGTGCGGGCTAGGCTTAAGGCTTGGGCACAAGTGCGGGCTAGGCTTAAGGCCGGGGCACAAGTGCGGGCTAGACTTAAGGCCGGGGCACAAGTGCGGGCTAGACTTAAGGCCTGGGCACAAGTGCGGGCTAGGCTTAAGGCCTGGGCACAAGTGAGGGCTAGGCTTAAGGCCGGGGCACAAGTGCGGGCTAGGCTTAAGGCCGGGGCACAAGTGCGGGCTAGGCTTAAGGCCGGGGCACAAGTGCGGGCTAGGCTTAAGGATGGGGCACAAGTGCGGGCTAGGCTTAAGGCCGGGGCACAAGTGCGGGCTAGGCTTAAGGCCGGGGCACAAGTGCGGGCTAGGCTTAAGGCCGGGGCACAAGTGCGGGCTAGGCTTAAAGCCGGGGCACAAGTGCGGGCTAGGCTTAAGGCCGGGGCACAAGTGCGGGCTAGGCTTAAGGCCGGGGCAAAAGTGCGGGCTAGGCTTAAGGCCTGGGCACAAGTGCGGGCTAAGCTTAAGGCCTGGGCACAAGTGCGGGCTAGGTTTAAGGCCTGGGCACAAGTGCGGGCTAGGCTTAAGGCCTGGGCACAAGTGCGGGCTAGGCTTAAGGCCTGTGCACAAGTGCGGGCTAGGCTTAAGGCCTGGGCACAAGTGCGGGCTAGGCTTAAGGCCTGGGCACAAGTGCGGGCTAGGCTTAATGCCTGGGCACAAGTGCGGGCTAGGCTTAAGGCCGGGGCACAAGTGCGGGCTAGGTTTAAGGCCTGGGCACAAGTGCGGGCTAGGCTTAAGGCCTGGGCACAAGTGCGGGCTAGGCTTAAGGCCTGGGCACAAGTGCAGGCTAGGCTTAAGGCTTGGGCACAAGTGCAGTGCTGGCTAGGCTTAAGGCCGGGGCACAAGTGCGGGCTAGACTTAAGGCCGGGGCACAAGTGCGGGCTACACTTAAGGCCGGGGCACAAGTGTGGGCTAGGCTTAAGGCCTGGGCACAAGTGAGGGCTAGGCTTAAGGCCTGGGCACAAGTGCGGGCTAGGCTTAAGGCCTGGGCACAAGTGCGGGCTAGGCTTATGGCCTGGGCACAAGTGCGGGCTAGGCTTAAGGCCTGGGCACAAGTGCGGGCTAGGCTTAAGGCCTGGGCACAAGTGCGGGCTAGGCTTAAGGCTTGGGCACAAGTGCGGGCTAGGCTTAAGGCCTGGGCACAAGTGCGGGCTAGGCTTAAGGCCTGGGCACAAGTGTGGGCTAGGCTTAAGGCCTGGGCACAAGTGCGGGCTAGGCTTAAGGTCTGGGCACAAGTGCAGTGCTGGCTAGGATCAAGGCAAAGGGCACAAGTGCTGGCTAGGCTTAAGGCATGGGCACAAGTGCAAGCTAGGCTTAAGGCCTGGGCACAAGTGCGGGCTAGGCTTAAGGCCTGGGCACAAGTGCGGGCTAGGCTTAAGGCCTGGGCACAAGTGCGGGCTAGGCTTAAGGCCTGGGCACAAGTGCGGGCTAGGCTTAAGGCCTGGGCACAAGTGCGGGCTAGGCTTAAGGCCTGGGCACAAGTGCGGGCTGGGCTTAAGGCCGTGGCACAAGTGCGGGCTGGGCTTAAGGCATAGGCACAAGTGCGGGCTGGGCTTAAGGCCTGGGCACAAGTGCGGGCTAGGCTTAAGGCCTGGGCACAAGTGCGGGCTAGGCTTAAGGCCTGGGCACAAGTGCGGGCTAGGCTTAAGGCCTGGGCACAAGTGCGGGCTAGGCTTAAGGCCTGGGCACAAGTGCGGGCTAGGCTTAAGGCCTGGGCACAAGTGCAGGCTCGGCTTAAGGCCTGGGCACAAGTGCAGGCTAGGCTTAAGTCTTGGGCACAAGTGCAGTGCTGGCTAGGCTTAAGGCCGGGTCACAAGTGCGGGCTAGACTTAAGGCCGGGGCACAAGTGCGGGCTAGGCTTAAGGCCGGGGCACAATTGCGGGCTAGGCTTAAGGCCGGGGCACAAGTGCGGGCTAGGCTTAAGGCCGGGGCACAATTGCGGGCTAGGCTTAAGGCCGGGGCACAAGTGCGGGCTAGGCTTAAGGCCTGGGCACAAGTGCGGGCTAGGCTTAAGGCCTGGGCACAAGTGCGGGCTAGGCTTACGGCTTGGGCACAAGTGCGGGCTAGGCTTAAGGCCTGGGCACAAGTGCGGGCTAGGCTTAAGGCATGGGCACAAGTGCAAGCTAGGCTTAAGGCCTGGGCACAAGTGCGGGCTAGGCTTAAGGCCTGGGCACAAGTGCGGGCTAGGCTTAAGGCATGGGCACAAGTGCAGTGCTGGCTAGGAGCAAGGCAGGGGGCACAAGTGCTGGCTATGCTTAAGGCATGGGCACAAGTGCGGGCTAGGCTTAAGGCCTGGGCACAAGTGCGGGCTAGGCTTAAGGCCTGGGCACAAGTGCAGGCTAGGCTTAAGGCCTGAGCACAAGTGCGGGCTAGGCTTAAGGCCTGGGCACAAGTGCAGGCTAGGCTTAAGGCCTGGGCACAAGTGCGGGCTAGGCTTAAGGCCGGGGCACAAGTGCGGGCAAGGCTTAAGGCCGGGGCACAAGTGCGGGCTGGGCTTAAGGCCTGGGCACAAGTGCGAGCTAGGCTTAAGGCCTGGGCACAAGTGTGGGCTAGGCTTAAGGCCTAGGCACAAGTGCGGGCTAGGATTAAGGCATGGGCACAAGTGCGGGCTAGGCTTAAGGCTTGGGCACAAGTGCAGTGATGGCTAGGATCCAGGCAGGGTGCACAAGTGCTGGCTAGGCTTAAGGCCTGGGCACAAGTGCGGGCTAGGCTTAAGGCCGGGGCACAAGTGCGGGCTAGGCTTAAGACCGGGGCACAAGTGCGGGCTAGGCTTAAGGCCTGGGCACAAGTGCGGGCTAGGCTTAAGGCCTGGGCACAAGTGCGGGCTAGGCTTAAGGCCTGGGCACAAGTGCGGGCTAGGCTTAAGGCCGGGGCAAAAGTGCGGGCTAGGCTTAAGGCCTGGGCACAAGTGCGGGCTAAGCTTAAGGCCTGGGCACAAGTGCGGGCTAGGTTTAAGGCCTGGGCACAAGTGCGGGCTAGGCTTAAGGCCTGGGCACAAGTGCGGGCTAGGCTTAAGGCCTGTGCACAAGTGCGGGCTAGGCTTAAGGCCTGGGCACAAGTGCGGGCTAGGCTTAAGGCCTGGGCACAAGTGCGGGCTAGGCTTAATGCCTGGGCACAAGTGCGGGCTAGGCTTAAGGCCGGGGCACAAGTGCGGGCTAGGTTTAAGGCCTGGGCACAAGTGCGGGCTAGGCTTAAGGCCTGGGCACAAGTGCGGGCTAGGCTTAAGGCCTGGGCACAAGTGCAGGCTAGGCTTAAGGCTTGGGCACAAGTGCAGTGCTGGCTAGGCTTAAGGCCGGGGCACAAGTGCGGGCTAGACTTAAGGCCGGGGCACAAGTGCGGGCTACACTTAAGGCCGGGGCACAAGTGTGGGCTAGGCTTAAGGCCTGGGCACAAGTGAGGGCTAGGCTTAAGGCCTGGGCACAAGTGCGGGCTAGGCTTAAGGCCTGGGCACAAGTGCGGGCTAGGCTTATGGCCTGGGCACAAGTGCGGGCTAGGCTTAAGGCCTGGGCACAAGTGCGGGCTAGGCTTAAGGCCTGGGCACAAGTGCGGGCTAGGCTTAAGGCTTGGGCACAAGTGCGGGCTAGGCTTAAGGCCTGGGCACAAGTGCGGGCTAGGCTTAAGGCCTGGGCACAAGTGCGGGCTAGGCTTAAGGCGTGGGCACAAGTGCGGGCTAGGCTTAAGGTCTGGGCACAAGTGCAGTGCTGGCTAGGATCAAGGCAAGGGGCACAAGTGCTGGCTAGGCTTAAGGCATGGGCACAAGTGCAAGCTAGGCTTAAGGCCTGGGCACAAGTGCGGGCTAGGCTTAAGGCCTGGGCACAAGTGCGGGCTAGGCTTAAGGCCTGGGCACAAGTGCGGGCTAGGCTTAAGGCCTGGGCACAAGTGCGGGCTAGGCTTAAGGCCTGGGCACAAGTGCGGGCTAGGCTTAAGGCCTGGGCACAAGTGCGGGCTGGGCTTAAGGCCGTGGCACAAGTGCGGGCTGGGCTTAAGGCATGGGCACAAGTGCGGGCTGGGCTTAAGGCCTGGGCACAAGTGCGGGCTAGGCTTAAGGCCTGGGCACAAGTGCGGGCTAGGCTTAAGGCCTGGGCACAAGTGCGGGCTAGGCTTAAGGCCTGGGCACAAGTGCGGGCTAGGCTTAAGGCCTGGGCACAAGTGCGGGCTAGGCTTAAGGCCTGGGCACAAGTGCAGGCTTGGCTTAAGGCCTGGGCACAAGTGCAGGCTAGGCTTAAGTCTTGGGCACAAGTGCAGTGCTGGCTAGGCTTAAGGCCGGGTCACAAGTGCGGGCTAGACTTAAGGCCGGGGCACAAATGCGGGCTAGACTTAAGGCCGGGGCACAAGTGCGGGCTAGGCTTAAGGCCGGGGCACAATTGCGGGCTAGGCTTAAGGCCGGGGCACAAGTGCGGGCTAGGCTTAAGGCCGGGGCACAATTGCGGGCTAGGCTTAAGGCCGGGGCACAAGTGCGGGCTAGGCTTAAGGCCTGGGCACAAGTGCGGGCTAGGCTTAAGGCCTGGGCACAAGTGCGGGCTAGGCTTAAGGCTTGGGCACAAGTGCGGGCTAGGCTTAAGGCCTGGGCACAAGTGCGGGCTAGGCTTAAGGCCTGGGCACAAGTGCAGTGCTGGCTAGGATCAAGGCAAAGGGCACAAGTGCTGGCTAGGCTTAAGGCATGGGCACAAGTGCAAGCTAGGCTTAAGGCCTGGGCACAAGTGCGGGCTAGGCTTAAGGCCTGGGCACAAGTGCGGGCTAGGCTTAAGGCATGGGCACAAGTGCAGTGCTGGCTAGGAGCAAGGCAGGGGGCACAAGTGCTGGCTATGCTTAAGGCATGGGCACAAGTGCGGGCTAGGCTTAAGGCCTGGGCACAAGTGCAGGCTAGGCTTAAGGCTTGGGCACAAGTGCAGTGCTGGCTAGGAGCAAGGCAGGGGGCACAAGTGCGGGCTAGGCTTAAGGCCGGGGCACAAGTGCGGGCTAGGCTTAAGGCCTGGGCACAAGTGCGGGCTAGGCTTAAGGCCTGGGCACAAGTGCGGGCTAGGCTTAAGGCTTGGGCACAAGTGCGGGCTAGGCTTAAGGCCGGGGCACAAGTGCGGGCTAGACTTAAGGCCGGGGCACAAGTGCGGGCTAGACTTAAGGCCTGGGCACAAGTGCGGGCTAGGCTTAAGGCCTGGGCACAAGTGAGGGCTAGGCTTAAGGCCGGGGCACAAGTGCGGGCTAGGCTTAAGGCCGGGGCACAAGTGCGGGCTAGGCTTAAGGCCGGGGCACAAGTGCGGGCTAGGCTTAAGGATGGGGCACAAGTGCGGGCTAGGCTTAAGGCCGGGGCACAAGTGCGGGCTAGGCTTAAGGCCGGGGCACAAGTGCGGGCTAGGCTTAAGGCCGGGGCACAAGTGCGGGCTAGGCTTAAAGCCGGGGCACAAGTGCGGGCTAGGCTTAAGGCCGGGGCACAAGTGCGGGCTAGGCTTAAGGCCGGGGCAAAAGTGCGGGCTAGGCTTAAGGCCTGGGCACAAGTGCGGGCTAAGCTTAAGGCCTGGGCACAAGTGCGGGCTAGGTTTAAGGCCTGGGCACAAGTGCGGGCTAGGCTTAAGGCCTGGGCACAAGTGCGGGCTAGGCTTAAGGCCTGTGCACAAGTGCGGGCTAGGCTTAAGGCCTGGGCACAAGTGCGGGCTAGGCTTAAGGCCTGGGCACAAGTGCGGGCTAGGCTTAATGCCTGGGCACAAGTGCGGGCTAGGCTTAAGGCCGGGGCACAAGTGCGGGCTAGGTTTAAGGCCTGGGCACAAGTGCGGGCTAGGCTTAAGGCCTGGGCACAAGTGCGGGCTAGGCTTAAGGCCTGGGCACAAGTGCAGGCTAGGCTTAAGGCTTGGGCACAAGTGCAGTGCTGGCTAGGCTTAAGGCCGGGGCACAAGTGCGGGCTAGACTTAAGGCCGGGGCACAAGTGCGGGCTACACTTAAGGCCGGGGCACAAGTGTGGGCTAGGCTTAAGGCCTGGGCACAAGTGAGGGCTAGGCTTAAGGCCTGGGCACAAGTGCGGGCTAGGCTTAAGGCCTGGGCACAAGTGCGGGCTAGGCTTATGGCCTGGGCACAAGTGCGGGCTAGGCTTAAGGCCTGGGCACAAGTGCGGGCTAGGCTTAAGGCCTGGGCACAAGTGCGGGCTAGGCTTAAGGCTTGGGCACAAGTGCGGGCTAGGCTTAAGGCCTGGGCACAAGTGCGGGCTAGGCTTAAGGCCTGGGCACAAGTGCGGGCTAGGCTTAAGGCCTGGGCACAAGTGCGGGCTAGGCTTAAGGTCTGGGCACAAGTGCAGTGCTGGCTAGGATCAAGGCAAAGGGCACAAGTGCTGGCTAGGCTTAAGGCATGGGCACAAGTGCAAGCTAGGCTTAAGGCCTGGGCACAAGTGCGGGCTAGGCTTAAGGCCTGGGCACAAGTGCGGGCTAGGCTTAAGGCCTGGGCACAAGTGCGGGCTAGGCTTAAGGCCTGGGCACAAGTGCGGGCTAGGCTTAAGGCCTGGGCACAAGTGCGGGCTAGGCTTAAGGCCTGGGCACAAGTGCGGGCTGGGCTTAAGGCCGTGGCACAAGTGCGGGCTGGGCTTAAGGCATAGGCACAAGTGCGGGCTGGGCTTAAGGCCTGGGCACAAGTGCGGGCTAGGCTTAAGGCCTGGGCACAAGTGCGGGCTAGGCTTAAGGCCTGGGCACAAGTGCGGGCTAGGCTTAAGGCCTGGGCACAAGTGCGGGCTAGGCTTAAGGCCTGGGCACAAGTGCGGGCTAGGCTTAAGGCCTGGGCACAAGTGCAGGCTCGGCTTAAGGCCTGGGCACAAGTGCAGGCTAGGCTTAAGTCTTGGGCACAAGTGCAGTGCTGGCTAGGCTTAAGGCCGGGTCACAAGTGCGGGCTAGACTTAAGGCCGGGGCACAAGTGCGGGCTAGGCTTAAGGCCGGGGCACAATTGCGGGCTAGGCTTAAGGCCGGGGCACAAGTGCGGGCTAGGCTTAAGGCCGGGGCACAATTGCGGGCTAGGCTTAAGGCCGGGGCACAAGTGCGGGCTAGGCTTAAGGCCTGGGCACAAGTGCGGGCTAGGCTTAAGGCCTGGGCACAAGTGCGGGCTAGGCTTACGGCTTGGGCACAAGTGCGGGCTAGGCTTAAGGCCTGGGCACAAGTGCGGGCTAGGCTTAAGGCATGGGCACAAGTGCAAGCTAGGCTTAAGGCCTGGGCACAAGTGCGGGCTAGGCTTAAGGCCTGGGCACAAGTGCAGGCTAGGCTTAAGGCCTGGGCACAAGTGCGGGCTAGGCTTAAGGCCGGGGCACAAGTGCGGGCAAGGCTTAAGGCCGGGGCACAAGTGCGGGCTAGGCTTAAGGCCTGGGCACAAGTGCGGGCTAGGCTTAAGGCCTGGGCACAAGTGCAGGCTAGGCTTAAGGCCTGAGCACAAGTGCGGGCTAGGCTTAAGGCCTGGGCACAAGTGCAGGCTAGGCTTAAGGCCTGGGCACAAGTGCGGGCTAGGCTTAAGGCCGGGGCACAAGTGCGGGCAAGGCTTAAGGCCGGGGCACAAGTGCGGGCTAGGCTTAAGGCCTGGGCACAAGTGCGGGCTAGGCTTAAGGCCGGGGCACAAGTGCGGGCAAGGCTTAAGGCCGGGGCACAAGTTCGGGCTAGGCTTAAGGCCGGGGCACAAGTGCGGGCTAGGCTTAAGGCCGGGGCACAAGTGCGGGCTAGGTTTAAAGCCTGGGCACAAGTGCGGGCTAGGCTTAAGGCCGGGGCACAAGTGCGGGCTAGGTTTAAAGCCTGGGCACAAGTGCGAGCTAGGCTTAAGGCCTGGGCACAAGTGCGGGCTAGGCTTAAGGCCTGGGCACAAGTGCGAGCTAGGCTTAAGGCCTGGGCACAAGTGCAGTGCTGGCTAGGATCAAGGCAGGGGGCACAAGTGCTGGCTAGGCTTAAGGCATGGGCACAAGTGCTGGCTAGGCTTAAGGCATACAGCTAACTCTTTGCACTCTTTGCATAAAGGGTTAGGCACCAATAGGGGTGAAGAGCTAGCTTTCACCCCTCTACTCTGTACTTGGACATTTAGGACTAGATCCTTTGTTGTACAGTGCGGAGCCTCTGCATAACCCCATGCTCCAAGCGACCAGGCACTTCTTGTCAGTCCTCCATGAATGGGTAATGCCTTCTTCCCCAATTACAGTCGTGCATGCGCATTCAGACGGGACAAGAGCGAAGAGTGTAAAGCTGGCACTATGTGCATAACCAACATGAAGCTGAAGACAAAAACAAACAAACAAGCATTCAAGGGGCTCAAAAGTACGGGCTAGGCTTAAGGCCTGGGCACAAGTGCGGGCTAGGCTTAAGGCCGGGGCACAAGTGCGGGCTAGGCTTAAGGCCGGGGCACAAGTGCGGGCTAGGCTTAAGGCCTGGGCACAAGTGCAGTGCTGGCTAGGATCAAGGCAGGGGGCACAAGTGCTGGCTAGGCTTAAGGCATGAGCACAAGTGCGAGCTAGGCTTAAGGCCTGGGCACAAGTGCGGGCTAGGCTTAAGGCCTAGGCACAAGTGCGGGCTAGGCTTAAGGCCTGGGCACAAGTGCGGGCTAGGCTTAAGGCCGGGGCACAAGTGCGGGCAAGGCTTAAGGCCGGGGCACAAGTGCGGGCTAGGCTTAAGGCCTGGGCACAAGTGCGGGCTAGGCTTAAGGCCGGGGCACAAGTGCGGGCAAGGCTTAAGGCCGGGGCACAAGTTCGGGCTAGGCTTAAGGCCGGGGCACAAGTGCGGGCTAGGCTTAAGGCCGGGGCACAAGTGCGGGCTAGGTTTAAAGCCTGGGCACAAGTGCGGGCTAGGCTTAAGGCCGGGGCACAAGTGCGGGCTAGGTTTAAAGCCTGGGCACAAGTGCGAGCTAGGCTTAAGGCCTGGGCACAAGTGCGGGCTAGGCTTAAGGCCTGGGCACAAGTGCGAGCTAGGCTTAAGGCCTGGGCACAAGTGCAGTGCTGGCTAGGATCAAGGCAGGGGGCACAAGTGCTGGCTAGGCTTAAGGCATGGGCACAAGTGCTGGCTAGGCTTAAGGCATACAGCTAACTCTTTGCACTCTTTGCATAAAGGGTTAGGCACCAATAGGGGTGAAGAGCTAGCTTTCACCCCTCTACTCTGTACTTGGACATTTAGGACTAGATCCTTTGTTGTACAGTGCGGAGCCTCTCCATAACCCCATGCTCCAAGCGACCAGGCACTTCTTGTCAGTCCTCCATGAATGGGTAATGCCTTCTTCCCCAATTACAGTCGTGCATGCGCATTCAGACGGGACAAGAGCGAAGAGTGTAAAGCTGGCCCTATGTGCATAACCAACATGAAGCTGAAGACAAAAACAAACAAACAAGCATTCAAGGGGCTCAAAAGTGCGGGCTAGGCTTAAGGCCTGGGCACAAGCGCGGGCTAGGCTTAAGGCCGGGGCACAAGTGCGGGCTAGGCTTAAGGCCGGGGCACAAGTGCGGGCTAGGCTTAAGGCCTGGGCACAAGTGCAGTGCTGGCTAGGATCAAGGCAGGGGGCACAAGTGCTGGCTAGGCTTAAGGCATGAGCACAAGTGCGAGCTAGGCTTAAGGCCTGGGCACAAGTGCAGGCTAGGCTTAAGGCCTAGGCACAAGTGCGGGCTAGGCTTAAGGCTTGGGCACAAGTGCAGTGCTGGCTAGGATCAAGGCAGGGGGTACAAGTGCTAGCTAGGCTTAAGGCCGGGGCACAAGTGCGGGCTAGGCTTAAGGCCTGGGCACAAGTGAGGGCTAGGCTTAAGGCCTGGGCACAAGTGCGGGCTAGGCTTAAGGCCGGGGCACAAGTGCGGGCTAGGCTTAAGGCCGGGGCACAAGTGCGGGCTAGGTTAAGGCCGGGGCACAAGTGCGGGCTAGGCTTAAGGCCGGGGCACAAGTGCGGGCAAGGCTTAAGGCTGGGGCACAAGTGCGGGATAGGCTTAAGGCTGGGGCACAAGTGCGGGCTAGGCTTAAGGATGGGGCACAAGTGCGGGCTAGGCTTAAGGCCGGGGCACAATTGCGGGCTAGGCTTAAGGCCGGGGCACAAGTGCGGGCTAGGCTTAAGGCCGGGGCACAAGTGCGGGCTAGGCTTAAAGCCGGGGCACAAGTGCGGGCTAGGCTTAAGGCCGGGGCACAAGTGCAGGCTGGGCTTAAGGCCGGGGCACAAGTGCGAGCTAGGCTTAAGGCCTGGGCACAAGTGCGGGCTAGGCTTAAGGCCTAGGCACAAGTGCGGGCTAGGCTTAAGGCATGGGCACAAGTGCGGGCTAGGCTTAAGGCTTGGGCACAAGTGCGGGCTAGGCTTAAGGCTTGGGCACAAGTGCAGTGATGGCTAGGATCAAGGCAGGGGGCACAAGTGCTGGCTAGGCTTAAGGCCTGGGCACAAGTGCGGGCTAGGCTTAAGGCCGGGGCACAAGTGCGGGCTAGGCTTAAGCCCGGGACACAAGTGCGGGCTAGGCTTAAGGCCGGGGCACAAGTGCGGGCTAGGCTTAAGGCCTGGGCACAAGTGCGGGCTAGGCTTAAGGCCTGGGCACAAGTGCGGGCTAAGCTTAAGGCCGGGGCAAAAGTGCGGGCTAGGTTTAAGGCCTGGGCACAAGTGCGGGCTAAGCTTAAGGCCGGGGCACAAGTGCGGGCTAGGTTTAAGGCCTGGGCACAAGTGCGGGCTAGGCTTAAGGCCTGGGCACAAGTGCGGGCTAGGCTTAAGGCCTGGGCACAAGTGCGGGCTAGGCTTAAGGCCTGGGCACAAGTGCGGGCTAGGCTTAAGGCCTAGGCACAAGTGCGGGCTAGGCTTAAGGCCTGGGCACAAGTGCGGGCTAGGCTTAAGGCCTGGGCACAAGTGCGGGCTAGGCTTAAGGCCGGGGCACAAGTGCGGGCTAGGTTTAAGGCCTGGGCACAAGTGCGGGCTAGGCTTAAGGCCTGGGCACAAGTGCGGGCTAGGCTTAAGGCCTGGGCACAAGTGCAGGCTAGGCTTAAGGCTTGGGCACAAGTGCAGTGCTGGCTAGGCTTAAGGCCGGGGCACAAGTGCGGGCTAGACTTAAGGCCGGGGCACAAGTGCGGGCTAGACTTAAGGCCTGGGCACAAGTGCGGGCTAGGCTTAAGGCCTGGGCACAAGTGAGGGCTAGGCTTAAGGCCGGGGCACAAGTGCGGGCTAGGCTTAAGGCCGGGGCACAAGTGCGGGCTAGGCTTAAGGCCGGGACACAAGTGCGGGCTAGGCTTAAGGCCGGGGCACAAGTGCGGGCTAGGCTTAAGGCCTGGGCACAAGTGCGGGCTAGGCTTAAGGCCTGGGCACAAGTGAGGGCTAGGCTTAAGGCCGGGGCACAAGTGCGGGCTAGGCTTAAGGCCGGGGCACAAGTGCGGGCTAGGCTTTAGCCCGGGACACAAGTGCGGGCTAGGCTTAAGGCCGGGGCACAAGTGCGGGCTAGGCTTAAGGCCTGGGCACAAGTGCGGGCTAGGCTTAAGGCCTGGGCACAAGTGCGGGCTAAGCTTAAGGCCGGGGCAAAAGTGCGGGCTAGGCTTAAGGCCTGGGCACAAGTGCGGGCTAGGCTTAAGGCCTGGGCACAAGTGCGGGCTAAGCTTAAGGCCGGGGCACAAGTGCGGGCTAGGTTTCAGGCCTGGGCACAAGTGCGGGCTAGGCTTAAGGCCTGGGCACAAGTGCGGGCTAGGCTTAAGGCCTAGGCACAAGTGCGGGCTAGGCTTAAGGCCTGGGCACAAGTGCGGGCTAGGCTTAAGGCCTGGGCACAAGTGCGGGCTAGGCTTAAGGCCTGGGCACAAGTGCGGGCTAGGCTTAAGGCCTGGGCACAAGTGCGGGCTAGGCTTAATGCCTGGGCACAAGTGCGGGCTAGGCTTAAGGCCGGGGCACAAGTGCGGGCTAGGTTTAAGGCCTGGGCACAAGTGCGGGCTAGGCTTAAGGCCTGGGCACAAGTGCGGGCTAGGCTTAAGGCCTGGGCACAAGTGCAGGCTAGGCTTAAGGCTTGGGCACAAGTGCAGTGCTGGCTAGGCTTAAGGCCGGGGCACAAGTGCGGGCTAGACTTAAGGCCGGGGCACAAGTGCTGGCTAGACTTAAGGCCTGGGCACAAGTGCGGGCTAGGCTTAAGGCCTGGGCACAAGTGAGGGCTAGGCTTAATGCCTGGGCACAAGTGCGGGCTAGGCTTAAGGCCGGGGCACAAGTGCGGGCTAGGTTTAAGGCCTGGGCACAAGTGCGGGCTAGGCTTAAGGCCTGGGCACAAGTGCGGGCTAGGCTTAAGGCCTGGGCACAAGTGCAGGCTAGGCTTAAGGCTTGGGCACAAGTGCAGTGCTGGCTAGGCTTAAGGCCGGGGCACAAGTGCGGGCTAGACTTAAGGCCGGGGCACAAGTGCGGGCTACACTTAAGGCCGGGGCACAAGTGTGGGCTAGGCTTAAGGCCTGGGCACAAGTGAGGGCTAGGCTTAAGGCCTGGGCACAAGTGCGGGCTAGGCTTAAGGCCTGGGCACAAGTGCGGGCTAGGCTTATGGCCTGGGCACAAGTGCGGGCTAGGCTTAAGGCCTGGGCACAAGTGCGGGCTAGGCTTAAGGCCTGGGCACAAGTGCGGGCTAGGCTTAAGGCTTGGGCACAAGTGCGGGCTAGGCTTAAGGCCTGGGCACAAGTGCGGGCTAGGCTTAAGGCCTGGGCACAAGTGCGGGCTAGGCTTAAGGCCTGGGCACAAGTGCGGGCTAGGCTTAAGGTCTGGGCACAAGTGCAGTGCTGGCTAGGATCAAGGCAAAGGGCACAAGTGCTGGCTAGGCTTAAGGCATGGGCACAAGTGCAAGCTAGGCTTAAGGCCTGGGCACAAGTGCGGGCTAGGCTTAAGTCCTGGGCACAAGTGCGGGCTAGGCTTAAGGCCTGGGCACAAGTGCGGGCTAGGCTTAAGGCCTGGGCACAAGTGCGGGCTAGGCTTAAGGCCTGGGCACAAGTGCGGGCTAGGCTTAAGGCCTGGGCACAAGTGCGGGCTGGGCTTAAGGCCGGGGCACAAGTGCGGGCAAGGCTTAAGGCCGGGGCACAAGTGCGGGCTAGGCTTAAGGCCTGGGCACAAGTGCGGGCTAGGCTTAAGGCCTGGGCACAAGTGCGGGCTAGGCTTAAGGCCTGGGCAGTAGTGCGGGCTAGGCTTAAGGCCGGGGCAGTAGTGCGGGCTAGGCTTAAGGCCTGGGCACAAGTGCGGGCTAGGCTTAAGGCCTGGGCACAAGTGCAGGCTAGGCTTAAGTCTTGGGCACAAGTGCAGTGCTGGCTAGGCTTAAGGCCGGGGCACAAGTGCGGGCTAGACTTAAGGCCGGGGCACAAGTGCGGGCTAGGCTTAAGGCCGGGGCACAATTGCGGGCTAGGCTTAAGGCCTGGGCACAAGTGCGGGCTAGGCTTAAGGCCTGGGCACAAGTGCGGGCTAGGCTTAAGGCCGGGGCACAAGTGCGGGCAAGGCTTAAGGCCGGGGCACAAGTGCGGGCTAGGCTTAAGGCCTGGGCACAAGTGCGGGCTAGGCTTAAGGCCTGGGCACAAGTGCGGGCTAGGCTTAAGGCCTGGGCAGTAGTGCGGGCTAGGCTTAAGGCCGGGGCAGTAGTGCGGGCTAGGCTTAAGGCCTGGGCACAAGTGCGGGCTAGGCTTAAGGCCTGGGCACAAGTGCAGGCTAGGCTTAAGTCTTGGGCACAAGTGCAGTGCTGGCTAGGCTTAAGGCCGGGGCACAAGTGCGGGCTAGACTTAAGGCCGGGGCACAAGTGCGGGCTAGGCTTAAGGCCGGGGCACAAGTGCGGGCTAGGCTTAAGGCCTGGGCACAAGTGCGGGCTAGGCTTAAGGCCTGGGCACAAGTGCGGGCTAGGCTTAAGGTCTGGGCACAAGTGCAGTGCTGGCTAGGATCAAGGCAAAGGGCACAAGTGCTGGCTAGGCTTAAGGCATGGGCACAAGTGCAAGCTAGGCTTAAGGCCTGGGCACAAGTGCGGGCTAGGCTTAAGTCCTGGGCACAAGTGCGGGCTAGGCTTAAGGCCTGGGCACAAGTGCGGGCTAGGCTTAAGGCCTGGGCACAAGTGCGGGCTGGGCTTAAGGCCGTGGCACAAGTGCGGGCTGGGCTTAAGGCATGGGCACAAGTGCGGGCTAGGCTTAAGGCCTGGGCACAAGTGCGGGCTAGGTTTAAGGCCTGGGCACAAGTGCGGGCTAGGCTTAAGGCCTGGGCACAAGTGCGGGCTAGGCTTAAGGCCTGGGCAGTAGTGCGGGCTAGGCTTAAGGCCTGGGCAGTAGTGCGGGCTAGGCTTAAGGCCTGGGCACAAGTGCGGGCTAGGCTTAAGGCCTGGGCACAAGTGCAGGCTAGGCTTAAGTCTTGGGCACAAGTGCAGTGCTGGCTAGGCTTAAGGCCGGGGCACAAGTGCGGGCTAGACTTAAGGCCGGGGCACAAGTGCGGGCTAGGCTTAAGGCCGGGGCACAATTGCGGGCTAGGCTTAAGGCCGGGGCACAAGTGCGGGCTAGGCTTAAGGCCGGGGCACAATTGCGGGCTAGGCTTAAGGCCGGGGCACAAGTGCGGGCTAGGCTTAAGGCCTGGGCACAAGTGCGGGCTAGGCTTAAGGCCTGGGCACAAGTGCGGGCTAGGCTTAAGGCTTGGGCACAAGTGCGGGCTAGGCTTAAGGCCTGGGCACAAGTGCGGGCTAGGCTTAAGGCCTGGGCACAAGTGCAGTGCTGGCTAGGATCAAGGCAAAGGGCACAAGTGCTGGCTAGGCTTAAGGCATGGGCACAAGTGCAAGCTAGGCTTAAGGCCTGGGCACAAGTGCGGGCTAGGCTTAAGGCCTGGGCACAAGTGCGGGCTAGGCTTAAGGCATGGGCACAAGTGCAGTGCTGGCTAGGAGCAAGGCAGGGGGCACAAGTGCTGGCTATGCTTAAGGCATGGGCACAAGTGCGGGCTAGGCTTAAGGCCTGGGCACAAGTGCGGGCTAGGTTTAAGGCCTGGGCACGAGTGCGGGCTAGGCTTAAGGCCTGGGCACAAGTGCGGGCTAGGCTTAAGGCCTGGGCACAAGTGCAGGCTAGGCTTAAGGCCTGAGCACAAGTGCGGGCTAGGCTTAAGGCCTGGGCACAAGTGCAGGCTAGGCTTAAGGCCTGGGCACAAGTGCGGGCTAGGCTTAAGGCCTGGGCACAAGTGCGGGCTAGGCTTAAGGCCGGGGCACAAGTGCGGGCAAGGCTTAAGGCCGGGGCACAAGTTCGGGCTAGGCTTAAGGCCGCGGCACAAGTGCGGGCTAGGCTTAAGGCCGGGGCACAAGTGCGGGCTAGGTTTAAAGCCTGGGCACAAGTGCGGGCTAGGCTTAAGGCCGGGGCACAAGTGCGGGCTAGGTTTAAAGCCTGGGCACAAGTGCGAGCTAGGCTTAAGGCCTGGGCACAAGTGCGGGCTAGGCTTAAGGCCTGGGCACAAGTGCGAGCTAGGCTTAAGGCCTGGGCACAAGTGCAAGCTAGGCTTAAGGCCTGGGCACAAGTGCAGTGCTGGCTAGGATCAAGGCAGGGGGGGGCACAAGTGCTGGCTAGGCTTAAGGCATGGGCACAAGTGCTGGCTAGGCTTAAGGCATACAGCTAACTCTTTGCACTCTTTGCATAAAGGGTTAGGCACCAATAGGGGTGAAGAGCTAGCTTTCACCCCTCTACTCTGTACTTGGACATTTAGGACTAGATCCTTTGTTGTACAGTGCGGAGCCTCTGCATAACCCCATGCTCCAAGCGACCAGGCACTTCTTGTCAGTCCTCCATGAATGGGTAATGCCTTCTTCCCCAATTACAGTCGTGCATGCGCATTCAGACGGGACAAGAGCGAAGAGTGTAAAGCTGGCCCTATGTGCATAACCAACATGAAGCTGAAGACAAAAACAAACAAACAAGCATTCAAGGGGCTCAAAAGTACGGGCTAGGCTTAAGGCCTGGGCACAAGTGCGGGCTAGGCTTAAGGCCGGGGCACAAGTGCGGGCTAGGCTTAAGGCCGGGGCACAAGTGCGGGCTAGGCTTAAGGCCTGGGCACAAGTGCAGTGCTGGCTAGGATCAAGGCAGGGGGCACAAGTGCTGGCTAGGCTTAAGGAATGAGCACAAGTGCGAGCTAGGCTTAAGGCCTGGGCACAAGTGCGGGCTAGGCTTAAGGCCTAGGCACAAGTGCGGGCTAGGCTTAAGGCCTGGGCACAAGTGCGGGCTAGGCTTAAGGCCGGGGCACAAGTGCGGGCAAGGCTTAAGGCCAGGGCACAAGTGCGGGCTAGGCTTAAGGCCTGGGCACAAGTGCGGGCTAGGCTTAAGGCCTGGGCACAAGTGCGGGCTAGGCTTAAGGCCTGGGCAGTAGTGCGGGCTAGGCTTAAGGCCGGGGCAGTAGTGCGGGCTAGGCTTAAGGCCTGGGCACAAGTGCGGGCTAGGCTTAAGGCCTGGGCACAAGTGCAGGCTAGGCTTAAGTCTTGGGCACAAGTGCAGTGCTGGCTAGGCTTAAGGCCGGGGCACAAGTGCGGGCTAGACTTAAGGCCGGGGCACAAGTGCGGGCTAGGCTTAAGGCCGGGGCACAATTGCGGGCTAGGCTTAAGGCCTGGGCACAAGTGCGGGCTAGGCTTAAGGCCTGGGCACAAGTGCGGGCTAGGCTTAAGGCCTGGGCACAAGTGCAGTGCTGGCTAGGATCAAGGCAAAGGGCACAAGTGCTGGCTAGGCTTAAGGCATGGGCACAAGTGCAAGCTAGGCTTAAGGCCTGGGCACAAGTGCGGGCTAGGCTTAAGGCCTGGGCACAAGTGCGGGCTAGGCTTAAGGCATGGGCACAAGTGCAGTGCTGGCTAGGAGCAAGGCAGGGGGCACAAGTGCTGGCTATGCTTAAGGCATGGGCACAAGTGCGGGCTAGGCTTAAGGCCTGGGCACAAGTGCGGGCTAGGTTTAAGGCCTGGGCACGAGTGCGGGCTAGGCTTAAGGCCTGGGCACAAGTGCGGGCTAGGCTTAAGGCCTGGGCACAAGTGCAGGCTAGGCTTAAGGCCTGAGCACAAGTGCGGGCTAGGCTTAAGGCCTGGGCACAAGTGCAGGCTAGGCTTAAGGCCTGGGCACAAGTGCGGGCTAGGCTTAAGGCCTGGGCACAAGTGCAGGCTAGGCTTAAGGCCTGAGCACAAGTGCGGGCTAGGCTTAAGGCCTGGGCACAAGTGCAGGCTAGGCTTAAGGCCTGGGCACAAGTGCGGGCTAGGCTTAAGGCCGGGGCACAAGTGCGGGCAAGGCTTAAGGCCGGGGCACAAGTGCGGGCTAGGCTTAAGGCCTGGGCACAAGTGCGGGCTAGGCTTAAGGCCGGGGCACAAGTGCGGGCAAGGCTTAAGGCCGGGGCACAAGTGCGGGCAAGGCTTAAGGCCGGGGCACAAGTTCGGGCTAGGCTTAAGGCCGCGGCACAAGTGCGGGCTAGGCTTAAGGCCGGGGCACAAGTGCGGGCTAGGTTTAAAGCCTGGGCACAAGTGCGGGCTAGGCTTAAGGCCGGGGCACAAGTGCGGGCTAGGTTTAAAGCCTGGGCACAAGTGCGAGCTAGGCTTAAGGCCTGGGCACAAGTGCGGGCTAGGCTTAAGGCCTGGGCACAAGTGCGAGCTAGGCTTAAGGCCTGGGCACAAGTGCAAGCTAGGCTTAAGGCCTGGGCACAAGTGCAGTGCTGGCTAGGATCAAGGCAGGGGGGGGCACAAGTGCTGGCTAGGCTTAAGGCATGGGCACAAGTGCTGGCTAGGCTTAAGGCATACAGCTAACTCTTTGCACTCTTTGCATAAAGGGTTAGGCACCAATAGGGGTGAAGAGCTAGCTTTCACCCCTCTACTCTGTACTTGGACATTTAGGACTAGATCCTTTGTTGTACAGTGCGGAGCCTCTGCATAACCCCATGCTCCAAGCGACCAGGCACTTCTTGTCAGTCCTCCATGAATGGGTAATGCCTTCTTCCCCAATTACAGTCGTGCATGCGCATTCAGACGGGACAAGAGCGAAGAGTGTAAAGCTGGCCCTATGTGCATAACCAACATGAAGCTGAAGACAAAAACAAACAAACAAGCATTCAAGGGGCTCAAAAGTACGGGCTAGGCTTAAGGCCTGGGCACAAGTGCGGGCTAGGCTTAAGGCCGGGGCACAAGTGCGGGCTAGGCTTAAGGCCTGGGCACAAGTGCAGTGCTGGCTAGGATCAAGGCAGGGGGCACAAGTGCTGGCTAGGCTTAAGGCATGAGCACAAGTGCGAGCTAGGCTTAAGGCCTGGGCACAAGTGCGGGCTAGGCTTAAGGCCTAGGCACAAGTGCGGGCTAGGCTTAAGGCCTGGGCACAAGTGCGGGCTAGGCTTAAGGCCGGGGCACAAGTGCGGGCAAGGCTTAAGGCCGGGGCACAAGTGCGGGCTAGGCTTAAGGCCTGGGCACAAGTGCGGGCTAGGCTTAAGGCCGGGGCACAAGTGCGGGCAAGGCTTAAGGCCGGGGCACAAGTTCGGGCTAGGCTTAAGGCCGGGGCACAAGTGCGGGCTAGGCTTAAGGCCGGGGCACAAGTGCGGGCTAGGTTTAAAGCCTGGGCACAAGTGCGGGCTAGGCTTAAGGCCGGGGCACAAGTGCGGGCTAGGTTTAAAGCCTGGGCACAAGTGCGAGCTAGGCTTAAGGCCTGGGCACAAGTGCGGGCTAGGCTTAAGGCCTGGGCACAAGTGCGAGCTAGGCGTAAGGCCTGGGCACAAGTGCAGTGCTGGCTAGGATCAAGGCAGGGGGCACAAGTGCTGGCTAGGCTTAAGGCATGGGCACAAGTGCTGGCTAGGCTTAAGGCATACAGCTAACTCTTTGCACTCTTTGCATAAAGGGTTAGGCACCAATAGGGGTGAAGAGCTAGCTTTCACCCCTCTACTCTGTACTTGGACATTTAGGACTAGATCCTTTGTTGTACAGTGCGGAGCCTCTCCATAACCCCATGCTCCAAGCGACCAGGCACTTCTTGTCAGTCCTCCATGAATGGGTAATGCCTTCTTCCCCAATTACAGTCGTGCATGCGCATTCAGACGGGACAAGAGCGAAGAGTGTAAAGCTGGCCCTATGTGCATAACCAACATGAAGCTGAAGACAAAAACAAACAAACAAGCATTCAAGGGGCTCAAAAGTGCGGGCTAGGCTTAAGGCCTGGGCACAAGTGCGGGCTAGGCTTAAGGCCGGGGCACAAGTGCGGGCTAGGCTTAAGGCCGGGGCACAAGTGCGGGCTAGGCTTAAGGCCTGGGCACAAGTGCAGTGCTGGCTAGGATCAAGGCAGGGGGCACAAGTGCTGGCTAGGCTTAAGGCATGAGCACAAGTGCGAGCTAGGCTTAAGGCCTGGGCACAAGTGCGGGCTAGGCTTAAGGCCTGGGCACAAGTGCGGGCTAGGCTTAAGGCTTGGGCACAAGTGCAGTGCTGGCTAGGATCAAGGCAGGGGGTACAAGTGCTAGCTAGGCTTAAGGCCGGGGCACAAGTGCGGGCTAGGCTTAAGGCCTGGGCACAAGTGCGGGCTAGGCTTAAGGCCTGGGCACAAGTGCGGGCTAGGCTTAAGGCCGGGGCACAAGTGCGGGCTAGGCTTAAGGCCGGGGCACAAGTGCGGGCTAGGTTAAGGCCGGGGCACAAGTGCGGGCTAGGCTTAAGGCCGGGGCACAAGTGCGGGCAAGGCTTAAGGCTGGGGCACAAGTGCGGGATAGGCTTAAGGCTGGGGCACAAGTGCGGGCTAGGCTTAAGGATGGGGCACAAGTGCGGGCTAGGCTTAAGGCCGGGGCACAATTGCGGGCTAGGCTTAAGGCCGGGGCACAAGTGCGGGCTAGGCTTAAGGCCGGGGCACAAGTGCGGGCTAGGCTTAAAGCCGGGGCACAAGTGCGGGCTAGGCTTAAGGCCGGGGCACAAGTGCAGGCTGGGCTTAAGGCCGGGGCACAAGTGCGAGCTAGGCTTAAGGCCTGGGCACAAGTGCGGGCTAGGCTTAAGGCCTAGGCACAAGTGCGGGCTAGGCTTAAGGCATGGGCACAAGTGCGGGCTAGGCTTAAGGCTTGGGCACAAGTGCGGGCTAGGCTTAAGGCTTGGGCACAAGTGCAGTGATGGCTAGGATCAAGGCAGGGGGCACAAGTGCTGGCTAGGCTTAAGGCCTGGGCACAAGTGCGGGCTAGGCTTAAGGCCGGGGCACAAGTGCGGGCTAGGCTTAAGCCCGGGACACAAGTGCGGGCTAGGCTTAAGGCCGGGGCACAAGTGCGGGCTAGGCTTAAGGCCTGGGCACAAGTGCGGGCTAGGCTTAAGGCCTGGGCACAAGTGCGGGCTAAGCTTAAGGCCGGGGCACAAGTGCGGGCTAAGCTTAAGGCCGGGGCACAAGTGCGGGCTAGGTTTAAGGCCTGGGCACAAGTGCGGGCTAGGCTTAAGGCCTGGGCACAAGTGCGGGCTAGGCTTAAGGCCTGGGCACAAGTGCGGGCTAGGCTTAAGGCCTGGGCACAAGTGCGGGCTAGGCTTAAGGCCTGGGCACAAGTGCGGGCTAGGCTTAAGGCCTGGGCACAAGTGCGGGCTAGGCTTAAGGCCTGGGCACAAGTGCGGGCTAGGCTTAAGGCCGGGGCACAAGTGCGGGCTAGGTTTAAGGCCTGGGCACAAGTGCGGGCTAGGCTTAAGGCCTGGGCACAAGTGCGGGCTAGGCTTAAGGCCTGGGCACAAGTGCAGGCTAGGCTTAAGGCTTGGGCACAAGTGCAGTGCTGGCTAGGCTTAAGGCCGGGGCACAAGTGCGGGCTAGACTTAAGGCCGGGGCACAAGTGCGGGCTAGACTTAAGGCCTGGGCACAAGTGCGGGCTAGGCTTAAGGCCTGGGCACAAGTGAGGGCTAGGCTTAAGGCCGGGGCACAAGTGCGGGCTAGGCTTAAGGCCGGGGCACAAGTGCGGGCTAGGCTTAAGGCCGGGACACAAGTGCGGGCTAGGCTTAAGGCCGGGGCACAAGTGCGGGCTAGGCTTAAGGCCTGGGCACAAGTGCGGGCTAGGCTTAAGGCCTGGGCACAAGTGAGGGCTAGGCTTAAGGCCGGGGCACAAGTGCGGGCTAGGCTTAAGGCCGGGGCACAAGTGCGGGCTAGGCTTTAGCCCGGGACACAAGTGCGGGCTAGGCTTAAGGCCGGGGCACAAGTGCGGGCTAGGCTTAAGGCCTGGGCACAAGTGCGGGCTAGGCTTAAGGCCTGGGCACAAGTGCGGGCTAAGCTTAAGGCCGGGGCAAAAGTGCGGGCTAGGCTTAAGGCCTGGGCACAAGTGCGGGCTAGGCTTAAGGCCTGGGCACAAGTGCGGGCTAAGCTTAAGGCCGGGGCACAAGTGCGGGCTAGGTTTAAGGCCTGGGCACAAGTGCGGGCTAGGCTTAAGGCCTGGGCACAAGTGCGGGCTAGGCTTAAGGCCTGGGCACAAGTGCGGGCTAGGCTTAAGGCCTGGGCACAAGTGCGGGCTAGGCTTAAGGCCTGGGCACAAGTGCGGGCTAGGCTTAAGGCCTGGGCACAAGTGCGGGCTAGGCTTAATGCCTGGGCACAAGTGCGGGCTAGGCTTAAGGCCGGGGCACAAGTGCGGGCTAGGTTTAAGGCCTGGGCACAAGTGCGGGCTAGGCTTAAGGCCTGGGCACAAGTGCGGGCTAGGCTTAAGGCCTGGGCACAAGTGCAGGCTAGGCTTAAGGCTTGGGCACAAGTGCAGTGCTGGCTAGGCTTAAGGCCGGGGCACAAGTGCGGGCTAGACTTAAGGCCGGGGCACAAGTGCTGGCTAGACTTAAGGCCTGGGCACAAGTGCGGGCTAGGCTTAAGGCCTGGGCACAAGTGAGGGCTAGGCTTAAGGCCGGGGCACAAGTGCGGGCTAGGCTTAAGGCCGGGGCACAAGTGCGGGCTAGGCTTAAGGCCGGGGCACAAGTGCGGGCTAGGCTTAAGGCCGGGGCACAAGTGCGGGCTAGGCTTAAGGTTGGGGCACAAGTGCGGGCTAGGCTTAAGGCCGGGGCACAAGTGCGGGCTAGGCTTAAGGCCGGGGCACAAGTGCGGGCTAGGCTTAAGGCCGGGGCACAAGTGCGGGCTAGGCTTAAGGATGGGGCACAAGTGCGGGCTAGGCTTAAGGCCGGGGCACAAGTGCGGGCTAGGCTTAAGGCCGGGGCACAAGTGCGGGCTAGGCTTAAGGCCGGGGCACAAGTGCGGGCTAGGCTTAAGGCCTGGGCACAAGTGCAGTGCTGGCTAGGATCAAGGCAGGGGGCACAAGTGCTGGCTAGGCTTAAGGCATGAGCACAAGTGCGAGCTAGGCTTAAGGCCTGGGCACAAGTGCGGGCTAGGCTTAAGGCCGGGGCACAAGTGCGGGCTAGGCTTAAGGCCGGGGCACAAGTGCGGGCTAGGCTTAAGGCCTGGGCACAAGTGCAGTGCTGGCTAGGATCAAGGCAGGGGGCACAAGTGCTGGCTAGGCTTAAGGCATGAGCACAAGTGCGAGCTAGGCTTAAGGCCTGGGCACAAGTGCGGGCTAGGCTTAAGGCCTAGGCACAAGTGCGGGCTAGGCTTAAGGCTTGGGCACAAGTGCAGTGCTGGCTAGGATCAAGGCAGGGGGTACAAGTGCTAGCTAGGCTTAAGGCCGGGGCACAAGTGCGGGCTAGGCTTAAGGCCTGGGCACAAGTGCGGGCTAGGCTTAAGGCCTGGGCACAAGTGCGGGCTAGGCTTAAGGCCGGGGCACAAGTGCGGGCTAGGCTTAAGGCCGGGGCACAAGTGCGGGCTAGGTTAAGGCCGGGGCACAAGTGCGGGCTAGGCTTAAGGCCGGGGCACAAGTGCGGGCAAGGCTTAAGGCTGGGGCACAAGTGCGGGATAGGCTTAAGGCTGGGGCACAAGTGCGGGCTAGGCTTAAGGATGGGGCACAAGTGCGGGCTAGGCTTAAGGCCGGGGCACAATTGCGGGCTAGGCTTAAGGCCGGGGCACAAGTGCGGGCTAGGCTTAAGGCCGGGGCACAAGTGCGGGCTAGGCTTAAAGCCGGGGCACAAGTGCGGGCTAGGCTTAAGGCCGGGGCACAAGTGCAGGCTGGGCTTAAGGCCGGGGCACAAGTGCGAGCTAGGCTTAAGGCCTGGGCACAAGTGCGGGCTAGGCTTAAGGCCTAGGCACAAGTGCGGGCTAGGCTTAAGGCATGGGCACAAGTGCGGGCTAGGCTTAAGGCTTGGGCACAAGTGCGGGCTAGGCTTAAGGCTTGGGCACAAGTGCAGTGATGGCTAGGATCAAGGCAGGGGGCACAAGTGCTGGCTAGGCTTAAGGCCTGGGCACAAGTGCGGGCTAGGCTTAAGGCCGGGGCACAAGTGCGGGCTAGGCTTAAGCCCGGGACACAAGTGCGGGCTAGGCTTAAGGCCGGGGCACAAGTGCGGGCTAGGCTTAAGGCCTGGGCACAAGTGCGGGCTAGGCTTAAGGCCTGGGCACAAGTGCGGGCTAAGCTTAAGGCCGGGGCAAAAGTGCGGGCTAGGTTTAAGGCCTGGGCACAAGTGCGGGCTAAGCTTAAGGCCGGGGCACAAGTGCGGGCTAGGTTTAAGGCCTGGGCACAAGTGCGGGCTAGGCTTAAGGCCTGGGCACAAGTGCGGGCTAGGCTTAAGGCCTGGGCACAAGTGCGGGCTAGGCTTAAGGCCTGGGCACAAGTGCGGGCTAGGCTTAAGGCCTGGGCACAAGTGCGGGCTAGGCTTAAGGCCTGGGCACAAGTGCGGGCTAGGCTTAAGGCCTGGGCACAAGTGCGGGCTAGGCTTAAGGCCGGGGCACAAGTGCGGGCTAGGTTTAAGGCCTGGGCACAAGTGCGGGCTAGGCTTAAGGCCTGGGCACAAGTGCGGGCTAGGCTTAAGGCCTGGGCACAAGTGCAGGCTAGGCTTAAGGCTTGGGCACAAGTGCAGTGCTGGCTAGGCTTAAGGCCGGGGCACAAGTGCGGGCTAGACTTAAGGCCGGGGCACAAGTGCGGGCTAGACTTAAGGCCTGGGCACAAGTGCGGGCTAGGCTTAAGGCCTGGGCACAAGTGAGGGCTAGGCTTAAGGCCGGGGCACAAGTGCGGGCTAGGCTTAAGGCCGGGGCACAAGTGCGGGCTAGGCTTAAGGCCGGGACACAAGTGCGGGCTAGGCTTAAGGCCGGGGCACAAGTGCGGGCTAGGCTTAAGGCCTGGGCACAAGTGCGGGCTAGGCTTAAGGCCTGGGCACAAGTGAGGGCTAGGCTTAAGGCCGGGGCACAAGTGCGGGCTAGGCTTAAGGCCGGGGCACAAGTGCGGGCTAGGCTTTAGCCCGGGACACAAGTGCGGGCTAGGCTTAAGGCCGGGGCACAAGTGCGGGCTAGGCTTAAGGCCTGGGCACAAGTGCGGGCTAGGCTTAAGGCCTGGGCACAAGTGCGGGCTAAGCTTAAGGCCGGGGCAAAAGTGCGGGCTAGGCTTAAGGCCTGGGCACAAGTGCGGGCTAGGCTTAAGGCCTGGGCACAAGTGCGGGCTAAGCTTAAGGCCGGGGCACAAGTGCGGGCTAGGTTTAAGGCCTGGGCACAAGTGCGGGCTAGGCTTAAGGCCTGGGCACAAGTGCGGGCTAGGCTTAAGGCCTGGGCACAAGTGCGGGCTAGGCTTAAGGCCTGGGCACAAGTGCGGGCTAGGCTTAAGGCCTGGGCACAAGTGCGGGCTAGGCTTAAGGCCTGGGCACAAGTGCGGGCTAGGCTTAATGCCTGGGCACAAGTGCGGGCTAGGCTTAAGGCCGGGGCACAAGTGCGGGCTAGGTTTAAGGCCTGGGCACAAGTGCGGGCTAGGCTTAAGGCCTGGGCACAAGTGCGGGCTAGGCTTAAGGCCTGGGCACAAGTGCAGGCTAGGCTTAAGGCTTGGGCACAAGTGCAGTGCTGGCTAGGCTTAAGGCCGGGGCACAAGTGCGGGCTAGACTTAAGGCCGGGGCACAAGTGCTGGCTAGACTTAAGGCCTGGGCACAAGTGCGGGCTAGGCTTAAGGCCTGGGCACAAGTGAGGGCTAGGCTTAAGGCCGGGGCACAAGTGCGGGCTAGGCTTAAGGCCGGGGCACAAGTGCGGGCTAGGCTTAAGGCCGGGGCACAAGTGCGGGCTAGGCTTAAGGCCGGGGCACAAGTGCGGGCTAGGCTTAAGGATGGGGCACAAGTGCGGGCTAGGCTTAAGGCCGGGGCACAAGTGCGGGCTAGGCTTAAGGCCGGGGCACAAGTGCGGGCTAGGCTTAAGGCCGGGGCACAAGTTCGGGCTAGGCTTAAAGCCGGGGCACAAGTGCGGGCTAGGCTTAAGGCCGGGGCACAAGTGCGGGCTGGGCTTAAGGCCTGGGCACAAGTGCGAGCTAGGCTTAAGGCCTGGGCACAAGTGCGGGCTAGGCTTAAGGCCTAGGCACAAGTGCGGGCTAGGATTAAGGCATGGGCACAAGTGCGGGCTAGGCTTAAGGCTTGGGCACAAGTGCAGTGATGGCTAGGATCCAGGCAGGGGGCACAAGTGCTGGCTAGGCTTAAGGCCTGGGCACAAGTGCGGGCTAGGCTTAAGGCCGGGGCACAAGTGCGGGCTAGGCTTAAGGCCGGGGCACAAGTGCGGGCTAGGCTTAAGGCCTGGGCACAAGTGCGGGCTAGGCTTAAGGCCTGGGCACAAGTGCGGGCTAGGCTTAAGGCCTGGGCACAAGTGCGGGCTAGGCTTAAGGCCGGGGCAAAAGTGCGGGCTAGGCTTAAGGCCTGGGCACAAGTGCGGGCTAAGCTTAAGGCCTGGGCACAAGTGCGGGCTAGGTTTAAGGCCTGGGCACAAGTGCGGGCTAGGCTTAAGGCCTGGGCACAAGTGCGGGCTAGGCTTAAGGCCTGTGCACAAGTGCGGGCTAGGCTTAAGGCCTGGGCACAAGTGCGGGCTAGGCTTAAGGCCTGGGCACAAGTGCGGGCTAGGCTTAATGCCTGGGCACAAGTGCGGGCTAGGCTTAAGGCCGGGGCACAAGTGCGGGCTAGGTTTAAGGCCTGGGCACAAGTGCGGGCTAGGCTTAAGGCCTGGGCACAAGTGCGGGCTAGGCTTAAGGCCTGTGCACAAGTGCGGGCTAGGCTTAAGGCCGGGGCACAAGTGCGGGCTAGGCTTAAGGCCGGGGCACAAGTGCGGGCTAGGCTTAAAGCCGGGGCACAAGTGCGGGCTAGGCTTAAGGCCGGGGCACAAGTGCGGGCTGGGCTTAAGGCCTGGGCACAAGTGCGAGCTAGGCTTAAGGCCTGGGCACAAGTGCGGGCTAGGCTTAAGGCCTAGGCACAAGTGCGGGCTAGGATTAAGGCATGGGCACAAGTGCGGGCTAGGCTTAAGGCTTGGGCACAAGTGCAGTGATGGCTAGGATCCAGGCAGGGGGCACAAGTGCTGGCTAGGCTTAAGGCCTGGGCACAAGTGCGGGCTAGGCTTAAGGCCGGGGCACAAGTGCGGGCTAGGCTTAAGGCCGGGGCACAAGTGCGGGCTAGGCTTAAGGCCTGGGCACAAGTGCGGGCTAGGCTTAAGGCCTGGGCACAAGTGCGGGCTAGGCTTAAGGCCTGGGCACAAGTGCGGGCTAGGCTTAAGGCCGGGGCAAAAGTGCGGGCTAGGCTTAAGGCCTGGGCACAAGTGCGGGCTAAGCTTAAGGCCTGGGCACAAGTGCGGGCTAGGTTTAAGGCCTGGGCACAAGTGCGGGCTAGGCTTAAGGCCTGGGCACAAGTGCGGGCTAGGCTTAAGGCCTGTGCACAAGTGCGGGCTAGGCTTAAGGCCTGGGCACAAGTGCGGGCTAGGCTTAAGGCCTGGGCACAAGTGCGGGCTAGGCTTAATGCCTGGGCACAAGTGCGGGCTAGGCTTAAGGCCGGGGCACAAGTGCGGGCTAGGTTTAAGGCCTGGGCACAAGTGCGGGCTAGGCTTAAGGCCTGGGCACAAGTGCGGGCTAGGCTTAAGGCCTGGGCACAAGTGCAGGCTAGGCTTAAGGCTTGGGCACAAGTGCAGTGCTGGCTAGGCTTAAGGCCGGGGCACAAGTGCGGGCTAGGCTTAAGGCCGGGGCACAAGTGCGGGCTAGGCTTAAGGCCGGGGCACAAGTGTGGGCTAGGCTTAAGGCCTGGGCACAAGTGAGGGCTAGGCTTAAGGCCTGGGCACAAGTGCGGGCTAGGCTTAAGGCCTGGGCACAAGTGCGGGCTAGGCTTATGGCCTGGGCACAAGTGCGGGCTAGGCTTAAGGCCTGGGCACAAGTGCGGGCTAGGCTTAAGGCCTGGGCACAAGTGCGGGCTAGGCTTAAGGCTTGGGCACAAGTGCGGGCTAGGCTTAAGGCCTGGGCACAAGTGCGGGCTAGGCTTAAGGCCTGGGCACAAGTGCGGGCTAGGCTTAAGGCCTGGGCACAAGTGCGGGCTAGGCTTAAGGTCTGGGCACAAGTGCAGTGCTGGCTAGGATCAAGGCAAAGGGCACAAGTGCTGGCTAGGCTTAAGGCATGGGCACAAGTGCAAGCTAGGCTTAAGGCCTGGGCACAAGTGCGGGCTAGGCTTAAGGCCTGGGCACAAGTGCGGGCTAGGCTTAAGGCCTGGGCACAAGTGCGGGCTAGGCTTAAGGCCTGGGCACAAGTGCGGGCTAGGCTTAAGGCCTGGGCACAAGTGCGGGCTAGGCTTAAGGCCTGGGCACAAGTGCGGGCTGGGCTTAAGGCCGTGGCACAAGTGCGGGCTGGGCTTAAGGCATGGGCACAAGTGCGGGCTGGGCTTAAGGCCTGGGCACAAGTGCGGGCTAGGCTTAAGGCCTGGGCACAAGTGCGGGCTAGGCTTAAGGCCTGGGCACAAGTGCGGGCTAGGCTTAAGGCCTGGGCACAAGTGCGGGCTAGGCTTAAGGCCTGGGCACAAGTGCGGGCTAGGCTTAAGGCCTGGGCACAAGTGCAGGCTCGGCTTAAGGCCTGGGCACAAGTGCAGGCTAGGCTTAAGTCTTGGGCACAAGTGCAGTGCTGGCTAGGCTTAAGGCCGGGTCACAAGTGCGGGCTAGACTTAAGGCCGGGGCACAAGTGCGGGCTAGACTTAAGGCCGGGGCACAAGTGCGGGCTAGGCTTAAGGCCGGGGCACAATTGCGGGCTAGGCTTAAGGCCGGGGCACAAGTACGGGCTAGGCTTAAGGCCGGGGCACAATTGCGAGCTAGGCTTAAGGCCGGGGCACAAGTGCGGGCTAGGCTTAAGGCCTGGGCACAAGTGCGGGCTAGGCTTAAGGCCTGGGCACAAGTGCGGGCTAGGCTTAAGGCTTGGGCACAAGTGCGGGCTAGGCTTAAGGCCTGGGCACAAGTGCGGGCTAGGCTTAAGGCCTGGGCACAAGTGCAGTGCTGGCTAGGATCAAGGCAAAGGGCACAAGTGCTGGCTAGGCTTAAGGCATGGGCACAAGTGCAAGCTAGGCTAAAAGGCCTGGGCACAAGTGCGGGCTAGGCTTAAGGCCTGGGCACAAGTGCGGGCTAGGCTTAAGGCATGGGCACAAGTGCAGTGCTGGCTAGGAGCAAGGCAGGGGGCACAAGTGCTGGCTATGCTTAAGGCATGGGCACAAGTGCGGGCTAGGCTTAAGGCCTGGGCACAAGTGCGGGCTAGGCTTAAGGCCTGGGCACGAGTGCGGGCTAGGCTTAAGGCCTGGGCACAAGTGCGGGCTGGGCTTAGGACCTGGGCACAAGTGCGGGCTGGGCTTAAGGCCTGGGCACAAGTGCGGGCTAGGCTTAAGGCCGGGGCACAAGTGCGGGCTGGGCTTAAGGCCTGGGCACAAGTGCGGGCTGGGCTTAAGGCCTGGGCACAAGTGCGGGCTAGGCTTAGGGCCTGGGCACAAGTGCGGGCTAGGCTTAAGGCCTGGGCACAAGTGCGGGCTAGGCTTAAGGCCTGGCCACAAGTGCGCGCTAGGCTTAAGGCCTGGGCACAAGTGCGGGCTAGGCTTAAGGCCTGGGCACAAGTGCGGGCTAGGCTTAAGGCCTGGGCACAAGTGCGGGCTAGGCTTAAGGCCTGGGCACAAGTGCAGGCTAGGCTTAAGGCTTGGGCACAAGTGCAGTGCTGGCTAGGCTTAAGGCCGGGGCACAAGTGCGGGCTAGACTTAAGGCCGGGGCACAAGTGCGGGCTAGGCTTAAGGCCGGGGCACAATTGCGGGCTAGGCTTAAGGCCGGGGCACAATTGCGGGCTAGGCTTAAGGCCGGGGCACAAGTGCGGGCTAGGCTTAAGGCCTTGGCACAAGTGCGGGCTAGGCTTAAGGCCTGGGCACAAGTGCGGGCTAGGCTTAAGGCTTGGTCACAAGTGCCGGCTAGGCTTAAGGCCTGGGCACAAGTGCGGGCTAGGTTTAAGGCCTGGGCACAAGTGCGGCTAGGCTTAAGGCCTGGGCACAAGTGCGGGCTAGGCTTAAGGCCGGGGCACAAGTGCGGGCTAGGCTTAAGGCCGGGGCACAAGTGCGGGCTAGGCTTAAGGCCGGGGCACAAGTGCAGGCTAGGCTTAAGGCCGGGGCACAAGTGCGGGCTAGGCTTAAGGCCTAGGCACAAGTGCGGGCTAGGCTTAAGGCTTGGGCACAAGTGCAGTGCTGGCTAGGATCAAGGCAGGGGGTACAAGTGCTAGCTAGGCTTAAGGCCGGGGCACAAGTGCGGGCTAGGCTTAAGGCCTGGGCACAAGTGCGGGCTAGGCTTAAGGCCTGGGCACAAGTGCGGGCTAGGCTTAAGGCCGGGGCACAAGTGCGGGCTAGGCTTAAGGCCGGGGCACAAGTGCGGGCTAGGTTAAGGCCGGGGCACAAGTGCGGGCTAGGCTTAAGGCCGGGGCACAAGTGCGGGCAAGGCTTAAGGCCGGGGCACAAGTGCGGGCTAGGCTTAAGGCTGGGGCACAAGTGCGGGCTAGGCTTAAGGATGGGGCACAAGTGCGGGCTAGGCTTAAGGCCGGGGCACAATTGCGGGCTAGGCTTAAGGCCGGGGCACAAGTGCGGGCTAGGCTTAAGGCCGGGTCACAAGTGCGGGCTAGACTTAAGGCCGGGGCACAAGTGCGGGCTAGACTTAAGGCCGGGGCACAAGTGCGGGCTAGGCTTAAGGCCGGGGCACAATTGCGGGCTAGGCTTAAGGCCGGGGCACAAGTACGGGCTAGGCTTAAGGCCGGGGCACAATTGCGAGCTAGGCTTAAGGCCGGGGCACAAGTGCGGGCTAGGCTTAAGGCCTGGGCACAAGTGCGGGCTAGGCTTAAGGCCTGGGCACAAGTGCGGGCTAGGCTTAAGGCTTGGGCACAAGTGCGGGCTAGGCTTAAGGCCTGGGCACAAGTGCGGGCTAGGCTTAAGGCCTGGGCACAAGTGCAGTGCTGGCTAGGATCAAGGCAAAGGGCACAAGTGCTGGCTAGGCTTAAGGCATGGGCACAAGTGCAAGCTAGGCTAAAAGGCCTGGGCACAAGTGCGGGCTAGGCTTAAGGCCTGGGCACAAGTGCGGGCTAGGCTTAAGGCATGGGCACAAGTGCAGTGCTGGCTAGGAGCAAGGCAGGGGGCACAAGTGCTGGCTATGCTTAAGGCATGGGCACAAGTGCGGGCTAGGCTTAAGGCCTGGGCACAAGTGCGGGCTAGGCTTAAGGCCTGGGCACGAGTGCGGGCTAGGCTTAAGGCCTGGGCACAAGTGCGGGCTGGGCTTAGGACCTGGGCACAAGTGCGGGCTGGGCTTAAGGCCTGGGCACAAGTGCGGGCTAGGCTTAAGGCCGGGGCACAAGTGCGGGCTGGGCTTAAGGCCTGGGCACAAGTGCGGGCTGGGCTTAAGGCCTGGGCACAAGTGCGGGCTAGGCTTAGGGCCTGGGCACAAGTGCGGGCTAGGCTTAAGGCCTGGGCACAAGTGCGGGCTAGGCTTAAGGCCTGGCCACAAGTGCGCGCTAGGCTTAAGGCCTGGGCACAAGTGCGGGCTAGGCTTAAGGCCTGGGCACAAGTGCGGGCTAGGCTTAAGGCCTGGGCACAAGTGCGGGCTAGGCTTAAGGCCTGGGCACAAGTGCAGGCTAGGCTTAAGGCTTGGGCACAAGTGCAGTGCTGGCTAGGCTTAAGGCCGGGGCACAAGTGCGGGCTAGACTTAAGGCCGGGGCACAAGTGCGGGCTAGGCTTAAGGCCGGGGCACAATTGCGGGCTAGGCTTAAGGCCGGGGCACAATTGCGGGCTAGGCTTAAGGCCGGGGCACAAGTGCGGGCTAGGCTTAAGGCCTTGGCACAAGTGCGGGCTAGGCTTAAGGCCTGGGCACAAGTGCGGGCTAGGCTTAAGGCTTGGTCACAAGTGCCGGCTAGGCTTAAGGCCTGGGCACAAGTGCGGGCTAGGTTTAAGGCCTGGGCACAAGTGCGGCTAGGCTTAAGGCCTGGGCACAAGTGCGGGCTAGGCTTAAGGCCGGGGCACAAGTGCGGGCTAGGCTTAAGGCCGGGGCACAAGTGCGGGCTAGGCTTAAGGCCGGGGCACAAGTGCAGGCTAGGCTTAAGGCCGGGGCACAAGTGCGGGCTAGGCTTAAGGCCTAGGCACAAGTGCGGGCTAGGCTTAAGGCTTGGGCACAAGTGCAGTGCTGGCTAGGATCAAGGCAGGGGGTACAAGTGCTAGCTAGGCTTAAGGCCGGGGCACAAGTGCGGGCTAGGCTTAAGGCCTGGGCACAAGTGCGGGCTAGGCTTAAGGCCTGGGCACAAGTGCGGGCTAGGCTTAAGGCCGGGGCACAAGTGCGGGCTAGGCTTAAGGCCGGGGCACAAGTGCGGGCTAGGTTAAGGCCGGGGCACAAGTGCGGGCTAGGCTTAAGGCCGGGGCACAAGTGCGGGCAAGGCTTAAGGCCGGGGCACAAGTGCGGGCTAGGCTTAAGGCTGGGGCACAAGTGCGGGCTAGGCTTAAGGATGGGGCACAAGTGCGGGCTAGGCTTAAGGCCGGGGCACAATTGCGGGCTAGGCTTAAGGCCGGGGCACAAGTGCGGGCTAGGCTTAAGGCCGGGGCACAAGTGCGGGCTAGGCTTAAAGCCGGGGCACAAGTGCGGGCTAGGCTTAAGGACGGGGCACAAGTGCAGGCTGGGCTTAAGGCCGGGGCACAAGTGCGAGCTAGGCTTAAGGCCTGGGCACAAGTGCGGGCTAGGCTTAAGGCCTAGGCACAAGTGCGGGCTAGGCTTAAGGCATGGGCACAAGTGCGGGCTAGGCTTAAGGCTTGGGCACAAGTGCGGGCTAGGCTTAAGGCTTGGGCACAAGTGCAGTGATGGCTAGGATCAAGGCAGGGTGCACAAGTGCTGGCTAGGCTTAAGGCCTGGGCACAAGTGCGGGCTAGGCTTAAGGCCGGGGCACAAGTGCGGGCTAGGCTTAAGCCCGGGACACAAGTGCGGGCTAGGCTTAAGGCCGGGGCACAAGTGCGGGCTAGGCTTAAGGCCTGGGCACAAGTGCGGGCTAGGCTTAAGGCCTGGGCACAAGTGCGGGCTAAGCTTAAGGCCGGGGCAAAAGTGCGGGCTAGGCTTAAGGCCTGGGCACAAGTGCGGGCTAAACTTAAGGCCGGGGCACAAGTGCGGGCTAGGTTTAAGGCCTGGGCACAAGTGCGGGCTAGGCTTAAGGCCTGGGCACAAGTGCGGGCTAGGCTTAAGGCCTGGGCACAAGTGCGGGCTAGGCTTAAGGCCTGGGCACAAGTGCGGGCTAGGCTTAAGGCCTGGGCACAAGTGCGGGCTAGGCTTAAGGCCTGGGCACAAGTGCGGGCTAGGCTTAAGGCCTGGGCACAAGTGCGGGCTAGGCTTAAGGCCGGGGCACAAGTGCGGGCTAGGTTTAAGGCCTGGGCACAAGTGCGGGCTAGGCTTAAGGCCTGGGCACAAGTGCGGGCTAGGCTTAAGGCCTGGGCACAAGTGCAGGCTAGGCTTAAGGCTTGGGCACAAGTGCAGTGCTGGCTAGGCTTAAGGCCGGGGCACAAGTGCGGGCTAGGCTTAAGCCCGGGACACAAGTGCGGGCTAGGCTTAAGGCCGGGGCACAAGTGCGGGCTAGGCTTAAGGCCTGGGCACAAGTGCGGGCTAGGCTTAAGGCCTGGGCACAAGTGCGGGCTAAGCTTAAGGCCGGGGCAAAAGTGCGGGCTAGGTTTAAGGCCTGGGCACAAGTGCGGGCTAAGCTTAAGGCCGGGGCACAAGTGCGGGCTAGGTTTAAGGCCTGGGCACAAGTGCGGGCTAGGCTTAAGGCCTGGGCACAAGTGCGGGCTAGGCTTAAGGCCTGGGCACAAGTGCGGGCTAGGCTTAAGGCCTGGGCACAAGTGCGGGCTAGGCTTAAGGCCTGGGCACAAGTGCGGGCTAGGCTTAAGGCCTGGGCACAAGTGCGGGCTAGGCTTAAGGCCTGGGCACAAGTGCGGGCTAGGCTTAAGGCCGGGGCACAAGTGCGGGCTAGGCTTAAGGCCTGGGCACAAGTGCGGGCTAGGCTTAAGGCCTGGGCACAAGTGCAGGCTAGGCTTAAGGCTTGGGCACAAGTGCAGTGCTGGCTAGGCTTAAGGCCGGGGCACAAGTGCGGGCTAGACTTAAGGCCGGGGCACAAGTGCGGGCTAGACTTAAGGCCTGGGCACAAGTGCGGGCTAGGCTTAAGGCCTGGGCACAAGTGAGGGCTAGGCTTAAGGCCGGGGCACAAGTGCGGGCTAGGCTTAAGGCCGGGGCACAAGTGCGGGCTAGGCTTAAGGCCGGGACACAAGTGCGGGCTAGGCTTAAGGCCGGGGCACAAGTGCGGGCTAGGCTTAAGGCCTGGGCACAAGTGCGGGCTAGGCTTAAGGCCTGGGCACAAGTGAGGGCTAGGCTTAAGGCCGGGGCACAAGTGCGGGCTAGGCTTAAGGCCGGGGCACAAGTGCGGGCTAGGCTTTAGCCCGGGACACAAGTGCGGGCTAGGCTTAAGGCCGGGGCACAAGTGCGGGCTAGGCTTAAGGCCTGGGCACAAGTGCGGGCTAGGCTTAAGGCCTGGGCACAAGTGCGGGCTAAGCTTAAGGCCGGGGCAAAAGTGCGGGCTAGGCTTAAGGCCTGGGCACAAGTGCGGGCTAGGCTTAAGGCCTGGGCACAAGTGCGGGCTAAGCTTAAGGCCGGGGCACAAGTGCGGGCTAGGTTTAAGGCCTGGGCACAAGTGCGGGCTAGGCTTAAGGCCTGGGCACAAGTGCGGGCTAGGCTTAAGGCCTGGGCACAAGTGCGGGCTAGGCTTAAGGCCTGGGCACAAGTGCGGGCTAGGCTTAAGGCCTGGGCACAAGTGCGGGCTAGGCTTAAGGCCTGGGCACAAGTGCGGGCTAGGCTTAATGCCTGGGCACAAGTGCGGGCTAGGCTTAAGGCCTGGGCACAAGTGCGGGCTAGGCTTAAGGCCTGGGCACAAGTGCAGGCTAGGCTTAAGGCTTGGGCACAAGTGCAGTGCTGGCTAGGCTTAAGGCCGGGGCACAAGTGCGGGCTAGGCTTAAGGCCGGGGCACAAGTGCTGGCTAGACTTAAGGCCTGGGCACAAGTGCGGGCTAGGCTTAAGGCCTGGGCACAAGTGAGGGCTAGGCTTAAGGCCGGGGCACAAGTGCGGGCTAGGCTTAAGGCCGGGGCACAAGTGCGGGCTAGGCTTAAGGCCGGGGCACAAGTGCGGGCTAGGCTTAAGGATGGGGCACAAGTGCGGGCTAGGCTTAAGGCCGGGGCACAAGTGCGGGCTAGGCTTAAGGCCGGGGCACAAGTGCGGGCTAGGCTTAAGGCCGGGGCACAAGTGCGGGCTAGGCTTAAAGCCGGGGCACAAGTGCGGGCTAGGCTTAAGGCCGGGGCACAAGTGCGGGCTGGGCTTAAGGCCTGGGCACAAGTGCGAGCTAGGCTTAAGGCCTGGGCACAAGTGCGGGCTAGGCTTAAGGCCTAGGCACAAGTGCGGGCTAGGATTAAGGCATGGGCACAAGTGCGGGCTAGGCTTAAGGCTTGGGCACAAGTGCAGTGATGGCTAGGATCCAGGCAGGGGGCACAAGTGCTGGCTAGGCTTAAGGCCTGGGCACAAGTGCGGGCTAGGCTTAAGGCCGGGGCACAAGTGCGGGCTAGGCTTAAGGCCGGGGCACAAGTGCGGGCTAGGCTTAAGGCCTGGGCACAAGTGCGGGCTAGGCTTAAGGCCTGGGCACAAGTGCGGGCTAGGCTTAAGGCCTGGGCACAAGTGCGGGCTAGGCTTAAGGCCGGGGCAAAAGTGCGGGCTAGGCTTAAGGCCTGGGCACAAGTGCGGGCTAAGCTTAAGGCCTGGGCACAAGTGCGGGCTAGGTTTAAGGCCTGGGCACAAGTGCGGGCTAGGCTTAAGGCCTGGGCACAAGTGCGGGCTAGGCTTAAGGCCTGTGCACAAGTGCGGGCTAGGCTTAAGGCCTGGGCACAAGTGCGGGCTAGGCTTAAGGCCTGGGCACAAGTGCGGGCTAGGCTTAAGGCCTGGGCACAAGTGCGGGCTAGGCTTAAGGCTTGGGCACAAGTGCGGGCTAGGCTTAAGGCCTGGGCACAAGTGCGGGCTAGGCTTAAGGCCTGGGCACAAGTGCAGTGCTGGCTAGGATCAAGGCAAAGGGCACAAGTGCTGGCTAGGCTTAAGGCATGGGCACAAGTGCAAGCTAGGCTAAAAGGCCTGGGCACAAGTGCGGGCTAGGCTTAAGGCCTGGGCACAAGTGCGGGCTAGGCTTAAGGCATGGGCACAAGTGCAGTGCTGGCTAGGAGCAAGGCAGGGGGCACAAGTGCTGGCTATGCTTAAGGCATGGGCACAAGTGCGGGCTAGGCTTAAGGCCTGGGCACAAGTGCGGGCTAGGCTTAAGGCCTGGGCACGAGTGCGGGCTAGGCTTAAGGCCTGGGCACAAGTGCGGGCTGGGCTTAGGACCTGGGCACAAGTGCGGGCTGGGCTTAAGGCCTGGGCACAAGTGCGGGCTAGGCTTAAGGCCGGGGCACAAGTGCGGGCTGGGCTTAAGGCCTGGGCACAAGTGCGGGCTGGGCTTAAGGCCTGGGCACAAGTGCGGGCTAGGCTTAGGGCCTGGGCACAAGTGCGGGCTAGGCTTAAGGCCTGGGCACAAGTGCGGGCTAGGCTTAAGGCCTGGCCACAAGTGCGCGCTAGGCTTAAGGCCTGGGCACAAGTGCGGGCTAGGCTTAAGGCCTGGGCACAAGTGCGGGCTAGGCTTAAGGCCTGGGCACAAGTGCGGGCTAGGCTTAAGGCCTGGGCACAAGTGCAGGCTAGGCTTAAGGCTTGGGCACAAGTGCAGTGCTGGCTAGGCTTAAGGCCGGGGCACAAGTGCGGGCTAGACTTAAGGCCGGGGCACAAGTGCGGGCTAGGCTTAAGGCCGGGGCACAATTGCGGGCTAGGCTTAAGGCCGGGGCACAATTGCGGGCTAGGCTTAAGGCCGGGGCACAAGTGCGGGCTAGGCTTAAGGCCTTGGCACAAGTGCGGGCTAGGCTTAAGGCCTGGGCACAAGTGCGGGCTAGGCTTAAGGCTTGGTCACAAGTGCCGGCTAGGCTTAAGGCCTGGGCACAAGTGCGGGCTAGGTTTAAGGCCTGGGCACAAGTGCGGCTAGGCTTAAGGCCTGGGCACAAGTGCGGGCTAGGCTTAAGGCCGGGGCACAAGTGCGGGCTAGGCTTAAGGCCGGGGCACAAGTGCGGGCTAGGCTTAAGGCCGGGGCACAAGTGCAGGCTAGGCTTAAGGCCGGGGCACAAGTGCGGGCTAGGCTTAAGGCCTAGGCACAAGTGCGGGCTAGGCTTAAGGCTTGGGCACAAGTGCAGTGCTGGCTAGGATCAAGGCAGGGGGTACAAGTGCTAGCTAGGCTTAAGGCCGGGGCACAAGTGCGGGCTAGGCTTAAGGCCTGGGCACAAGTGCGGGCTAGGCTTAAGGCCTGGGCACAAGTGCGGGCTAGGCTTAAGGCCGGGGCACAAGTGCGGGCTAGGCTTAAGGCCGGGGCACAAGTGCGGGCTAGGTTAAGGCCGGGGCACAAGTGCGGGCTAGGCTTAAGGCCGGGGCACAAGTGCGGGCAAGGCTTAAGGCCGGGGCACAAGTGCGGGCTAGGCTTAAGGCTGGGGCACAAGTGCGGGCTAGGCTTAAGGATGGGGCACAAGTGCGGGCTAGGCTTAAGGCCGGGGCACAATTGCGGGCTAGGCTTAAGGCCGGGGCACAAGTGCGGGCTAGGCTTAAGGCCGGGGCACAAGTGCGGGCTAGGCTTAAAGCCGGGGCACAAGTGCGGGCTAGGCTTAAGGACGGGGCACAAGTGCAGGCTGGGCTTAAGGCCGGGGCACAAGTGCGAGCTAGGCTTAAGGCCTGGGCACAAGTGCGGGCTAGGCTTAAGGCCTAGGCACAAGTGCGGGCTAGGCTTAAGGCATGGGCACAAGTGCGGGCTAGGCTTAAGGCTTGGGCACAAGTGCGGGCTAGGCTTAAGGCTTGGGCACAAGTGCAGTGATGGCTAGGATCAAGGCAGGGTGCACAAGTGCTGGCTAGGCTTAAGGCCTGGGCACAAGTGCGGGCTAGGCTTAAGGCCGGGGCACAAGTGCGGGCTAGGCTTAAGCCCGGGACACAAGTGCGGGCTAGGCTTAAGGCCGGGGCACAAGTGCGGGCTAGGCTTAAGGCCTGGGCACAAGTGCGGGCTAGGCTTAAGGCCTGGGCACAAGTGCGGGCTAAGCTTAAGGCCGGGGCAAAAGTGCGGGCTAGGCTTAAGGCCTGGGCACAAGTGCGGGCTAAACTTAAGGCCGGGGCACAAGTGCGGGCTAGGTTTAAGGCCTGGGCACAAGTGCGGGCTAGGCTTAAGGCCTGGGCACAAGTGCGGGCTAGGCTTAAGGCCTGGGCACAAGTGCGGGCTAGGCTTAAGGCCTGGGCACAAGTGCGGGCTAGGCTTAAGGCCTGGGCACAAGTGCGGGCTAGGCTTAAGGCCTGGGCACAAGTGCGGGCTAGGCTTAAGGCCTGGGCACAAGTGCGGGCTAGGCTTAAGGCCGGGGCACAAGTGCGGGCTAGGTTTAAGGCCTGGGCACAAGTGCGGGCTAGGCTTAAGGCCTGGGCACAAGTGCGGGCTAGGCTTAAGGCCTGGGCACAAGTGCAGGCTAGGCTTAAGGCTTGGGCACAAGTGCAGTGCTGGCTAGGCTTAAGGCCGGGGCACAAGTGCGGGCTAGGCTTAAGCCCGGGACACAAGTGCGGGCTAGGCTTAAGGCCGGGGCACAAGTGCGGGCTAGGCTTAAGGCCTGGGCACAAGTGCGGGCTAGGCTTAAGGCCTGGGCACAAGTGCGGGCTAAGCTTAAGGCCGGGGCAAAAGTGCGGGCTAGGTTTAAGGCCTGGGCACAAGTGCGGGCTAAGCTTAAGGCCGGGGCACAAGTGCGGGCTAGGTTTAAGGCCTGGGCACAAGTGCGGGCTAGGCTTAAGGCCTGGGCACAAGTGCGGGCTAGGCTTAAGGCCTGGGCACAAGTGCGGGCTAGGCTTAAGGCCTGGGCACAAGTGCGGGCTAGGCTTAAGGCCTGGGCACAAGTGCGGGCTAGGCTTAAGGCCTGGGCACAAGTGCGGGCTAGGCTTAAGGCCTGGGCACAAGTGCGGGCTAGGCTTAAGGCCGGGGCACAAGTGCGGGCTAGGCTTAAGGCCTGGGCACAAGTGCGGGCTAGGCTTAAGGCCTGGGCACAAGTGCAGGCTAGGCTTAAGGCTTGGGCACAAGTGCAGTGCTGGCTAGGCTTAAGGCCGGGGCACAAGTGCGGGCTAGACTTAAGGCCGGGGCACAAGTGCGGGCTAGACTTAAGGCCTGGGCACAAGTGCGGGCTAGGCTTAAGGCCTGGGCACAAGTGAGGGCTAGGCTTAAGGCCGGGGCACAAGTGCGGGCTAGGCTTAAGGCCGGGGCACAAGTGCGGGCTAGGCTTAAGGCCGGGACACAAGTGCGGGCTAGGCTTAAGGCCGGGGCACAAGTGCGGGCTAGGCTTAAGGCCTGGGCACAAGTGCGGGCTAGGCTTAAGGCCTGGGCACAAGTGAGGGCTAGGCTTAAGGCCGGGGCACAAGTGCGGGCTAGGCTTAAGGCCGGGGCACAAGTGCGGGCTAGGCTTTAGCCCGGGACACAAGTGCGGGCTAGGCTTAAGGCCGGGGCACAAGTGCGGGCTAGGCTTAAGGCCTGGGCACAAGTGCGGGCTAGGCTTAAGGCCTGGGCACAAGTGCGGGCTAAGCTTAAGGCCGGGGCAAAAGTGCGGGCTAGGCTTAAGGCCTGGGCACAAGTGCGGGCTAGGCTTAAGGCCTGGGCACAAGTGCGGGCTAAGCTTAAGGCCGGGGCACAAGTGCGGGCTAGGTTTAAGGCCTGGGCACAAGTGCGGGCTAGGCTTAAGGCCTGGGCACAAGTGCGGGCTAGGCTTAAGGCCTGGGCACAAGTGCGGGCTAGGCTTAAGGCCTGGGCACAAGTGCGGGCTAGGCTTAAGGCCTGGGCACAAGTGCGGGCTAGGCTTAAGGCCTGGGCACAAGTGCGGGCTAGGCTTAATGCCTGGGCACAAGTGCGGGCTAGGCTTAAGGCCTGGGCACAAGTGCGGGCTAGGCTTAAGGCCTGGGCACAAGTGCAGGCTAGGCTTAAGGCTTGGGCACAAGTGCAGTGCTGGCTAGGCTTAAGGCCGGGGCACAAGTGCGGGCTAGGCTTAAGGCCGGGGCACAAGTGCTGGCTAGACTTAAGGCCTGGGCACAAGTGCGGGCTAGGCTTAAGGCCTGGGCACAAGTGAGGGCTAGGCTTAAGGCCGGGGCACAAGTGCGGGCTAGGCTTAAGGCCGGGGCACAAGTGCGGGCTAGGCTTAAGGCCGGGGCACAAGTGCGGGCTAGGCTTAAGGATGGGGCACAAGTGCGGGCTAGGCTTAAGGCCGGGGCACAAGTGCGGGCTAGGCTTAAGGCCGGGGCACAAGTGCGGGCTAGGCTTAAGGCCGGGGCACAAGTGCGGGCTAGGCTTAAAGCCGGGGCACAAGTGCGGGCTAGGCTTAAGGCCGGGGCACAAGTGCGGGCTGGGCTTAAGGCCTGGGCACAAGTGCGAGCTAGGCTTAAGGCCTGGGCACAAGTGCGGGCTAGGCTTAAGGCCTAGGCACAAGTGCGGGCTAGGATTAAGGCATGGGCACAAGTGCGGGCTAGGCTTAAGGCTTGGGCACAAGTGCAGTGATGGCTAGGATCCAGGCAGGGGGCACAAGTGCTGGCTAGGCTTAAGGCCTGGGCACAAGTGCGGGCTAGGCTTAAGGCCGGGGCACAAGTGCGGGCTAGGCTTAAGGCCGGGGCACAAGTGCGGGCTAGGCTTAAGGCCGGGGCACAAGTGCGGGCTAGGCTTAAGGCCTGGGCACAAGTGCGGGCTAGGCTTAAGGCCTGGGCACAAGTGCGGGCTAGGCTTAAGGCCGGGGCAAAAGTGCGGGCTAGGCTTAAGGCCTGGGCACAAGTGCGGGCTAAGCTTAAGGCCTGGGCACAAGTGCGGGCTAGGTTTAAGGCCTGGGCACAAGTGCGGGCTAGGCTTAAGGCCTGGGCACAAGTGCGGGCTAGGCTTAAGGCCTGTGCACAAGTGCGGGCTAGGCTTAAGGCCTGGGCACAAGTGCGGGCTAGGCTTAAGGCCTGGGCACAAGTGCGGGCTAGGCTTAATGCCTGGGCACAAGTGCGGGCTAGGCTTAAGGCCGGGGCACAAGTGCGGGCTAGGTTTAAGGCCTGGGCACAAGTGCGGGCTAGGCTTAAGGCCTGGGCACAAGTGCGGGCTAGGCTTAAGGCCTGTGCACAAGTGCGGGCTAGGCTTAAGGCCGGGGCACAAGTGCGGGCTAGGCTTAAGGCCGGGGCACAAGTGCGGGCTAGGCTTAAGGCCGGGGCACAAGTGCGGGCTAGGCTTAAAGCCGGGGCACAAGTGCGGGCTAGGCTTAAGGCCGGGGCACAAGTGCGGGCTGGGCTTAAGGCCTGGGCACAAGTGCGAGCTAGGCTTAAGGCCTGGGCACAAGTGCGGGCTAGGCTTAAGGCCTGGGCACAAGTGAGGGCTAGGCTTAAGGCCGGGGCACAAGTGCGGGCTAGGCTTAAGGCCGGGGCACAAGTGCGGGCTAGGCTTTAGCCCGGGACACAAGTGCGGGCTAGGCTTAAGGCCGGGGCACAAGTGCGGGCTAGGCTTAAGGCCTGGGCACAAGTGCGGGCTAGGCTTAAGGCCTGGGCACAAGTGCGGGCTAAGCTTAAGGCCGGGGCAAAAGTGCGGGCTAGGCTTAAGGCCTGGGCACAAGTGCGGGCTAGGCTTAAGGCCTGGGCACAAGTGCGGGCTAAGCTTAAGGCCGGGGCACAAGTGCGGGCTAGGTTTCAGGCCTGGGCACAAGTGCGGGCTAGGCTTAAGGCCTGGGCACAAGTGCGGGCTAGGCTTAAGGCCTAGGCACAAGTGCGGGCTAGGCTTAAGGCCTGGGCACAAGTGCGGGCTAGGCTTAAGGCCTGGGCACAAGTGCGGGCTAGGCTTAAGGCCTGGGCACAAGTGCGGGCTAGGCTTAAGGCCTGGGCACAAGTGCGGGCTAGGCTTAATGCCTGGGCACAAGTGCGGGCTAGGCTTAAGGCCGGGGCACAAGTGCGGGCTAGGTTTAAGGCCTGGGCACAAGTGCGGGCTAGGCTTAAGGCCTGGGCACAAGTGCGGGCTAGGCTTAAGGCCTGGGCACAAGTGCAGGCTAGGCTTAAGGCTTGGGCACAAGTGCAGTGCTGGCTAGGCTTAAGGCCGGGGCACAAGTGCGGGCTAGACTTAAGGCCGGGGCACAAGTGCTGGCTAGACTTAAGGCCTGGGCACAAGTGCGGGCTAGGCTTAAGGCCTGGGCACAAGTGAGGGCTAGGCTTAATGCCTGGGCACAAGTGCGGGCTAGGCTTAAGGCCGGGGCACAAGTGCGGGCTAGGTTTAAGGCCTGGGCACAAGTGCGGGCTAGGCTTAAGGCCTGGGCACAAGTGCGGGCTAGGCTTAAGGCCTGGGCACAAGTGCAGGCTAGGCTTAAGGCTTGGGCACAAGTGCAGTGCTGGCTAGGCTTAAGGCCGGGGCACAAGTGCGGGCTAGACTTAAGGCCGGGGCACAAGTGCGGGCTACACTTAAGGCCGGGGCACAAGTGTGGGCTAGGCTTAAGGCCTGGGCACAAGTGAGGGCTAGGCTTAAGGCCTGGGCACAAGTGCGGGCTAGGCTTAAGGCCTGGGCACAAGTGCGGGCTAGGCTTATGGCCTGGGCACAAGTGCGGGCTAGGCTTAAGGCCTGGGCACAAGTGCGGGCTAGGCTTAAGGCCTGGGCACAAGTGCGGGCTAGGCTTAAGGCTTGGGCACAAGTGCGGGCTAGGCTTAAGGCCTGGGCACAAGTGCGGGCTAGGCTTAAGGCCTGGGCACAAGTGCGGGCTAGGCTTAAGGCCTGGGCACAAGTGCGGGCTAGGCTTAAGGTCTGGGCACAAGTGCAGTGCTGGCTAGGATCAAGGCAAAGGGCACAAGTGCTGGCTAGGCTTAAGGCATGGGCACAAGTGCAAGCTAGGCTTAAGGCCTGGGCACAAGTGCGGGCTAGGCTTAAGTCCTGGGCACAAGTGCGGGCTAGGCTTAAGGCCTGGGCACAAGTGCGGGCTAGGCTTAAGGCCTGGGCACAAGTGCGGGCTAGGCTTAAGGCCTGGGCACAAGTGCGGGCTAGGCTTAAGGCCTGGGCACAAGTGCGGGCTGGGCTTAAGGCCGGGGCACAAGTGCGGGCAAGGCTTAAGGCCGGGGCACAAGTGCGGGCTAGGCTTAAGGCCTGGGCACAAGTGCGGGCTAGGCTTAAGGCCTGGGCACAAGTGCGGGCTAGGCTTAAGGCCTGGGCAGTAGTGCGGGCTAGGCTTAAGGCCGGGGCAGTAGTGCGGGCTAGGCTTAAGGCCTGGGCACAAGTGCGGGCTAGGCTTAAGGCCTGGGCACAAGTGCAGGCTAGGCTTAAGTCTTGGGCACAAGTGCAGTGCTGGCTAGGCTTAAGACCGGGGCACAAGTGCGGGCTAGACTTAAGGCCGGGGCACAAGTGCGGGCTAGGCTTAAGGCCGGGGCACAATTGCGGGCTAGGCTTAAGGCCTGGGCACAAGTGCGGGCTAGGCTTAAGGCCTGGGCACAAGTGCGGGCTAGGCTTAAGGCCGGGGCACAAGTGCGGGCAAGGCTTAAGGCCGGGGCACAAGTGCGGGCTAGGCTTAAGGCCTGGGCACAAGTGCGGGCTAGGCTTAAGGCCTGGGCACAAGTGCGGGCTAGGCTTAAGGCCTGGGCAGTAGTGCGGGCTAGGCTTAAGGCCGGGGCAGTAGTGCGGGCTAGGCTTAAGGCCTGGGCACAAGTGCGGGCTAGGCTTAAGGCCTGGGCACAAGTGCAGGCTAGGCTTAAGTCTTGGGCACAAGTGCAGTGCTGGCTAGGCTTAAGGCCGGGGCACAAGTGCGGGCTAGACTTAAGGCCGGGGCACAAGTGCGGGCTAGGCTTAAGGCCGGGGCACAAGTGCGGGCTAGGCTTAAGGCCTGGGCACAAGTGCGGGCTAGGCTTAAGGCCTGGGCACAAGTGCGGGCTAGGCTTAAGGTCTGGGCACAAGTGCAGTGCTGGCTAGGATCAAGGCAAAGGGCACAAGTGCTGGCTAGGCTTAAGGCATGGGCACAAGTGCAAGCTAGGCTTAAGGCCTGGGCACAAGTGCGGGCTAGGCTTAAGTCCTGGGCACAAGTGCGGGCTAGGCTTAAGGCCTGGGCACAAGTGCGGGCTAGGCTTAAGGCCTGGGCACAAGTGCGGGCTGGGCTTAAGGCCGTGGCACAAGTGCGGGCTGGGCTTAAGGCATGGGCACAAGTGCGGGCTAGGCTTAAGGCCTGGGCACAAGTGCGGGCTAGGTTTAAGGCCTGGGCACAAGTGCGGGCTAGGCTTAAGGCCTGGGCACAAGTGCGGGCTAGGCTTAAGGCCTGGGCAGTAGTGCGGGCTAGGCTTAAGGCCTGGGCAGTAGTGCGGGCTAGGCTTAAGGCCTGGGCACAAGTGCGGGCTAGGCTTAAGGCCTGGGCACAAGTGCAGGCTAGGCTTAAGTCTTGGGCACAAGTGCAGTGCTGGCTAGGCTTAAGGCCGGGGCACAAGTGCGGGCTAGACTTAAGGCCGGGGCACAAGTGCGGGCTAGGCTTAAGGCCGGGGCACAATTGCGGGCTAGGCTTAAGGCCGGGGCACAAGTGCGGGCTAGGCTTAAGGCCGGGGCACAATTGCGGGCTAGGCTTAAGGCCGGGGCACAAGTGCGGGCTAGGCTTAAGGCCTGGGCACAAGTGCGGGCTAGGCTTAAGGCCTGGGCACAAGTGCGGGCTAGGCTTAAGGCTTGGGCACAAGTGCGGGCTAGGCTTAAGGCCTGGGCACAAGTGCGGGCTAGGCTTAAGGCCTGGGCACAAGTGCAGTGCTGGCTAGGATCAAGGCAAAGGGCACAAGTGCTGGCTAGGCTTAAGGCATGGGCACAAGTGCAAGCTAGGCTTAAGGCCTGGGCACAAGTGCGGGCTAGGCTTAAGGCCTGGGCACAAGTGCGGGCTAGGCTTAAGGCATGGGCACAAGTGCAGTGCTGGCTAGGAGCAAGGCAGGGGGCACAAGTGCTGGCTATGCTTAAGGCATGGGCACAAGTGCGGGCTAGGCTTAAGGCCTGGGCACAAGTGCGGGCTAGGTTTAAGGCCTGGGCACGAGTGCGGGCTAGGCTTAAGGCCTGGGCACAAGTGCGGGCTAGGCTTAAGGCCTGGGCACAAGTGCAGGCTAGGCTTAAGGCCTGAGCACAAGTGCGGGCTAGGCTTAAGGCCTGGGCACAAGTGCAGGCTAGGCTTAAGGCCTGGGCACAAGTGCGGGCTAGGCTTAAGGCCGGGGCACAAGTGCGGGCAAGGCTTAAGGCCGGGGCACAAGTGCGGGCTAGGCTTAAGGCCTGGGCACAAGTGCGGGCTAGGCTTAAGGCCGGGGCACAAGTGCGGGCAAGGCTTAAGGCCGGGGCACAAGTTCGGGCTAGGCTTAAGGCCGCGGCACAAGTGCGGGCTAGGCTTAAGGCCGGGGCACAAGTGCGGGCTAGGTTTAAAGCCTGGGCACAAGTGCGGGCTAGGCTTAAGGCCGGGGCACAAGTGCGGGCTAGGTTTAAAGCCTGGGCACAAGTGCGAGCTAGGCTTAAGGCCTGGGCACAAGTGCGGGCTAGGCTTAAGGCCTGGGCACAAGTGCGAGCTAGGCTTAAGGCCTGGGCACAAGTGCAAGCTAGGCTTAAGGCCTGGGCACAAGTGCAGTGCTGGCTAGGATCAAGGCAGGGGGGGGCACAAGTGCTGGCTAGGCTTAAGGCATGGGCACAAGTGCTGGCTAGGCTTAAGGCATACAGCTAACTCTTTGCACTCTTTGCATAAAGGGTTAGGCACCAATAGGGGTGAAGAGCTAGCTTTCACCCCTCTACTCTGTACTTGGACATTTAGGACTAGATCCTTTGTTGTACAGTGCGGAGCCTCTGCATAACCCCATGCTCCAAGCGACCAGGCACTTCTTGTCAGTCCTCCATGAATGGGTAATGCCTTCTTCCCCAATTACAGTCGTGCATGCGCATTCAGACGGGACAAGAGCGAAGAGTGTAAAGCTGGCCCTATGTGCATAACCAACATGAAGCTGAAGACAAAAACAAACAAACAAGCATTCAAGGGGCTCAAAAGTACGGGCTAGGCTTAAGGCCTGGGCACAAGTGCGGGCTAGGCTTAAGGCCGGGGCACAAGTGCGGGCTAGGCTTAAGGCCGGGGCACAAGTGCGGGCTAGGCTTAAGGCCTGGGCACAAGTGCAGTGCTGGCTAGGATCAAGGCAGGGGGCACAAGTGCTGGCTAGGCTTAAGGAATGAGCACAAGTGCGAGCTAGGCTTAAGGCCTGGGCACAAGTGCGGGCTAGGCTTAAGGCCTAGGCACAAGTGCGGGCTAGGCTTAAGGCCTGGGCACAAGTGCGGGCTAGGCTTAAGGCCGGGGCACAAGTGCGGGCAAGGCTTAAGGCCAGGGCACAAGTGCGGGCTAGGCTTAAGGCCTGGGCACAAGTGCGGGCTAGGCTTAAGGCCTGGGCACAAGTGCGGGCTAGGCTTAAGGCCTGGGCAGTAGTGCGGGCTAGGCTTAAGGCCGGGGCAGTAGTGCGGGCTAGGCTTAAGGCCTGGGCACAAGTGCGGGCTAGGCTTAAGGCCTGGGCACAAGTGCAGGCTAGGCTTAAGTCTTGGGCACAAGTGCAGTGCTGGCTAGGCTTAAGGCCGGGGCACAAGTGCGGGCTAGACTTAAGGCCGGGGCACAAGTGCGGGCTAGGCTTAAGGCCGGGGCACAATTGCGGGCTAGGCTTAAGGCCTGGGCACAAGTGCGGGCTAGGCTTAAGGCCTGGGCACAAGTGCGGGCTAGGCTTAAGGCCTGGGCACAAGTGCAGTGCTGGCTAGGATCAAGGCAAAGGGCACAAGTGCTGGCTAGGCTTAAGGCATGGGCACAAGTGCAAGCTAGGCTTAAGGCCTGGGCACAAGTGCGGGCTAGGCTTAAGGCCTGGGCACAAGTGCGGGCTAGGCTTAAGGCATGGGCACAAGTGCAGTGCTGGCTAGGAGCAAGGCAGGGGGCACAAGTGCTGGCTATGCTTAAGGCATGGGCACAAGTGCGGGCTAGGCTTAAGGCCTGGGCACAAGTGCGGGCTAGGTTTAAGGCCTGGGCACGAGTGCGGGCTAGGCTTAAGGCCTGGGCACAAGTGCGGGCTAGGCTTAAGGCCTGGGCACAAGTGCAGGCTAGGCTTAAGGCCTGAGCACAAGTGCGGGCTAGGCTTAAGGCCTGGGCACAAGTGCAGGCTAGGCTTAAGGCCTGGGCACAAGTGCGGGCTAGGCTTAAGGCCTGGGCACAAGTGCAGGCTAGGCTTAAGGCCTGAGCACAAGTGCGGGCTAGGCTTAAGGCCTGGGCACAAGTGCAGGCTAGGCTTAAGGCCTGGGCACAAGTGCGGGCTAGGCTTAAGGCCGGGGCACAAGTGCGGGCAAGGCTTAAGGCCGGGGCACAAGTGCGGGCTAGGCTTAAGGCCTGGGCACAAGTGCGGGCTAGGCTTAAGGCCGGGGCACAAGTGCGGGCAAGGCTTAAGGCCGGGGCACAAGTGCGGGCAAGGCTTAAGGCCGGGGCACAAGTTCGGGCTAGGCTTAAGGCCGCGGCACAAGTGCGGGCTAGGCTTAAGGCCGGGGCACAAGTGCGGGCTAGGTTTAAAGCCTGGGCACAAGTGCGGGCTAGGCTTAAGGCCGGGGCACAAGTGCGGGCTAGGTTTAAAGCCTGGGCACAAGTGCGAGCTAGGCTTAAGGCCTGGGCACAAGTGCGGGCTAGGCTTAAGGCCTGGGCACAAGTGCGAGCTAGGCTTAAGGCCTGGGCACAAGTGCAAGCTAGGCTTAAGGCCTGGGCACAAGTGCAGTGCTGGCTAGGATCAAGGCAGGGGGGGGCACAAGTGCTGGCTAGGCTTAAGGCATGGGCACAAGTGCTGGCTAGGCTTAAGGCATACAGCTAACTCTTTGCACTCTTTGCATAAAGGGTTAGGCACCAATAGGGGTGAAGAGCTAGCTTTCACCCCTCTACTCTGTACTTGGACATTTAGGACTAGATCCTTTGTTGTACAGTGCGGAGCCTCTGCATAACCCCATGCTCCAAGCGACCAGGCACTTCTTGTCAGTCCTCCATGAATGGGTAATGCCTTCTTCCCCAATTACAGTCGTGCATGCGCATTCAGACGGGACAAGAGCGAAGAGTGTAAAGCTGGCCCTATGTGCATAACCAACATGAAGCTGAAGACAAAAACAAACAAACAAGCATTCAAGGGGCTCAAAAGTACGGGCTAGGCTTAAGGCCTGGGCACAAGTGCGGGCTAGGCTTAAGGCCGGGGCACAAGTGCGGGCTAGGCTTAAGGCCTGGGCACAAGTGCAGTGCTGGCTAGGATCAAGGCAGGGGGCACAAGTGCTGGCTAGGCTTAAGGCATGAGCACAAGTGCGAGCTAGGCTTAAGGCCTGGGCACAAGTGCGGGCTAGGCTTAAGGCCTAGGCACAAGTGCGGGCTAGGCTTAAGGCCTGGGCACAAGTGCGGGCTAGGCTTAAGGCCGGGGCACAAGTGCGGGCAAGGCTTAAGGCCGGGGCACAAGTGCGGGCTAGGCTTAAGGCCTGGGCACAAGTGCGGGCTAGGCTTAAGGCCGGGGCACAAGTGCGGGCAAGGCTTAAGGCCGGGGCACAAGTTCGGGCTAGGCTTAAGGCCGGGGCACAAGTGCGGGCTAGGCTTAAGGCCGGGGCACAAGTGCGGGCTAGGTTTAAAGCCTGGGCACAAGTGCGGGCTAGGCTTAAGGCCGGGGCACAAGTGCGGGCTAGGTTTAAAGCCTGGGCACAAGTGCGAGCTAGGCTTAAGGCCTGGGCACAAGTGCGGGCTAGGCTTAAGGCCTGGGCACAAGTGCGAGCTAGGCTTAAGGCCTGGGCACAAGTGCAGTGCTGGCTAGGATCAAGGCAGGGGGCACAAGTGCTGGCTAGGCTTAAGGCATGGGCACAAGTGCTGGCTAGGCCTAAGGCATACAGCTAACTCTTTGCACTCTTTGCATAAAGGGTTAGGCACCAATAGGGGTGAAGAGCTAGCTTTCACCCCTCTACTCTGTACTTGGACATTTAGGACTAGATCCTTTGTTGTACAGTGCGGAGCCTCTCCATAACCCCATGCTCCAAGCGACCAGGCACTTCTTGTCAGTCCTCCATGAATGGGTAATGCCTTCTTCCCCAATTACAGTCGTGCATGCGCATTCAGACGGGACAAGAGCGAAGAGTGTAAAGCTGGCCCTATGTGCATAACCAACATGAAGCTGAAGACAAAAACAAACAAACAAGCATTCAAGGGGCTCAAAAGTGCGGGCTAGGCTTAAGGCCTGGGCACAAGTGCGGGCTAGGCTTAAGGCCGGGGCACAAGTGCGGGCTAGGCTTAAGGCCGGGGCACAAGTGCGGGCTAGGCTTAAGGCCTGGGCACAAGTGCAGTGCTGGCTAGGATCAAGGCAGGGGGCACAAGTGCTGGCTAGGCTTAAGGCATGAGCACAAGTGCGAGCTAGGCTTAAGGCCTGGGCACAAGTGCGGGCTAGGCTTAAGGCCTGGGCACAAGTGCGGGCTAGGCTTAAGGCTTGGGCACAAGTGCAGTGCTGGCTAGGATCAAGGCAGGGGGTACAAGTGCTAGCTAGGCTTAAGGCCGGGGCACAAGTGCGGGCTAGGCTTAAGGCCTGGGCACAAGTGCGGGCTAGGCTTAAGGCCTGGGCACAAGTGCGGGCTAGGCTTAAGGCCGGGGCACAAGTGCGGGCTAGGCTTAAGGCCGGGGCACAAGTGCGGGCTAGGTTAAGGCCGGGGCACAAGTGCGGGCTAGGCTTAAGGCCGGGGCACAAGTGCGGGCAAGGCTTAAGGCTGGGGCACAAGTGCGGGATAGGCTTAAGGCTGGGGCACAAGTGCGGGCTAGGCTTAAGGATGGGGCACAAGTGCGGGCTAGGCTTAAGGCCGGGGCACAATTGCGGGCTAGGCTTAAGGCCGGGGCACAAGTGCGGGCTAGGCTTAAGGCCGGGGCACAAGTGCGGGCTAGGCTTAAAGCCGGGGCACAAGTGCGGGCTAGGCTTAAGGCCGGGGCACAAGTGCAGGCTGGGCTTAAGGCCGGGGCACAAGTGCGAGCTAGGCTTAAGGCCTGGGCACAAGTGCGGGCTAGGCTTAAGGCCTAGGCACAAGTGCGGGCTAGGCTTAAGGCATGGGCACAAGTGCGGGCTAGGCTTAAGGCTTGGGCACAAGTGCGGGCTAGGCTTAAGGCTTGGGCACAAGTGCAGTGATGGCTAGGATCAAGGCAGGGGGCACAAGTGCTGGCTAGGCTTAAGGCCTGGGCACAAGTGCGGGCTAGGCTTAAGGCCGGGGCACAAGTGCGGGCTAGGCTTAAGCCCGGGACACAAGTGCGGGCTAGGCTTAAGGCCGGGGCACAAGTGCGGGCTAGGCTTAAGGCCTGGGCACAAGTGCGGGCTAGGCTTAAGGCCTGGGCACAAGTGCGGGCTAGGCTTAAGGCCTGGGCACAAGTGCGGGCTAGGCTTAAGGCCTGGGCACAAGTGCGGGCTAGGCTTAAGGCCTGGGCACAAGTGCGGGCTAGGCTTAAGGCCTGGGCACAAGTGCGGGCTAGGCTTAAGGCCTGGGCACAAGTGCGGGCTAGGCTTAAGGCCGGGGCACAAGTGCGGGCTAGGTTTAAGGCCTGGGCACAAGTGCGGGCTAGGCTTAAGGCCTGGGCACAAGTGCGGGCTAGGCTTAAGGCCTGGGCACAAGTGCAGGCTAGGCTTAAGGCTTGGGCACAAGTGCAGTGCTGGCTAGGCTTAAGGCCGGGGCACAAGTGCGGGCTAGACTTAAGGCCGGGGCACAAGTGCGGGCTAGACTTAAGGCCTGGGCACAAGTGCGGGCTAGGCTTAAGGCCTGGGCACAAGTGAGGGCTAGGCTTAAGGCCGGGGCACAAGTGCGGGCTAGGCTTAAGGCCGGGGCACAAGTGCGGGCTAGGCTTAAGGCCGGGACACAAGTGCGGGCTAGGCTTAAGGCCGGGGCACAAGTGCGGGCTAGGCTTAAGGCCTGGGCACAAGTGCGGGCTAGGCTTAAGGCCTGGGCACAAGTGAGGGCTAGGCTTAAGGCCGGGGCACAAGTGCGGGCTAGGCTTAAGGCCGGGGCACAAGTGCGGGCTAGGCTTTAGCCCGGGACACAAGTGCGGGCTAGGCTTAAGGCCGGGGCACAAGTGCGGGCTAGGCTTAAGGCCTGGGCACAAGTGCGGGCTAGGCTTAAGGCCTGGGCACAAGTGCGGGCTAAGCTTAAGGCCGGGGCAAAAGTGCGGGCTAGGCTTAAGGCCTGGGCACAAGTGCGGGCTAGGCTTAAGGCCTGGGCACAAGTGCGGGCTAAGCTTAAGGCCGGGGCACAAGTGCGGGCTAGGTTTAAGGCCTGGGCACAAGTGCGGGCTAGGCTTAAGGCCTGGGCACAAGTGCGGGCTAGGCTTAAGGCCTGGGCACAAGTGCGGGCTAGGCTTAAGGCCTGGGCACAAGTGCGGGCTAGGCTTAAGGCCTGGGCACAAGTGCGGGCTAGGCTTAAGGCCTGGGCACAAGTGCGGGCTAGGCTTAATGCCTGGGCACAAGTGCGGGCTAGGCTTAAGGCCGGGGCACAAGTGCGGGCTAGGTTTAAGGCCTGGGCACAAGTGCGGGCTAGGCTTAAGGCCTGGGCACAAGTGCGGGCTAGGCTTAAGGCCTGGGCACAAGTGCAGGCTAGGCTTAAGGCTTGGGCACAAGTGCAGTGCTGGCTAGGCTTAAGGCCGGGGCACAAGTGCGGGCTAGACTTAAGGCCGGGGCACAAGTGCTGGCTAGACTTAAGGCCTGGGCACAAGTGCGGGCTAGGCTTAAGGCCTGGGCACAAGTGAGGGCTAGGCTTAAGGCCGGGGCACAAGTGCGGGCTAGGCTTAAGGCCGGGGCACAAGTGCGGGCTAGGCTTAAGGCCGGGGCACAAGTGCGGGCTAGGCTTAAGGCCGGGGCACAAGTGCGGGCTAGGCTTAAGGATGGGGCACAAGTGCGGGCTAGGCTTAAGGCCGGGGCACAAGTGCGGGCTAGGCTTAAGGCCGGGGCACAAGTGCGGGCTAGGCTTAAGGCCGGGGCACAAGTGCGGGCTAGGCTTAAGGATGGGGCACAAGTGCGGGCTAGGCTTAAGGCCGGGGCACAAGTGCGGGCTAGGCTTAAGGCCGGGGCACAAGTGCGGGCTAGGCTTAAGGCCGGGGCACAAGTGCGGGCTAGGCTTAAGGCCTGGGCACAAGTGCAGTGCTGGCTAGGATCAAGGCAGGGGGCACAAGTGCTGGCTAGGCTTAAGGCATGAGCACAAGTGCGAGCTAGGCTTAAGGCCTGGGCACAAGTGCGGGCTAGGCTTAAGGCCGGGGCACAAGTGCGGGCTAGGCTTAAGGCCGGGGCACAAGTGCGGGCTAGGCTTAAGGCCTGGGCACAAGTGCAGTGCTGGCTAGGATCAAGGCAGGGGGCACAAGTGCTGGCTAGGCTTAAGGCATGAGCACAAGTGCGAGCTAGGCTTAAGGCCTGGGCACAAGTGCGGGCTAGGCTTAAGGCCTAGGCACAAGTGCGGGCTAGGCTTAAGGCTTGGGCACAAGTGCAGTGCTGGCTAGGATCAAGGCAGGGGGTACAAGTGCTAGCTAGGCTTAAGGCCGGGGCACAAGTGCGGGCTAGGCTTAAGGCCTGGGCACAAGTGCGGGCTAGGCTTAAGGCCTGGGCACAAGTGCGGGCTAGGCTTAAGGCCGGGGCACAAGTGCGGGCTAGGCTTAAGGCCGGGGCACAAGTGCGGGCTAGGTTAAGGCCGGGGCACAAGTGCGGGCTAGGCTTAAGGCCGGGGCACAAGTGCGGGCAAGGCTTAAGGCTGGGGCACAAGTGCGGGATAGGCTTAAGGCTGGGGCACAAGTGCGGGCTAGGCTTAAGGATGGGGCACAAGTGCGGGCTAGGCTTAAGGCCGGGGCACAATTGCGGGCTAGGCTTAAGGCCGGGGCACAAGTGCGGGCTAGGCTTAAGGCCGGGGCACAAGTGCGGGCTAGGCTTAAAGCCGGGGCACAAGTGCGGGCTAGGCTTAAGGCCGGGGCACAAGTGCAGGCTGGGCTTAAGGCCGGGGCACAAGTGCGAGCTAGGCTTAAGGCCTGGGCACAAGTGCGGGCTAGGCTTAAGGCCTAGGCACAAGTGCGGGCTAGGCTTAAGGCATGGGCACAAGTGCGGGCTAGGCTTAAGGCTTGGGCACAAGTGCGGGCTAGGCTTAAGGCTTGGGCACAAGTGCAGTGATGGCTAGGATCAAGGCAGGGGGCACAAGTGCTGGCTAGGCTTAAGGCCTGGGCACAAGTGCGGGCTAGGCTTAAGGCCGGGGCACAAGTGCGGGCTAGGCTTAAGCCCGGGACACAAGTGCGGGCTAGGCTTAAGGCCGGGGCACAAGTGCGGGCTAGGCTTAAGGCCTGGGCACAAGTGCGGGCTAGGCTTAAGGCCTGGGCACAAGTGCGGGCTAGGCTTAAGGCCTGGGCACAAGTGCGGGCTAGGCTTAAGGCCTGGGCACAAGTGCGGGCTAGGCTTAAGGCCTGGGCACAAGTGCGGGCTAGGCTTAAGGCCTGGGCACAAGTGCGGGCTAGGCTTAAGGCCTGGGCACAAGTGCGGGCTAGGCTTAAGGCCGGGGCACAAGTGCGGGCTAGGTTTAAGGCCTGGGCACAAGTGCGGGCTAGGCTTAAGGCCTGGGCACAAGTGCGGGCTAGGCTTAAGGCCTGGGCACAAGTGCAGGCTAGGCTTAAGGCTTGGGCACAAGTGCAGTGCTGGCTAGGCTTAAGGCCGGGGCACAAGTGCGGGCTAGACTTAAGGCCGGGGCACAAGTGCGGGCTAGACTTAAGGCCTGGGCACAAGTGCGGGCTAGGCTTAAGGCCTGGGCACAAGTGAGGGCTAGGCTTAAGGCCGGGGCACAAGTGCGGGCTAGGCTTAAGGCCGGGGCACAAGTGCGGGCTAGGCTTAAGGCCGGGACACAAGTGCGGGCTAGGCTTAAGGCCGGGGCACAAGTGCGGGCTAGGCTTAAGGCCTGGGCACAAGTGCGGGCTAGGCTTAAGGCCTGGGCACAAGTGAGGGCTAGGCTTAAGGCCGGGGCACAAGTGCGGGCTAGGCTTAAGGCCGGGGCACAAGTGCGGGCTAGGCTTTAGCCCGGGACACAAGTGCGGGCTAGGCTTAAGGCCGGGGCACAAGTGCGGGCTAGGCTTAAGGCCTGGGCACAAGTGCGGGCTAGGCTTAAGGCCTGGGCACAAGTGCGGGCTAAGCTTAAGGCCGGGGCAAAAGTGCGGGCTAGGCTTAAGGCCTGGGCACAAGTGCGGGCTAGGCTTAAGGCCTGGGCACAAGTGCGGGCTAAGCTTAAGGCCGGGGCACAAGTGCGGGCTAGGTTTAAGGCCTGGGCACAAGTGCGGGCTAGGCTTAAGGCCTGGGCACAAGTGCGGGCTAGGCTTAAGGCCTGGGCACAAGTGCGGGCTAGGCTTAAGGCCTGGGCACAAGTGCGGGCTAGGCTTAAGGCCTGGGCACAAGTGCGGGCTAGGCTTAAGGCCTGGGCACAAGTGCGGGCTAGGCTTAATGCCTGGGCACAAGTGCGGGCTAGGCTTAAGGCCGGGGCACAAGTGCGGGCTAGGTTTAAGGCCTGGGCACAAGTGCGGGCTAGGCTTAAGGCCTGGGCACAAGTGCGGGCTAGGCTTAAGGCCTGGGCACAAGTGCAGGCTAGGCTTAAGGCTTGGGCACAAGTGCAGTGCTGGCTAGGCTTAAGGCCGGGGCACAAGTGCGGGCTAGACTTAAGGCCGGGGCACAAGTGCTGGCTAGACTTAAGGCCTGGGCACAAGTGCGGGCTAGGCTTAAGGCCTGGGCACAAGTGAGGGCTAGGCTTAAGGCCGGGGCACAAGTGCGGGCTAGGCTTAAGGCCGGGGCACAAGTGCGGGCTAGGCTTAAGGCCGGGGCACAAGTGCGGGCTAGGCTTAAGGCCGGGGCACAAGTGCGGGCTAGGCTTAAGGATGGGGCACAAGTGCGGGCTAGGCTTAAGGCCGGGGCACAAGTGCGGGCTAGGCTTAAGGCCGGGGCACAAGTGCGGGCTAGGCTTAAGGCCGGGGCACAAGTGCGGGCTAGGCTTAAGGATGGGGCACAAGTGCGGGCTAGGCTTAAGGCCGGGGCACAAGTGCGGGCTAGGCTTAAGGCCGGGGCACAAGTGCGGGCTAGGCTTAAGGCCGGGGCACAAGTGCGGGCTAGGCTTAAGGCCTGGGCACAAGTGCAGTGCTGGCTAGGATCAAGGCAGGGGGCACAAGTGCTGGCTAGGCTTAAGGCATGAGCACAAGTGCGAGCTAGGCTTAAGGCCTGGGCACAAGTGCGGGCTAGGCTTAAGGCCGGGGCACAAGTGCGGGCTAGGCTTAAGGCCGGGGCACAAGTGCGGGCTAGGCTTAAGGCCTGGGCACAAGTGCAGTGCTGGCTAGGATCAAGGCAGGGGGCACAAGTGCTGGCTAGGCTTAAGGCATGAGCACAAGTGCGAGCTAGGCTTAAGGCCTGGGCACAAGTGCGGGCTAGGCTTAAGGCCTAGGCACAAGTGCGGGCTAGGCTTAAGGCTTGGGCACAAGTGCAGTGCTGGCTAGGATCAAGGCAGGGGGTACAAGTGCTAGCTAGGCTTAAGGCCGGGGCACAAGTGCGGGCTAGGCTTAAGGCCTGGGCACAAGTGCGGGCTAGGCTTAAGGCCTGGGCACAAGTGCGGGCTAGGCTTAAGGCCGGGGCACAAGTGCGGGCTAGGCTTAAGGCCGGGGCACAAGTGCGGGCTAGGTTAAGGCCGGGGCACAAGTGCGGGCTAGGCTTAAGGCCGGGGCACAAGTGCGGGCAAGGCTTAAGGCTGGGGCACAAGTGCGGGATAGGCTTAAGGCTGGGGCACAAGTGCGGGCTAGGCTTAAGGATGGGGCACAAGTGCGGGCTAGGCTTAAGGCCGGGGCACAATTGCGGGCTAGGCTTAAGGCCGGGGCACAAGTGCGGGCTAGGCTTAAGGCCGGGGCACAAGTGCGGGCTAGGCTTAAAGCCGGGGCACAAGTGCGGGCTAGGCTTAAGGCCGGGGCACAAGTGCAGGCTGGGCTTAAGGCCGGGGCACAAGTGCGAGCTAGGCTTAAGGCCTGGGCACAAGTGCGGGCTAGGCTTAAGGCCTAGGCACAAGTGCGGGCTAGGCTTAAGGCATGGGCACAAGTGCGGGCTAGGCTTAAGGCTTGGGCACAAGTGCGGGCTAGGCTTAAGGCTTGGGCACAAGTGCAGTGATGGCTAGGATCAAGGCAGGGGGCACAAGTGCTGGCTAGGCTTAAGGCCTGGGCACAAGTGCGGGCTAGGCTTAAGGCCGGGGCACAAGTGCGGGCTAGGCTTAAGCCCGGGGCACAAGTGCGGGCTAGGCTTAAGGCCGGGGCACAAGTGCGGGCTAGGCTTAAGGCCTGGGCACAAGTGCGGGCTAGGCTTAAGGCCTGGGCACAAGTGCGGGCTAAGCTTAAGGCCGGGGCAAAAGTGCGGGCTAGGTTTAAGGCCTGGGCACAAGTGCGGGCTAAGCTTAAGGCCGGGGCACAAGTGCGGGCTAGGTTTAAGGCCTGGGCACAAGTGCGGGCTAGGCTTAAGGCCTGGGCACAAGTGCGGGCTAGGCTTAAGGCCTGGGCACAAGTGCGGGCTAGGCTTAAGGCCTGGGCACAAGTGCGGGCTAGGCTTAAGGCCTGGGCACAAGTGCGGGCTAGGCTTAAGGCCTGGGCACAAGTGCGGGCTAGGCTTAAGGCCGGGGCACAAGTGCGGGCTAGGTTTAAGGCCTGGGCACAAGTGCGGGCTAGGCTTAAGGCCTGGGCACAAGTGCGGGCTAGGCTTAAGGCCTGGGCACAAGTGCAGGCTAGGCTTAAGGCTTGGGCACAAGTGCAGTGCTGGCTAGGCTTAAGGCCGGGGCACAAGTGCGGGCTAGGCTTAAGGCCTGGGCACAAGTGAGGGCTAGGCTTAAGGCCGGGGCACAAGTGCGGGCTAGGCTTAAGGCCGGGGCACAAGTGCGGGCTAGGCTTTAGCCCGGGACACAAGTGCGGGCTAGGCTTAAGGCCGGGGCACAAGTGCGGGCTAGGCTTAAGGCCTGGGCACAAGTGCGGGCTAGGCTTAAGGCCTGGGCACAAGTGCGGGCTAAGCTTAAGGCCGGGGCAAAAGTGCGGGCTAGGCTTAAGGCCTGGGCACAAGTGCGGGCTAGGCTTAAGGCCTGGGCACAAGTGCGGGCTAAGCTTAAGGCCGGGGCACAAGTGCGGGCTAGGTTTAAGGCCTGGGCACAAGTGCGGGCTAGGCTTAAGGCCTGGGCACAAGTGCGGGCTAGGCTTAAGGCCTGGGCACAAGTGCGGGCTAGGCTTAAGGCCTGGGCACAAGTGCGGGCTAGGCTTAAGGCCTGGGCACAAGTGCGGGCTAGGCTTAAGGCCTGGGCACAAGTGCGGGCTAGGCTTAATGCCTGGGCACAAGTGCGGGCTAGGCTTAAGGCCGGGGCACAAGTGCGGGCTAGGTTTAAGGCCTGGGCACAAGTGCGGGCTAGGCTTAAGGCCTGGGCACAAGTGCGGGCTAGGCTTAAGGCCTGGGCACAAGTGCAGGCTAGGCTTAAGGCTTGGGCACAAGTGCAGTGCTGGCTAGGCTTAAGGCCGGGGCACAAGTGCGGGCTAGACTTAAGGCCGGGGCACAAGTGCTGGCTAGACTTAAGGCCTGGGCACAAGTGCGGGCTAGGCTTAAGGCCTGGGCACAAGTGAGGGCTAGGCTTAAGGCCGGGGCACAAGTGCGGGCTAGGCTTAAGGCCGGGGCACAAGTGCGGGCTAGGCTTAAGGCCGGGGCACAAGTGCGGGCTAGGCTTAAGGCCGGGGCACAAGTGCGGGCTAGGCTTAAGGATGGGGCACAAGTGCGGGCTAGGCTTAAGGCCGGGGCACAAGTGCGGGCTAGGCTTAAGGCCGGGGCACAAGTGCGGGCTAGGCTTAAGGCCGGGGCACAAGTTCGGGCTAGGCTTAAAGCCGGGGCACAAGTGCGGGCTAGGCTTAAGGCCGGGGCACAAGTGCGGGCTGGGCTTAAGGCCTGGGCACAAGTGCGAGCTAGGCTTAAGGCCTGGGCACAAGTGCGGGCTAGGCTTAAGGCCTAGGCACAAGTGCGGGCTAGGATTAAGGCATGGGCACAAGTGCGGGCTAGGCTTAAGGCTTGGGCACAAGTGCAGTGATGGCTAGGATCCAGGCAGGGGGCACAAGTGCTGGCTAGGCTTAAGGCCTGGGCACAAGTGCGGGCTAGGCTTAAGGCCGGGGCACAAGTGCGGGCTAGGCTTAAGGCCGGGGCACAAGTGCGGGCTAGGCTTAAGGCCTGGGCACAAGTGCGGGCTAGGCTTAAGGCCTGGGCACAAGTGCGGGCTAGGCTTAAGGCCTGGGCACAAGTGCGGGCTAGGCTTAAGGCCGGGGCAAAAGTGCGGGCTAGGCTTAAGGCCTGGGCACAAGTGCGGGCTAAGCTTAAGGCCTGGGCACAAGTGCGGGCTAGGTTTAAGGCCTGGGCACAAGTGCGGGCTAGGCTTAAGGCCTGGGCACAAGTGCGGGCTAGGCTTAAGGCCTGTGCACAAGTGCGGGCTAGGCTTAAGGCCTGGGCACAAGTGCGGGCTAGGCTTAAGGCATGGGCACAAGTGCGGGCTAGGCTTAAGGCTTGGGCACAAGTGCGGGCTAGGCTTAAGGCTTGGGCACAAGTGCAGTGATGGCTAGGATCAAGGCAGGGGGCACAAGTGCTGGCTAGGCTTAAGGCCTGGGCACAAGTGCGGGCTAGGCTTAAGGCCGGGGCACAAGTGCGGGCTAGGCTTAAGCCCGGGACACAAGTGCGGGCTAGGCTTAAGGCCGGGGCACAAGTGCGGGCTAGGCTTAAGGCCTGGGCACAAGTGCGGGCTAGGCTTAAGGCCTGGGCACAAGTGCGGGCTAGGCTTAAGGCCTGGGCACAAGTGCGGGCTAGGCTTAAGGCCTGGGCACAAGTGCGGGCTAGGCTTAAGGCCTGGGCACAAGTGCGGGCTAGGCTTAAGGCCTGGGCACAAGTGCGGGCTAGGCTTAAGGCCTGGGCACAAGTGCGGGCTAGGCTTAAGGCCGGGGCACAAGTGCGGGCTAGGTTTAAGGCCTGGGCACAAGTGCGGGCTAGGCTTAAGGCCTGGGCACAAGTGCGGGCTAGGCTTAAGGCCTGGGCACAAGTGCAGGCTAGGCTTAAGGCTTGGGCACAAGTGCAGTGCTGGCTAGGCTTAAGGCCGGGGCACAAGTGCGGGCTAGACTTAAGGCCGGGGCACAAGTGCGGGCTAGACTTAAGGCCTGGGCACAAGTGCGGGCTAGGCTTAAGGCCTGGGCACAAGTGAGGGCTAGGCTTAAGGCCGGGGCACAAGTGCGGGCTAGGCTTAAGGCCGGGGCACAAGTGCGGGCTAGGCTTAAGGCCGGGACACAAGTGCGGGCTAGGCTTAAGGCCGGGGCACAAGTGCGGGCTAGGCTTAAGGCCTGGGCACAAGTGCGGGCTAGGCTTAAGGCCTGGGCACAAGTGAGGGCTAGGCTTAAGGCCGGGGCACAAGTGCGGGCTAGGCTTAAGGCCGGGGCACAAGTGCGGGCTAGGCTTTAGCCCGGGACACAAGTGCGGGCTAGGCTTAAGGCCGGGGCACAAGTGCGGGCTAGGCTTAAGGCCTGGGCACAAGTGCGGGCTAGGCTTAAGGCCTGGGCACAAGTGCGGGCTAAGCTTAAGGCCGGGGCAAAAGTGCGGGCTAGGCTTAAGGCCTGGGCACAAGTGCGGGCTAGGCTTAAGGCCTGGGCACAAGTGCGGGCTAAGCTTAAGGCCGGGGCACAAGTGCGGGCTAGGTTTAAGGCCTGGGCACAAGTGCGGGCTAGGCTTAAGGCCTGGGCACAAGTGCGGGCTAGGCTTAAGGCCTGGGCACAAGTGCGGGCTAGGCTTAAGGCCTGGGCACAAGTGCGGGCTAGGCTTAAGGCCTGGGCACAAGTGCGGGCTAGGCTTAAGGCCTGGGCACAAGTGCGGGCTAGGCTTAATGCCTGGGCACAAGTGCGGGCTAGGCTTAAGGCCGGGGCACAAGTGCGGGCTAGGTTTAAGGCCTGGGCACAAGTGCGGGCTAGGCTTAAGGCCTGGGCACAAGTGCGGGCTAGGCTTAAGGCCTGGGCACAAGTGCAGGCTAGGCTTAAGGCTTGGGCACAAGTGCAGTGCTGGCTAGGCTTAAGGCCGGGGCACAAGTGCGGGCTAGACTTAAGGCCGGGGCACAAGTGCTGGCTAGACTTAAGGCCTGGGCACAAGTGCGGGCTAGGCTTAAGGCCTGGGCACAAGTGAGGGCTAGGCTTAAGGCCGGGGCACAAGTGCGGGCTAGGCTTAAGGCCGGGGCACAAGTGCGGGCTAGGCTTAAGGCCGGGGCACAAGTGCGGGCTAGGCTTAAGGCCGGGGCACAAGTGCGGGCTAGGCTTAAGGATGGGGCACAAGTGCGGGCTAGGCTTAAGGCCGGGGCACAAGTGCGGGCTAGGCTTAAGGCCGGGGCACAAGTGCGGGCTAGGCTTAAGGCCGGGGCACAAGTGCGGGCTAGGCTTAAGGATGGGGCACAAGTGCGGGCTAGGCTTAAGGCCGGGGCACAAGTGCGGGCTAGGCTTAAGGCCGGGGCACAAGTGCGGGCTAGGCTTAAGGCCGGGGCACAAGTGCGGGCTAGGCTTAAGGCCTGGGCACAAGTGCAGTGCTGGCTAGGATCAAGGCAGGGGGCACAAGTGCTGGCTAGGCTTAAGGCATGAGCACAAGTGCGAGCTAGGCTTAAGGCCTGGGCACAAGTGCGGGCTAGGCTTAAGGCCGGGGCACAAGTGCGGGCTAGGCTTAAGGCCGGGGCACAAGTGCGGGCTAGGCTTAAGGCCTGGGCACAAGTGCAGTGCTGGCTAGGATCAAGGCAGGGGGCACAAGTGCTGGCTAGGCTTAAGGCATGAGCACAAGTGCGAGCTAGGCTTAAGGCCTGGGCACAAGTGCGGGCTAGGCTTAAGGCCTAGGCACAAGTGCGGGCTAGGCTTAAGGCTTGGGCACAAGTGCAGTGCTGGCTAGGATCAAGGCAGGGGGTACAAGTGCTAGCTAGGCTTAAGGCCGGGGCACAAGTGCGGGCTAGGCTTAAGGCCTGGGCACAAGTGCGGGCTAGGCTTAAGGCCTGGGCACAAGTGCGGGCTAGGCTTAAGGCCGGGGCACAAGTGCGGGCTAGGCTTAAGGCCGGGGCACAAGTGCGGGCTAGGTTAAGGCCGGGGCACAAGTGCGGGCTAGGCTTAAGGCCGGGGCACAAGTGCGGGCAAGGCTTAAGGCTGGGGCACAAGTGCGGGATAGGCTTAAGGCTGGGGCACAAGTGCGGGCTAGGCTTAAGGATGGGGCACAAGTGCGGGCTAGGCTTAAGGCCGGGGCACAATTGCGGGCTAGGCTTAAGGCCGGGGCACAAGTGCGGGCTAGGCTTAAGGCCGGGGCACAAGTGCGGGCTAGGCTTAAAGCCGGGGCACAAGTGCGGGCTAGGCTTAAGGCCGGGGCACAAGTGCAGGCTGGGCTTAAGGCCGGGGCACAAGTGCGAGCTAGGCTTAAGGCCTGGGCACAAGTGCGGGCTAGGCTTAAGGCCTAGGCACAAGTGCGGGCTAGGCTTAAGGCATGGGCACAAGTGCGGGCTAGGCTTAAGGCTTGGGCACAAGTGCGGGCTAGGCTTAAGGCTTGGGCACAAGTGCAGTGATGGCTAGGATCAAGGCAGGGGGCACAAGTGCTGGCTAGGCTTAAGGCCTGGGCACAAGTGCGGGCTAGGCTTAAGGCCGGGGCACAAGTGCGGGCTAGGCTTAAGCCCGGGGCACAAGTGCGGGCTAGGCTTAAGGCCGGGGCACAAGTGCGGGCTAGGCTTAAGGCCTGGGCACAAGTGCGGGCTAGGCTTAAGGCCTGGGCACAAGTGCGGGCTAAGCTTAAGGCCGGGGCAAAAGTGCGGGCTAGGTTTAAGGCCTGGGCACAAGTGCGGGCTAAGCTTAAGGCCGGGGCACAAGTGCGGGCTAGGTTTAAGGCCTGGGCACAAGTGCGGGCTAGGCTTAAGGCCTGGGCACAAGTGCGGGCTAGGCTTAAGGCCTGGGCACAAGTGCGGGCTAGGCTTAAGGCCTGGGCACAAGTGCGGGCTAGGCTTAAGGCCTGGGCACAAGTGCGGGCTAGGCTTAAGGCCTGGGCACAAGTGCGGGCTAGGCTTAAGGCCGGGGCACAAGTGCGGGCTAGGTTTAAGGCCTGGGCACAAGTGCGGGCTAGGCTTAAGGCCTGGGCACAAGTGCGGGCTAGGCTTAAGGCCTGGGCACAAGTGCAGGCTAGGCTTAAGGCTTGGGCACAAGTGCAGTGCTGGCTAGGCTTAAGGCCGGGGCACAAGTGCGGGCTAGGCTTAAGGCCTGGGCACAAGTGAGGGCTAGGCTTAAGGCCGGGGCACAAGTGCGGGCTAGGCTTAAGGCCGGGGCACAAGTGCGGGCTAGGCTTTAGCCCGGGACACAAGTGCGGGCTAGGCTTAAGGCCGGGGCACAAGTGCGGGCTAGGCTTAAGGCCTGGGCACAAGTGCGGGCTAGGCTTAAGGCCTGGGCACAAGTGCGGGCTAAGCTTAAGGCCGGGGCAAAAGTGCGGGCTAGGCTTAAGGCCTGGGCACAAGTGCGGGCTAGGCTTAAGGCCTGGGCACAAGTGCGGGCTAAGCTTAAGGCCGGGGCACAAGTGCGGGCTAGGTTTAAGGCCTGGGCACAAGTGCGGGCTAGGCTTAAGGCCTGGGCACAAGTGCGGGCTAGGCTTAAGGCCTGGGCACAAGTGCGGGCTAGGCTTAAGGCCTGGGCACAAGTGCGGGCTAGGCTTAAGGCCTGGGCACAAGTGCGGGCTAGGCTTAAGGCCTGGGCACAAGTGCGGGCTAGGCTTAATGCCTGGGCACAAGTGCGGGCTAGGCTTAAGGCCGGGGCACAAGTGCGGGCTAGGTTTAAGGCCTGGGCACAAGTGCGGGCTAGGCTTAAGGCCTGGGCACAAGTGCGGGCTAGGCTTAAGGCCTGGGCACAAGTGCAGGCTAGGCTTAAGGCTTGGGCACAAGTGCAGTGCTGGCTAGGCTTAAGGCCGGGGCACAAGTGCGGGCTAGACTTAAGGCCGGGGCACAAGTGCTGGCTAGACTTAAGGCCTGGGCACAAGTGCGGGCTAGGCTTAAGGCCTGGGCACAAGTGAGGGCTAGGCTTAAGGCCGGGGCACAAGTGCGGGCTAGGCTTAAGGCCGGGGCACAAGTGCGGGCTAGGCTTAAGGCCGGGGCACAAGTGCGGGCTAGGCTTAAGGCCGGGGCACAAGTGCGGGCTAGGCTTAAGGATGGGGCACAAGTGCGGGCTAGGCTTAAGGCCGGGGCACAAGTGCGGGCTAGGCTTAAGGCCGGGGCACAAGTGCGGGCTAGGCTTAAGGCCGGGGCACAAGTTCGGGCTAGGCTTAAAGCCGGGGCACAAGTGCGGGCTAGGCTTAAGGCCGGGGCACAAGTGCGGGCTGGGCTTAAGGCCTGGGCACAAGTGCGAGCTAGGCTTAAGGCCTGGGCACAAGTGCGGGCTAGGCTTAAGGCCTAGGCACAAGTGCGGGCTAGGATTAAGGCATGGGCACAAGTGCGGGCTAGGCTTAAGGCTTGGGCACAAGTGCAGTGATGGCTAGGATCCAGGCAGGGGGCACAAGTGCTGGCTAGGCTTAAGGCCTGGGCACAAGTGCGGGCTAGGCTTAAGGCCGGGGCACAAGTGCGGGCTAGGCTTAAGGCCGGGGCACAAGTGCGGGCTAGGCTTAAGGCCTGGGCACAAGTGCGGGCTAGGCTTAAGGCCTGGGCACAAGTGCGGGCTAGGCTTAAGGCCTGGGCACAAGTGCGGGCTAGGCTTAAGGCCGGGGCAAAAGTGCGGGCTAGGCTTAAGGCCTGGGCACAAGTGCGGGCTAAGCTTAAGGCCTGGGCACAAGTGCGGGCTAGGTTTAAGGCCTGGGCACAAGTGCGGGCTAGGCTTAAGGCCTGGGCACAAGTGCGGGCTAGGCTTAAGGCCTGTGCACAAGTGCGGGCTAGGCTTAAGGCCTGGGCACAAGTGCGGGCTAGGCTTAAGGCCTGGGCACAAGTGCGGGCTAGGCTTAATGCCTGGGCACAAGTGCGGGCTAGGCTTAAGGCCGGGGCACAAGTGCGGGCTAGGTTTAAGGCCTGGGCACAAGTGCGGGCTAGGCTTAAGGCCTGGGCACAAGTGCGGGCTAGGCTTAAGGCCTGTGCACAAGTGCGGGCTAGGCTTAAGGCCGGGGCACAAGTGCGGGCTAGGCTTAAGGCCGGGGCACAAGTGCGGGCTAGGCTTAAAGCCGGGGCACAAGTGCGGGCTAGGCTTAAGGCCGGGGCACAAGTGCGGGCTGGGCTTAAGGCCTGGGCACAAGTGCGAGCTAGGCTTAAGGCCTGGGCACAAGTGCGGGCTAGGCTTAAGGCCTAGGCACAAGTGCGGGCTAGGATTAAGGCATGGGCACAAGTGCGGGCTAGGCTTAAGGCTTGGGCACAAGTGCAGTGATGGCTAGGATCCAGGCAGGGGGCACAAGTGCTGGCTAGGCTTAAGGCCTGGGCACAAGTGCGGGCTAGGCTTAAGGCCGGGGCACAAGTGCGGGCTAGGCTTAAGGCCGGGGCACAAGTGCGGGCTAGGCTTAAGGCCTGGGCACAAGTGCGGGCTAGGCTTAAGGCCTGGGCACAAGTGCGGGCTAGGCTTAAGGCCTGGGCACAAGTGCGGGCTAGGCTTAAGGCCGGGGCAAAAGTGCGGGCTAGGCTTAAGGCCTGGGCACAAGTGCGGGCTAAGCTTAAGGCCTGGGCACAAGTGCGGGCTAGGTTTAAGGCCTGGGCACAAGTGCGGGCTAGGCTTAAGGCCTGGGCACAAGTGCGGGCTAGGCTTAAGGCCTGTGCACAAGTGCGGGCTAGGCTTAAGGCCTGGGCACAAGTGCGGGCTAGGCTTAAGGCCTGGGCACAAGTGCGGGCTAGGCTTAATGCCTGGGCACAAGTGCGGGCTAGGCTTAAGGCCGGGGCACAAGTGCGGGCTAGGTTTAAGGCCTGGGCACAAGTGCGGGCTAGGCTTAAGGCCTGGGCACAAGTGCGGGCTAGGCTTAAGGCCTGGGCACAAGTGCAGGCTAGGCTTAAGGCTTGGGCACAAGTGCAGTGCTGGCTAGGCTTAAGGCCGGGGCACAAGTGCGGGCTAGGCTTAAGGCCGGGGCACAAGTGCGGGCTAGGCTTAAGGCCGGGGCACAAGTGTGGGCTAGGCTTAAGGCCTGGGCACAAGTGAGGGCTAGGCTTAAGGCCTGGGCACAAGTGCGGGCTAGGCTTAAGGCCTGGGCACAAGTGCGGGCTAGGCTTATGGCCTGGGCACAAGTGCGGGCTAGGCTTAAGGCCTGGGCACAAGTGCGGGCTAGGCTTAAGGCCTGGGCACAAGTGCGGGCTAGGCTTAAGGCTTGGGCACAAGTGCGGGCTAGGCTTAAGGCCTGGGCACAAGTGCGGGCTAGGCTTAAGGCCTGGGCACAAGTGCGGGCTAGGCTTAAGGCCTGGGCACAAGTGCGGGCTAGGCTTAAGGTCTGGGCACAAGTGCAGTGCTGGCTAGGATCAAGGCAAAGGGCACAAGTGCTGGCTAGGCTTAAGGCATGGGCACAAGTGCAAGCTAGGCTTAAGGCCTGGGCACAAGTGCGGGCTAGGCTTAAGGCCTGGGCACAAGTGCGGGCTAGGCTTAAGGCCTGGGCACAAGTGCGGGCTAGGCTTAAGGCCTGGGCACAAGTGCGGGCTAGGCTTAAGGCCTGGGCACAAGTGCGGGCTAGGCTTAAGGCCTGGGCACAAGTGCGGGCTGGGCTTAAGGCCGTGGCACAAGTGCGGGCTGGGCTTAAGGCATGGGCACAAGTGCGGGCTGGGCTTAAGGCCTGGGCACAAGTGCGGGCTAGGCTTAAGGCCTGGGCACAAGTGCGGGCTAGGCTTAAGGCCTGGGCACAAGTGCGGGCTAGGCTTAAGGCCTGGGCACAAGTGCGGGCTAGGCTTAAGGCCTGGGCACAAGTGCGGGCTAGGCTTAAGGCCTGGGCACAAGTGCAGGCTCGGCTTAAGGCCTGGGCACAAGTGCAGGCTAGGCTTAAGTCTTGGGCACAAGTGCAGTGCTGGCTAGGCTTAAGGCCGGGTCACAAGTGCGGGCTAGACTTAAGGCCGGGGCACAAGTGCGGGCTAGACTTAAGGCCGGGGCACAAGTGCGGGCTAGGCTTAAGGCCGGGGCACAATTGCGGGCTAGGCTTAAGGCCGGGGCACAAGTACGGGCTAGGCTTAAGGCCGGGGCACAATTGCGAGCTAGGCTTAAGGCCGGGGCACAAGTGCGGGCTAGGCTTAAGGCCTGGGCACAAGTGCGGGCTAGGCTTAAGGCCTGGGCACAAGTGCGGGCTAGGCTTAAGGCTTGGGCACAAGTGCGGGCTAGGCTTAAGGCCTGGGCACAAGTGCGGGCTAGGCTTAAGGCCTGGGCACAAGTGCAGTGCTGGCTAGGATCAAGGCAAAGGGCACAAGTGCTGGCTAGGCTTAAGGCATGGGCACAAGTGCAAGCTAGGCTAAAAGGCCTGGGCACAAGTGCGGGCTAGGCTTAAGGCCTGGGCACAAGTGCGGGCTAGGCTTAAGGCATGGGCACAAGTGCAGTGCTGGCTAGGAGCAAGGCAGGGGGCACAAGTGCTGGCTATGCTTAAGGCATGGGCACAAGTGCGGGCTAGGCTTAAGGCCTGGGCACAAGTGCGGGCTAGGCTTAAGGCCTGGGCACGAGTGCGGGCTAGGCTTAAGGCCTGGGCACAAGTGCGGGCTGGGCTTAGGACCTGGGCACAAGTGCGGGCTGGGCTTAAGGCCTGGGCACAAGTGCGGGCTAGGCTTAAGGCCGGGGCACAAGTGCGGGCTGGGCTTAAGGCCTGGGCACAAGTGCGGGCTGGGCTTAAGGCCTGGGCACAAGTGCGGGCTAGGCTTAGGGCCTGGGCACAAGTGCGGGCTAGGCTTAAGGCCTGGGCACAAGTGCGGGCTAGGCTTAAGGCCTGGCCACAAGTGCGCGCTAGGCTTAAGGCCTGGGCACAAGTGCGGGCTAGGCTTAAGGCCTGGGCACAAGTGCGGGCTAGGCTTAAGGCCTGGGCACAAGTGCGGGCTAGGCTTAAGGCCTGGGCACAAGTGCAGGCTAGGCTTAAGGCTTGGGCACAAGTGCAGTGCTGGCTAGGCTTAAGGCCGGGGCACAAGTGCGGGCTAGACTTAAGGCCGGGGCACAAGTGCGGGCTAGGCTTAAGGCCGGGGCACAATTGCGGGCTAGGCTTAAGGCCGGGGCACAATTGCGGGCTAGGCTTAAGGCCGGGGCACAAGTGCGGGCTAGGCTTAAGGCCTTGGCACAAGTGCGGGCTAGGCTTAAGGCCTGGGCACAAGTGCGGGCTAGGCTTAAGGCTTGGTCACAAGTGCCGGCTAGGCTTAAGGCCTGGGCACAAGTGCGGGCTAGGTTTAAGGCCTGGGCACAAGTGCGGCTAGGCTTAAGGCCTGGGCACAAGTGCGGGCTAGGCTTAAGGCCGGGGCACAAGTGCGGGCTAGGCTTAAGGCCGGGGCACAAGTGCGGGCTAGGCTTAAGGCCGGGGCACAAGTGCAGGCTAGGCTTAAGGCCGGGGCACAAGTGCGGGCTAGGCTTAAGGCCTAGGCACAAGTGCGGGCTAGGCTTAAGGCTTGGGCACAAGTGCAGTGCTGGCTAGGATCAAGGCAGGGGGTACAAGTGCTAGCTAGGCTTAAGGCCGGGGCACAAGTGCGGGCTAGGCTTAAGGCCTGGGCACAAGTGCGGGCTAGGCTTAAGGCCTGGGCACAAGTGCGGGCTAGGCTTAAGGCCGGGGCACAAGTGCGGGCTAGGCTTAAGGCCGGGGCACAAGTGCGGGCTAGGTTAAGGCCGGGGCACAAGTGCGGGCTAGGCTTAAGGCCGGGGCACAAGTGCGGGCAAGGCTTAAGGCCGGGGCACAAGTGCGGGCTAGGCTTAAGGCTGGGGCACAAGTGCGGGCTAGGCTTAAGGATGGGGCACAAGTGCGGGCTAGGCTTAAGGCCGGGGCACAATTGCGGGCTAGGCTTAAGGCCGGGGCACAAGTGCGGGCTAGGCTTAAGGCCGGGGCACAAGTGCGGGCTAGGCTTAAAGCCGGGGCACAAGTGCGGGCTAGGCTTAAGGACGGGGCACAAGTGCAGGCTGGGCTTAAGGCCGGGGCACAAGTGCGAGCTAGGCTTAAGGCCTGGGCACAAGTGCGGGCTAGGCTTAAGGCCTAGGCACAAGTGCGGGCTAGGCTTAAGGCATGGGCACAAGTGCGGGCTAGGCTTAAGGCTTGGGCACAAGTGCGGGCTAGGCTTAAGGCTTGGGCACAAGTGCAGTGATGGCTAGGATCAAGGCAGGGTGCACAAGTGCTGGCTAGGCTTAAGGCCTGGGCACAAGTGCGGGCTAGGCTTAAGGCCGGGGCACAAGTGCGGGCTAGGCTTAAGCCCGGGACACAAGTGCGGGCTAGGCTTAAGGCCGGGGCACAAGTGCGGGCTAGGCTTAAGGCCTGGGCACAAGTGCGGGCTAGGCTTAAGGCCTGGGCACAAGTGCGGGCTAAGCTTAAGGCCGGGGCAAAAGTGCGGGCTAGGCTTAAGGCCTGGGCACAAGTGCGGGCTAAACTTAAGGCCGGGGCACAAGTGCGGGCTAGGTTTAAGGCCTGGGCACAAGTGCGGGCTAGGCTTAAGGCCTGGGCACAAGTGCGGGCTAGGCTTAAGGCCTGGGCACAAGTGCGGGCTAGGCTTAAGGCCTGGGCACAAGTGCGGGCTAGGCTTAAGGCCTGGGCACAAGTGCGGGCTAGGCTTAAGGCCTGGGCACAAGTGCGGGCTAGGCTTAAGGCCTGGGCACAAGTGCGGGCTAGGCTTAAGGCCGGGGCACAAGTGCGGGCTAGGTTTAAGGCCTGGGCACAAGTGCGGGCTAGGCTTAAGGCCTGGGCACAAGTGCGGGCTAGGCTTAAGGCCTGGGCACAAGTGCAGGCTAGGCTTAAGGCTTGGGCACAAGTGCAGTGCTGGCTAGGCTTAAGGCCGGGGCACAAGTGCGGGCTAGGCTTAAGCCCGGGACACAAGTGCGGGCTAGGCTTAAGGCCGGGGCACAAGTGCGGGCTAGGCTTAAGGCCTGGGCACAAGTGCGGGCTAGGCTTAAGGCCTGGGCACAAGTGCGGGCTAAGCTTAAGGCCGGGGCAAAAGTGCGGGCTAGGTTTAAGGCCTGGGCACAAGTGCGGGCTAAGCTTAAGGCCGGGGCACAAGTGCGGGCTAGGTTTAAGGCCTGGGCACAAGTGCGGGCTAGGCTTAAGGCCTGGGCACAAGTGCGGGCTAGGCTTAAGGCCTGGGCACAAGTGCGGGCTAGGCTTAAGGCCTGGGCACAAGTGCGGGCTAGGCTTAAGGCCTGGGCACAAGTGCGGGCTAGGCTTAAGGCCTGGGCACAAGTGCGGGCTAGGCTTAAGGCCTGGGCACAAGTGCGGGCTAGGCTTAAGGCCGGGGCACAAGTGCGGGCTAGGCTTAAGGCCTGGGCACAAGTGCGGGCTAGGCTTAAGGCCTGGGCACAAGTGCAGGCTAGGCTTAAGGCTTGGGCACAAGTGCAGTGCTGGCTAGGCTTAAGGCCGGGGCACAAGTGCGGGCTAGACTTAAGGCCGGGGCACAAGTGCGGGCTAGACTTAAGGCCTGGGCACAAGTGCGGGCTAGGCTTAAGGCCTGGGCACAAGTGAGGGCTAGGCTTAAGGCCGGGGCACAAGTGCGGGCTAGGCTTAAGGCCGGGGCACAAGTGCGGGCTAGGCTTAAGGCCGGGACACAAGTGCGGGCTAGGCTTAAGGCCGGGGCACAAGTGCGGGCTAGGCTTAAGGCCTGGGCACAAGTGCGGGCTAGGCTTAAGGCCTGGGCACAAGTGCGGGCTAGGCTTAAGGCCTGGGCACAAGTGAGGGCTAGGCTTAAGGCCGGGGCACAAGTGCGGGCTAGGCTTAAGGCCTGGGCACAAGTGCGGGCTAGGCTTAAGGCCTGGGCACAAGTGCGGGCTAAGCTTAAGGCCGGGGCAAAAGTGCGGGCTAGGCTTAAGGCCTGGGCACAAGTGCGGGCTAGGCTTAAGGCCTGGGCACAAGTGCGGGCTAAGCTTAAGGCCGGGGCACAAGTGCGGGCTAGGTTTAAGGCCTGGGCACAAGTGCGGGCTAGGCTTAAGGCCTGGGCACAAGTGCGGGCTAGGCTTAAGGCCTGGGCACAAGTGCGGGCTAGGCTTAAGGCCTGGGCACAAGTGCGGGCTAGGCTTAAGGCCTGGGCACAAGTGCGGGCTAGGCTTAAGGCCTGGGCACAAGTGCGGGCTAGGCTTAATGCCTGGGCACAAGTGCGGGCTAGGCTTAAGGCCTGGGCACAAGTGCGGGCTAGGCTTAAGGCCTGGGCACAAGTGCAGGCTAGGCTTAAGGCTTGGGCACAAGTGCAGTGCTGGCTAGGCTTAAGGCCGGGGCACAAGTGCGGGCTAGGCTTAAGGCCGGGGCACAAGTGCTGGCTAGACTTAAGGCCTGGGCACAAGTGCGGGCTAGGCTTAAGGCCTGGGCACAAGTGAGGGCTAGGCTTAAGGCCGGGGCACAAGTGCGGGCTAGGCTTAAGGCCGGGGCACAAGTGCGGGCTAGGCTTAAGGCCGGGGCACAAGTGCGGGCTAGGCTTAAGGATGGGGCACAAGTGCGGGCTAGGCTTAAGGCCGGGGCACAAGTGCGGGCTAGGCTTAAGGCCTGGGCACAAGTGCGGGCTAGGCTTAAGGCCGGGGCACAAGTGCGGGCTAGGCTTAAGGCCTGGGCACAAGTGCGGGCTAGGCTTAAGGCCGGGGCACAAGTGCGGGCTAGGTTTAAGGCCTGGGCACAAGTGCGGGCTAGGCTTAAGGCCTGGGCACAAGTGCGGGCTAGGCTTAAGGCCTGGGCACAAGTGCAGGCTAGGCTTAAGGCTTGGGCACAAGTGCAGTGCTGGCTAGGCTTAAGGCCGGGGCACAAGTGCGGGCTAGACTTAAGGCCGGGGCACAAGTGCGGGCTAGACTTAAGGCCTGGGCACAAGTGCGGGCTAGGCTTAAGGCCTGGGCACAAGTGAGGGCTAGGCTTAAGGCCGGGGCACAAGTGCGGGCTAGGCTTAAGGCCGGGGCACAAGTGCGGGCTAGGCTTAAGGCCGGGACACAAGTGCGGGCTAGGCTTAAGGCCGGGGCACAAGTGCGGGCTAGGCTTAAGGCCTGGGCACAAGTGCGGGCTAGGCTTAAGGCCTGGGCACAAGTGAGGGCTAGGCTTAAGGCCGGGGCACAAGTGCGGGCTAGGCTTAAGGCCGGGGCACAAGTGCGGGCTAGGCTTTAGCCCGGGACACAAGTGCGGGCTAGGCTTAAGGCCGGGGCACAAGTGCGGGCTAGGCTTAAGGCCTGGGCACAAGTGCGGGCTAGGCTTAAGGCCTGGGCACAAGTGCGGGCTAAGCTTAAGGCCGGGGCAAAAGTGCGGGCTAGGCTTAAGGCCTGGGCACAAGTGCGGGCTAGGCTTAAGGCCTGGGCACAAGTGCGGGCTAAGCTTAAGGCCGGGGCACAAGTGCGGGCTAGGTTTAAGGCCTGGGCACAAGTGCGGGCTAGGCTTAAGGCCTGGGCACAAGTGCGGGCTAGGCTTAAGGCCTGGGCACAAGTGCGGGCTAGGCTTAAGGCCTGGGCACAAGTGCGGGCTAGGCTTAAGGCCTGGGCACAAGTGCGGGCTAGGCTTAAGGCCTGGGCACAAGTGCGGGCTAGGCTTAATGCCTGGGCACAAGTGCGGGCTAGGCTTAAGGCCGGGGCACAAGTGCGGGCTAGGTTTAAGGCCTGGGCACAAGTGCGGGCTAGGCTTAAGGCCTGGGCACAAGTGCGGGCTAGGCTTAAGGCCTGGGCACAAGTGCAGGCTAGGCTTAAGGCTTGGGCACAAGTGCAGTGCTGGCTAGGCTTAAGGCCGGGGCACAAGTGCGGGCTAGACTTAAGGCCGGGGCACAAGTGCTGGCTAGACTTAAGGCCTGGGCACAAGTGCGGGCTAGGCTTAAGGCCTGGGCACAAGTGAGGGCTAGGCTTAAGGCCGGGGCACAAGTGCGGGCTAGGCTTAAGGCCGGGGCACAAGTGCGGGCTAGGCTTAAGGCCGGGGCACAAGTGCGGGCTAGGCTTAAGGCCGGGGCACAAGTGCGGGCTAGGCTTAAGGATGGGGCACAAGTGCGGGCTAGGCTTAAGGCCGGGGCACAAGTGCGGGCTAGGCTTAAGGCCGGGGCACAAGTGCGGGCTAGGCTTAAGGCCGGGGCACAAGTGCGGGCTAGGCTTAAGGATGGGGCACAAGTGCGGGCTAGGCTTAAGGCCGGGGCACAAGTGCGGGCTAGGCTTAAGGCCGGGGCACAAGTGCGGGCTAGGCTTAAGGCCGGGGCACAAGTGCGGGCTAGGCTTAAGGCCTGGGCACAAGTGCAGTGCTGGCTAGGATCAAGGCAGGGGGCACAAGTGCTGGCTAGGCTTAAGGCATGAGCACAAGTGCGAGCTAGGCTTAAGGCCTGGGCACAAGTGCGGGCTAGGCTTAAGGCCGGGGCACAAGTGCGGGCTAGGCTTAAGGCCGGGGCACAAGTGCGGGCTAGGCTTAAGGCCTGGGCACAAGTGCAGTGCTGGCTAGGATCAAGGCAGGGGGCACAAGTGCTGGCTAGGCTTAAGGCATGAGCACAAGTGCGAGCTAGGCTTAAGGCCTGGGCACAAGTGCGGGCTAGGCTTAAGGCCTAGGCACAAGTGCGGGCTAGGCTTAAGGCTTGGGCACAAGTGCAGTGCTGGCTAGGATCAAGGCAGGGGGTACAAGTGCTAGCTAGGCTTAAGGCCGGGGCACAAGTGCGGGCTAGGCTTAAGGCCTGGGCACAAGTGCGGGCTAGGCTTAAGGCCTGGGCACAAGTGCGGGCTAGGCTTAAGGCCGGGGCACAAGTGCGGGCTAGGCTTAAGGCCGGGGCACAAGTGCGGGCTAGGTTAAGGCCGGGGCACAAGTGCGGGCTAGGCTTAAGGCCGGGGCACAAGTGCGGGCAAGGCTTAAGGCTGGGGCACAAGTGCGGGATAGGCTTAAGGCTGGGGCACAAGTGCGGGCTAGGCTTAAGGATGGGGCACAAGTGCGGGCTAGGCTTAAGGCCGGGGCACAATTGCGGGCTAGGCTTAAGGCCGGGGCACAAGTGCGGGCTAGGCTTAAGGCCGGGGCACAAGTGCGGGCTAGGCTTAAAGCCGGGGCACAAGTGCGGGCTAGGCTTAAGGCCGGGGCACAAGTGCAGGCTGGGCTTAAGGCCGGGGCACAAGTGCGAGCTAGGCTTAAGGCCTGGGCACAAGTGCGGGCTAGGCTTAAGGCCTAGGCACAAGTGCGGGCTAGGCTTAAGGCATGGGCACAAGTGCGGGCTAGGCTTAAGGCTTGGGCACAAGTGCGGGCTAGGCTTAAGGCTTGGGCACAAGTGCAGTGATGGCTAGGATCAAGGCAGGGGGCACAAGTGCTGGCTAGGCTTAAGGCCTGGGCACAAGTGCGGGCTAGGCTTAAGGCCGGGGCACAAGTGCGGGCTAGGCTTAAGCCCGGGGCACAAGTGCGGGCTAGGCTTAAGGCCGGGGCACAAGTGCGGGCTAGGCTTAAGGCCTGGGCACAAGTGCGGGCTAGGCTTAAGGCCTGGGCACAAGTGCGGGCTAAGCTTAAGGCCGGGGCAAAAGTGCGGGCTAGGTTTAAGGCCTGGGCACAAGTGCGGGCTAAGCTTAAGGCCGGGGCACAAGTGCGGGCTAGGTTTAAGGCCTGGGCACAAGTGCGGGCTAGGCTTAAGGCCTGGGCACAAGTGCGGGCTAGGCTTAAGGCCTGGGCACAAGTGCGGGCTAGGCTTAAGGCCTGGGCACAAGTGCGGGCTAGGCTTAAGGCCTGGGCACAAGTGCGGGCTAGGCTTAAGGCCTGGGCACAAGTGCGGGCTAGGCTTAAGGCCGGGGCACAAGTGCGGGCTAGGTTTAAGGCCTGGGCACAAGTGCGGGCTAGGCTTAAGGCCTGGGCACAAGTGCGGGCTAGGCTTAAGGCCTGGGCACAAGTGCAGGCTAGGCTTAAGGCTTGGGCACAAGTGCAGTGCTGGCTAGGCTTAAGGCCGGGGCACAAGTGCGGGCTAGGCTTAAGGCCTGGGCACAAGTGAGGGCTAGGCTTAAGGCCGGGGCACAAGTGCGGGCTAGGCTTAAGGCCGGGGCACAAGTGCGGGCTAGGCTTTAGCCCGGGACACAAGTGCGGGCTAGGCTTAAGGCCGGGGCACAAGTGCGGGCTAGGCTTAAGGCCTGGGCACAAGTGCGGGCTAGGCTTAAGGCCTGGGCACAAGTGCGGGCTAAGCTTAAGGCCGGGGCAAAAGTGCGGGCTAGGCTTAAGGCCTGGGCACAAGTGCGGGCTAGGCTTAAGGCCTGGGCACAAGTGCGGGCTAAGCTTAAGGCCGGGGCACAAGTGCGGGCTAGGTTTAAGGCCTGGGCACAAGTGCGGGCTAGGCTTAAGGCCTGGGCACAAGTGCGGGCTAGGCTTAAGGCCTGGGCACAAGTGCGGGCTAGGCTTAAGGCCTGGGCACAAGTGCGGGCTAGGCTTAAGGCCTGGGCACAAGTGCGGGCTAGGCTTAAGGCCTGGGCACAAGTGCGGGCTAGGCTTAATGCCTGGGCACAAGTGCGGGCTAGGCTTAAGGCCGGGGCACAAGTGCGGGCTAGGTTTAAGGCCTGGGCACAAGTGCGGGCTAGGCTTAAGGCCTGGGCACAAGTGCGGGCTAGGCTTAAGGCCTGGGCACAAGTGCAGGCTAGGCTTAAGGCTTGGGCACAAGTGCAGTGCTGGCTAGGCTTAAGGCCGGGGCACAAGTGCGGGCTAGACTTAAGGCCGGGGCACAAGTGCTGGCTAGACTTAAGGCCTGGGCACAAGTGCGGGCTAGGCTTAAGGCCTGGGCACAAGTGAGGGCTAGGCTTAAGGCCGGGGCACAAGTGCGGGCTAGGCTTAAGGCCGGGGCACAAGTGCGGGCTAGGCTTAAGGCCGGGGCACAAGTGCGGGCTAGGCTTAAGGCCGGGGCACAAGTGCGGGCTAGGCTTAAGGATGGGGCACAAGTGCGGGCTAGGCTTAAGGCCGGGGCACAAGTGCGGGCTAGGCTTAAGGCCGGGGCACAAGTGCGGGCTAGGCTTAAGGCCGGGGCACAAGTTCGGGCTAGGCTTAAAGCCGGGGCACAAGTGCGGGCTAGGCTTAAGGCCGGGGCACAAGTGCGGGCTGGGCTTAAGGCCTGGGCACAAGTGCGAGCTAGGCTTAAGGCCTGGGCACAAGTGCGGGCTAGGCTTAAGGCCTAGGCACAAGTGCGGGCTAGGATTAAGGCATGGGCACAAGTGCGGGCTAGGCTTAAGGCTTGGGCACAAGTGCAGTGATGGCTAGGATCCAGGCAGGGGGCACAAGTGCTGGCTAGGCTTAAGGCCTGGGCACAAGTGCGGGCTAGGCTTAAGGCCGGGGCACAAGTGCGGGCTAGGCTTAAGGCCGGGGCACAAGTGCGGGCTAGGCTTAAGGCCTGGGCACAAGTGCGGGCTAGGCTTAAGGCCTGGGCACAAGTGCGGGCTAGGCTTAAGGCCTGGGCACAAGTGCGGGCTAGGCTTAAGGCCGGGGCAAAAGTGCGGGCTAGGCTTAAGGCCTGGGCACAAGTGCGGGCTAAGCTTAAGGCCTGGGCACAAGTGCGGGCTAGGTTTAAGGCCTGGGCACAAGTGCGGGCTAGGCTTAAGGCCTGGGCACAAGTGCGGGCTAGGCTTAAGGCCTGTGCACAAGTGCGGGCTAGGCTTAAGGCCTGGGCACAAGTGCGGGCTAGGCTTAAGGCCTGGGCACAAGTGCGGGCTAGGCTTAATGCCTGGGCACAAGTGCGGGCTAGGCTTAAGGCCGGGGCACAAGTGCGGGCTAGGTTTAAGGCCTGGGCACAAGTGCGGGCTAGGCTTAAGGCCTGGGCACAAGTGCGGGCTAGGCTTAAGGCCTGTGCACAAGTGCGGGCTAGGCTTAAGGCCGGGGCACAAGTGCGGGCTAGGCTTAAGGCCGGGGCACAAGTGCGGGCTAGGCTTAAAGCCGGGGCACAAGTGCGGGCTAGGCTTAAGGCCGGGGCACAAGTGCGGGCTGGGCTTAAGGCCTGGGCACAAGTGCGAGCTAGGCTTAAGGCCTGGGCACAAGTGCGGGCTAGGCTTAAGGCCTAGGCACAAGTGCGGGCTAGGATTAAGGCATGGGCACAAGTGCGGGCTAGGCTTAAGGCTTGGGCACAAGTGCAGTGATGGCTAGGATCCAGGCAGGGGGCACAAGTGCTGGCTAGGCTTAAGGCCTGGGCACAAGTGCGGGCTAGGCTTAAGGCCGGGGCACAAGTGCGGGCTAGGCTTAAGGCCGGGGCACAAGTGCGGGCTAGGCTTAAGGCCTGGGCACAAGTGCGGGCTAGGCTTAAGGCCTGGGCACAAGTGCGGGCTAGGCTTAAGGCCTGGGCACAAGTGCGGGCTAGGCTTAAGGCCGGGGCAAAAGTGCGGGCTAGGCTTAAGGCCTGGGCACAAGTGCGGGCTAAGCTTAAGGCCTGGGCACAAGTGCGGGCTAGGTTTAAGGCCTGGGCACAAGTGCGGGCTAGGCTTAAGGCCTGGGCACAAGTGCGGGCTAGGCTTAAGGCCTGTGCACAAGTGCGGGCTAGGCTTAAGGCCTGGGCACAAGTGCGGGCTAGGCTTAAGGCCTGGGCACAAGTGCGGGCTAGGCTTAATGCCTGGGCACAAGTGCGGGCTAGGCTTAAGGCCGGGGCACAAGTGCGGGCTAGGTTTAAGGCCTGGGCACAAGTGCGGGCTAGGCTTAAGGCCTGGGCACAAGTGCGGGCTAGGCTTAAGGCCTGGGCACAAGTGCAGGCTAGGCTTAAGGCTTGGGCACAAGTGCAGTGCTGGCTAGGCTTAAGGCCGGGGCACAAGTGCGGGCTAGGCTTAAGGCCGGGGCACAAGTGCGGGCTAGGCTTAAGGCCGGGGCACAAGTGTGGGCTAGGCTTAAGGCCTGGGCACAAGTGAGGGCTAGGCTTAAGGCCTGGGCACAAGTGCGGGCTAGGCTTAAGGCCTGGGCACAAGTGCGGGCTAGGCTTATGGCCTGGGCACAAGTGCGGGCTAGGCTTAAGGCCTGGGCACAAGTGCGGGCTAGGCTTAAGGCCTGGGCACAAGTGCGGGCTAGGCTTAAGGCTTGGGCACAAGTGCGGGCTAGGCTTAAGGCCTGGGCACAAGTGCGGGCTAGGCTTAAGGCCTGGGCACAAGTGCGGGCTAGGCTTAAGGCCTGGGCACAAGTGCGGGCTAGGCTTAAGGTCTGGGCACAAGTGCAGTGCTGGCTAGGATCAAGGCAAAGGGCACAAGTGCTGGCTAGGCTTAAGGCATGGGCACAAGTGCAAGCTAGGCTTAAGGCCTGGGCACAAGTGCGGGCTAGGCTTAAGGCCTGGGCACAAGTGCGGGCTAGGCTTAAGGCCTGGGCACAAGTGCGGGCTAGGCTTAAGGCCTGGGCACAAGTGCGGGCTAGGCTTAAGGCCTGGGCACAAGTGCGGGCTAGGCTTAAGGCCTGGGCACAAGTGCGGGCTGGGCTTAAGGCCGTGGCACAAGTGCGGGCTGGGCTTAAGGCATGGGCACAAGTGCGGGCTGGGCTTAAGGCCTGGGCACAAGTGCGGGCTAGGCTTAAGGCCTGGGCACAAGTGCGGGCTAGGCTTAAGGCCTGGGCACAAGTGCGGGCTAGGCTTAAGGCCTGGGCACAAGTGCGGGCTAGGCTTAAGGCCTGGGCACAAGTGCGGGCTAGGCTTAAGGCCTGGGCACAAGTGCAGGCTCGGCTTAAGGCCTGGGCACAAGTGCAGGCTAGGCTTAAGTCTTGGGCACAAGTGCAGTGCTGGCTAGGCTTAAGGCCGGGTCACAAGTGCGGGCTAGACTTAAGGCCGGGGCACAAGTGCGGGCTAGACTTAAGGCCGGGGCACAAGTGCGGGCTAGGCTTAAGGCCGGGGCACAATTGCGGGCTAGGCTTAAGGCCGGGGCACAAGTACGGGCTAGGCTTAAGGCCGGGGCACAATTGCGAGCTAGGCTTAAGGCCGGGGCACAAGTGCGGGCTAGGCTTAAGGCCTGGGCACAAGTGCGGGCTAGGCTTAAGGCCTGGGCACAAGTGCGGGCTAGGCTTAAGGCTTGGGCACAAGTGCGGGCTAGGCTTAAGGCCTGGGCACAAGTGCGGGCTAGGCTTAAGGCCTGGGCACAAGTGCAGTGCTGGCTAGGATCAAGGCAAAGGGCACAAGTGCTGGCTAGGCTTAAGGCATGGGCACAAGTGCAAGCTAGGCTAAAAGGCCTGGGCACAAGTGCGGGCTAGGCTTAAGGCCTGGGCACAAGTGCGGGCTAGGCTTAAGGCATGGGCACAAGTGCAGTGCTGGCTAGGAGCAAGGCAGGGGGCACAAGTGCTGGCTATGCTTAAGGCATGGGCACAAGTGCGGGCTAGGCTTAAGGCCTGGGCACAAGTGCGGGCTAGGCTTAAGGCCTGGGCACGAGTGCGGGCTAGGCTTAAGGCCTGGGCACAAGTGCGGGCTGGGCTTAGGACCTGGGCACAAGTGCGGGCTGGGCTTAAGGCCTGGGCACAAGTGCGGGCTAGGCTTAAGGCCGGGGCACAAGTGCGGGCTGGGCTTAAGGCCTGGGCACAAGTGCGGGCTGGGCTTAAGGCCTGGGCACAAGTGCGGGCTAGGCTTAGGGCCTGGGCACAAGTGCGGGCTAGGCTTAAGGCCTGGGCACAAGTGCGGGCTAGGCTTAAGGCCTGGCCACAAGTGCGCGCTAGGCTTAAGGCCTGGGCACAAGTGCGGGCTAGGCTTAAGGCCTGGGCACAAGTGCGGGCTAGGCTTAAGGCCTGGGCACAAGTGCGGGCTAGGCTTAAGGCCTGGGCACAAGTGCAGGCTAGGCTTAAGGCTTGGGCACAAGTGCAGTGCTGGCTAGGCTTAAGGCCGGGGCACAAGTGCGGGCTAGACTTAAGGCCGGGGCACAAGTGCGGGCTAGGCTTAAGGCCGGGGCACAATTGCGGGCTAGGCTTAAGGCCGGGGCACAATTGCGGGCTAGGCTTAAGGCCGGGGCACAAGTGCGGGCTAGGCTTAAGGCCTTGGCACAAGTGCGGGCTAGGCTTAAGGCCTGGGCACAAGTGCGGGCTAGGCTTAAGGCTTGGTCACAAGTGCCGGCTAGGCTTAAGGCCTGGGCACAAGTGCGGGCTAGGTTTAAGGCCTGGGCACAAGTGCGGCTAGGCTTAAGGCCTGGGCACAAGTGCGGGCTAGGCTTAAGGCCGGGGCACAAGTGCGGGCTAGGCTTAAGGCCGGGGCACAAGTGCGGGCTAGGCTTAAGGCCGGGGCACAAGTGCAGGCTAGGCTTAAGGCCGGGGCACAAGTGCGGGCTAGGCTTAAGGCCTAGGCACAAGTGCGGGCTAGGCTTAAGGCTTGGGCACAAGTGCAGTGCTGGCTAGGATCAAGGCAGGGGGTACAAGTGCTAGCTAGGCTTAAGGCCGGGGCACAAGTGCGGGCTAGGCTTAAGGCCTGGGCACAAGTGCGGGCTAGGCTTAAGGCCTGGGCACAAGTGCGGGCTAGGCTTAAGGCCGGGGCACAAGTGCGGGCTAGGCTTAAGGCCGGGGCACAAGTGCGGGCTAGGTTAAGGCCGGGGCACAAGTGCGGGCTAGGCTTAAGGCCGGGGCACAAGTGCGGGCAAGGCTTAAGGCCGGGGCACAAGTGCGGGCTAGGCTTAAGGCTGGGGCACAAGTGCGGGCTAGGCTTAAGGATGGGGCACAAGTGCGGGCTAGGCTTAAGGCCGGGGCACAATTGCGGGCTAGGCTTAAGGCCGGGGCACAAGTGCGGGCTAGGCTTAAGGCCGGGGCACAAGTGCGGGCTAGGCTTAAAGCCGGGGCACAAGTGCGGGCTAGGCTTAAGGACGGGGCACAAGTGCAGGCTGGGCTTAAGGCCGGGGCACAAGTGCGAGCTAGGCTTAAGGCCTGGGCACAAGTGCGGGCTAGGCTTAAGGCCTAGGCACAAGTGCGGGCTAGGCTTAAGGCATGGGCACAAGTGCGGGCTAGGCTTAAGGCTTGGGCACAAGTGCGGGCTAGGCTTAAGGCTTGGGCACAAGTGCAGTGATGGCTAGGATCAAGGCAGGGTGCACAAGTGCTGGCTAGGCTTAAGGCCTGGGCACAAGTGCGGGCTAGGCTTAAGGCCGGGGCACAAGTGCGGGCTAGGCTTAAGCCCGGGACACAAGTGCGGGCTAGGCTTAAGGCCGGGGCACAAGTGCGGGCTAGGCTTAAGGCCTGGGCACAAGTGCGGGCTAGGCTTAAGGCCTGGGCACAAGTGCGGGCTAAGCTTAAGGCCGGGGCAAAAGTGCGGGCTAGGCTTAAGGCCTGGGCACAAGTGCGGGCTAAACTTAAGGCCGGGGCACAAGTGCGGGCTAGGTTTAAGGCCTGGGCACAAGTGCGGGCTAGGCTTAAGGCCTGGGCACAAGTGCGGGCTAGGCTTAAGGCCTGGGCACAAGTGCGGGCTAGGCTTAAGGCCTGGGCACAAGTGCGGGCTAGGCTTAAGGCCTGGGCACAAGTGCGGGCTAGGCTTAAGGCCTGGGCACAAGTGCGGGCTAGGCTTAAGGCCTGGGCACAAGTGCGGGCTAGGCTTAAGGCCGGGGCACAAGTGCGGGCTAGGTTTAAGGCCTGGGCACAAGTGCGGGCTAGGCTTAAGGCCTGGGCACAAGTGCGGGCTAGGCTTAAGGCCTGGGCACAAGTGCAGGCTAGGCTTAAGGCTTGGGCACAAGTGCAGTGCTGGCTAGGCTTAAGGCCGGGGCACAAGTGCGGGCTAGGCTTAAGCCCGGGACACAAGTGCGGGCTAGGCTTAAGGCCGGGGCACAAGTGCGGGCTAGGCTTAAGGCCTGGGCACAAGTGCGGGCTAGGCTTAAGGCCTGGGCACAAGTGCGGGCTAAGCTTAAGGCCGGGGCAAAAGTGCGGGCTAGGTTTAAGGCCTGGGCACAAGTGCGGGCTAAGCTTAAGGCCGGGGCACAAGTGCGGGCTAGGTTTAAGGCCTGGGCACAAGTGCGGGCTAGGCTTAAGGCCTGGGCACAAGTGCGGGCTAGGCTTAAGGCCTGGGCACAAGTGCGGGCTAGGCTTAAGGCCTGGGCACAAGTGCGGGCTAGGCTTAAGGCCTGGGCACAAGTGCGGGCTAGGCTTAAGGCCTGGGCACAAGTGCGGGCTAGGCTTAAGGCCTGGGCACAAGTGCGGGCTAGGCTTAAGGCCGGGGCACAAGTGCGGGCTAGGCTTAAGGCCTGGGCACAAGTGCGGGCTAGGCTTAAGGCCTGGGCACAAGTGCAGGCTAGGCTTAAGGCTTGGGCACAAGTGCAGTGCTGGCTAGGCTTAAGGCCGGGGCACAAGTGCGGGCTAGACTTAAGGCCGGGGCACAAGTGCGGGCTAGACTTAAGGCCTGGGCACAAGTGCGGGCTAGGCTTAAGGCCTGGGCACAAGTGAGGGCTAGGCTTAAGGCCGGGGCACAAGTGCGGGCTAGGCTTAAGGCCGGGGCACAAGTGCGGGCTAGGCTTAAGGCCGGGACACAAGTGCGGGCTAGGCTTAAGGCCGGGGCACAAGTGCGGGCTAGGCTTAAGGCCTGGGCACAAGTGCGGGCTAGGCTTAAGGCCTGGGCACAAGTGCGGGCTAGGCTTAAGGCCTGGGCACAAGTGAGGGCTAGGCTTAAGGCCGGGGCACAAGTGCGGGCTAGGCTTAAGGCCTGGGCACAAGTGCGGGCTAGGCTTAAGGCCTGGGCACAAGTGCGGGCTAAGCTTAAGGCCGGGGCAAAAGTGCGGGCTAGGCTTAAGGCCTGGGCACAAGTGCGGGCTAGGCTTAAGGCCTGGGCACAAGTGCGGGCTAAGCTTAAGGCCGGGGCACAAGTGCGGGCTAGGTTTAAGGCCTGGGCACAAGTGCGGGCTAGGCTTAAGGCCTGGGCACAAGTGCGGGCTAGGCTTAAGGCCTGGGCACAAGTGCGGGCTAGGCTTAAGGCCTGGGCACAAGTGCGGGCTAGGCTTAAGGCCTGGGCACAAGTGCGGGCTAGGCTTAAGGCCTGGGCACAAGTGCGGGCTAGGCTTAATGCCTGGGCACAAGTGCGGGCTAGGCTTAAGGCCTGGGCACAAGTGCGGGCTAGGCTTAAGGCCTGGGCACAAGTGCAGGCTAGGCTTAAGGCTTGGGCACAAGTGCAGTGCTGGCTAGGCTTAAGGCCGGGGCACAAGTGCGGGCTAGGCTTAAGGCCGGGGCACAAGTGCTGGCTAGACTTAAGGCCTGGGCACAAGTGCGGGCTAGGCTTAAGGCCTGGGCACAAGTGAGGGCTAGGCTTAAGGCCGGGGCACAAGTGCGGGCTAGGCTTAAGGCCGGGGCACAAGTGCGGGCTAGGCTTAAGGCCGGGGCACAAGTGCGGGCTAGGCTTAAGGATGGGGCACAAGTGCGGGCTAGGCTTAAGGCCGGGGCACAAGTGCGGGCTAGGCTTAAGGCCGGGGCACAAGTGCGGGCTAGGCTTAAGGCCGGGGCACAAGTGCGGGCTAGGCTTAAAGCCGGGGCACAAGTGCGGGCTAGGCTTAAGGCCGGGGCACAAGTGCGGGCTGGGCTTAAGGCCTGGGCACAAGTGCGAGCTAGGCTTAAGGCCTGGGCACAAGTGCGGGCTAGGCTTAAGGCCTAGGCACAAGTGCGGGCTAGGATTAAGGCATGGGCACAAGTGCGGGCTAGGCTTAAGGCTTGGGCACAAGTGCAGTGATGGCTAGGATCCAGGCAGGGGGCACAAGTGCTGGCTAGGCTTAAGGCCTGGGCACAAGTGCGGGCTAGGCTTAAGGCCGGGGCACAAGTGCGGGCTAGGCTTAAGGCCGGGGCACAAGTGCGGGCTAGGCTTAAGGCCTGGGCACAAGTGCGGGCTAGGCTTAAGGCCTGGGCACAAGTGCGGGCTAGGCTTAAGGCCTGGGCACAAGTGCGGGCTAGGCTTAAGGCCGGGGCAAAAGTGCGGGCTAGGCTTAAGGCCTGGGCACAAGTGCGGGCTAAGCTTAAGGCCTGGGCACAAGTGCGGGCTAGGTTTAAGGCCTGGGCACAAGTGCGGGCTAGGCTTAAGGCCTGGGCACAAGTGCGGGCTAGGCTTAAGGCCTGTGCACAAGTGCGGGCTAGGCTTAAGGCCTGGGCACAAGTGCGGGCTAGGCTTAAGGCCTGGGCACAAGTGCGGGCTAGGCTTAATGCCTGGGCACAAGTGCGGGCTAGGCTTAAGGCCGGGGCACAAGTGCGGGCTAGGTTTAAGGCCTGGGCACAAGTGCGGGCTAGGCTTAAGGCCTGGGCACAAGTGCGGGCTAGGCTTAAGGCCTGTGCACAAGTGCGGGCTAGGCTTAAGGCCGGGGCACAAGTGCGGGCTAGGCTTAAGGCCGGGGCACAAGTGCGGGCTAGGCTTAAGGCCGGGGCACAAGTGCGGGCTAGGCTTAAAGCCGGGGCACAAGTGCGGGCTAGGCTTAAGGCCGGGGCACAAGTGCGGGCTGGGCTTAAGGCCTGGGCACAAGTGCGAGCTAGGCTTAAGGCCTGGGCACAAGTGCGGGCTAGGCTTAAGGCCTAGGCACAAGTGCGGGCTAGGATTAAAGCATGGGCACAAGTGCGGGCTAGGCTTAAGGCTTGGGCACAAGTGCAGTGATGGCTAGGATCCAGGCAGGGGGCACAAGTGCTGGCTAGGCTTAAGGCCTGGGCACAAGTGCGGGCTAGGCTTAAGGCCGGGGCACAAGTGCGGGCTAGGCTTAAGGCCGGGGCACAAGTGCGGGCTAGGCTTAAGGCCTGGGCACAAGTGCGGGCTAGGCTTAAGGCCTGGGCACAAGTGCGGGCTAGGCTTAAGGCCTGGGCACAAGTGCGGGCTAGGCTTAAGGCCGGGGCAAAAGTGCGGGCTAGGCTTAAGGCCTGGGCACAAGTGCGGGCTAAGCTTAAGGCCTGGGCACAAGTGCGGGCTAGGTTTAAGGCCTGGGCACAAGTGCGGGCTAGGCTTAAGGCCTGGGCACAAGTGCGGGCTAGGCTTAAGGCCTGTGCACAAGTGCGGGCTAGGCTTAAGGCCTGGGCACAAGTGCGGGCTAGGCTTAAGGCCTGGGCACAAGTGCGGGCTAGGCTTAATGCCTGGGCACAAGTGCGGGCTAGGCTTAAGGCCGGGGCACAAGTGCGGGCTAGGTTTAAGACCTGGGCACAAGTGCGGGCTAGGCTTAAGGCCTGGGCACAAGTGCGGGCTAGGCTTAAGGCCTGGGCACAAGTGCAGGCTAGGCTTAAGGCTTGGGCACAAGTGCAGTGCTGGCTAGGCTTAAGGCCGGGGCACAAGTGCGGGCTAGACTTAAGGCCGGGGCACAAGTGCGGGCTAGACTTAAGGCCGGGGCACAAGTGTGGGCTAGGCTTAAGGCCTGGGCACAAGTGAGGGCTAGGCTTAAGGCCTGGGCACAAGTGCGGGCTAGGCTTAAGGCCTGGGCACAAGTGTGGGCTAGGCTTATGGCCTGGGCACAAGTGCGGGCTAGGCTTAAGGCCTGGGCACAAGTGCGGGCTAGGCTTAAGGCCTGGGCACAAGTGCGGGCTAGGCTTAAGGCTTGGGCACAAGTGCGGGCTAGGCTTAAGGCCTGGGCACAAGTGCGGGCTAGGCTTAAGGCCTGGGCACAAGTGCGGGCTAGGCTTAAGGCCTGGGCACAAGTGCGGGCTAGGCTTAAGGTCTGGGCACAAGTGCAGTGCTGGCTAGGATCAAGGCAAAGGGCACAAGTGCTGGCTAGGCTTAAGGCATGGGCACAAGTGCAAGCTAGGCTTAAGGCCTGGGCACAAGTGCGGGCTAGGCTTAAGGCCTGGGCACAAGTGCGGGCTAGGCTTAAGGCCTGGGCACAAGTGCGGGCTAGGCTTAAGGCCTGGGCACAAGTGCGGGCTAGGCTTAAGGCCTGGGCACAAGTGCGGGCTAGGCTTAAGGCCTGGGCACAAGTGCGGGCTGGGCTTAAGGCCGTGGCACAAGTGCGGGCTGGGCTTAAGGCATGGGCACAAGTGCGGGCTGGGCTTAAGGCCTGGGCACAAGTGCGGGCTAGGCTTAAGGCCTGGGCACAAGTGCGGGCTAGGCTTAAGGCCTGGGCACAAGTGCGGGCTAGGCTTAAGGCCTGGGCACAAGTGCGGGCTAGGCTTAAGGCCTGGGCACAAGTGCGGGCTAGGCTTAAGGCCTGGGCACAAGTGCAGGCTCGGCTTAAGGCCTGGGCACAAGTGCAGGCTAGGCTTAAGTCTTGGGCACAAGTGCAGTGCTGGCTAGGCTTAAGGCCGGGTCACAAGTGCGGGCTAGACTTAAGGCCGGGGCACAAGTGCGGGCTAGACTTAAGGCCGGGGCACAAGTGCGGGCTAGGCTTAAGGCCGGGGCACAATTGCGGGCTAGGCTTAAGGCCGGGGCACAAGTACAGGCTAGGCTTAAGGCCGGGGCACAATTGCGAGCTAGGCTTAAGGCCGGGGCACAAGTGCGGGCTAGGCTTAAGGCCTGGGCACAAGTGCGGGCTAGGCTTAAGGCCTGGGCACAAGTGCGGGCTAGGCTTAAGGCTTGGGCACAAGTGCGGGCTAGGCTTAAGGCCTGGGCACAAGTGCGGGCTAGGCTTAAGGCCTGGGCACAAGTGCAGTGCTGGCTAGGATCAAGGCAAAGGGCACAAGTGCTGGCTAGGCTTAAGGCATGGGCACAAGTGCAAGCTAGGCTAAAAGGCCTGGGCACAAGTGCGGGCTAGGCTTAAGGCCTGGGCACAAGTGCGGGCTAGGCATAAGGCATGGGCACAAGTGCAGTGCTGGCTAGGAGCAAGGCAGGGGGCACAAGTGCTGGCTATGCTTAAGGCATGGGCACAAGTGCGGGCTAGGCTTAAGGCCTGGGCACAAGTGCGGGCTAGGCTTAAGGCCTGGGCACGAGTGCGGGCTAGGCTTAAGGCCTGGGCACAAGTGCGGGCTGGGCTTAGGACCTGGGCACAAGTGCGGGCTGGGCTTAAGGCCTGGGCACAAGTGCGGGCTGGGCTTAAGGCCGGGGCACAAGTGCGGGCTGGGCTTAAGGCCTGGGCACAAGTGCGGGCTGGGCTTAAGGCCTGGGCACAAGTGCGGGCTAGGCTTAAGGCCTGGGCACAAGTGCGGGCTAGGCTTAAGGCCTGGGCACAAGTGCGGGCTAGGCTTAAGGCCTGGCCACAAGTGCGCGCTAGGCTTAAGGCCTGGGCACAAGTGCGGGCTAGGCTTAAGGCCTGGGCACAAGTGCGGGCTAGGCTTAAGGCCTGGGCACAAGTGCGGGCTAGGCTTAAGGCCTGGGCACAAGTGCAGGCTAGGCTTAAGGCTTGGGCACAAGTGCAGTGCTGGCTAGGCTTAAGGCCGGGGCACAAGTGCGGGCTAGACTTAAGGCCGGGGCACAAGTGCGGGCTAGGCTTAAGGCCGGGGCACAATTGCGGGCTAGGCTTAAGGCCGGGGCACAATTGCGGGCTAGGCTTAAGGCCGGGGCACAAGTGCGGGCTAGGCTTAAGGCCTTGGCACAAGTGCGGGCTAGGCTTAAGGCCTGGGCACAAGTGCGGGCTAGGCTTAAGGCTTGGTCACAAGTGCCGGCTAGGCTTAAGGCCTGGGCACAAGTGCGGGCTAGGTTTAAGGCCTGGGCACAAGTGCGGCTAGGCTTAAGGCCTGGGCACAAGTGCGGGCTAGGCTTAAGGCCGGGGCACAAGTGCGGGCTAGGCTTAAGGCCGGGGCACAAGTGCGGGCTGAGCTTAAGGCCGGGGCACAAGTGCAGGCTAGGCTTAAGGCCGGGGCTCAAGTGCGGGCTAGGCTTAAGGCCTAGGCACAAGTGCGGGCTAGGCTTAAGGCTTGGGCACAAGTGCAGTGCTGGCTAGGATCAAGGCAGGGGGTACAAGTGCTAGCTAGGCTTAAGGCCGGGGCACAAGTGCGGGCTAGGCTTAAGGCCTGGGCACAAGTGCGGGCTAGGCTTAAGGCCTGGGCACAAGTGCGGGCTAGGCTTAAGGCCGGGGCACAAGTGCGGGCTAGGCTTAAGGCCGGGGCACAAGTGCGGGCTAGGTTAAGGCCGGGGCACAAGTGCGGGCTAGGCTTAAGGCCGGGGCACAAGTGCGGGCAAGGCTTAAGGCCGGGGCACAAGTGCGGGCTAGGCTTAAGGCTGGGGCACAAGTGCGGGCTAGGCTTAAGGATGGGGCACAAGTGCGGGCTAGGCTTAAGGCCGGGGCACAAGTGCGGGCTAGGCTTAAGGCCGGGGCACAAGTGCGGGCTAGGCTTAAGGCCGGGGCACAAGTGCGGGCTAGGCTTAAAGCCGGGGCACAAGTGCGGGCTAGGCTTAAGGACGGGGCACAAGTGCAGGCTGGGCTTAAGGCCGGGGCACAAGTGCGAGCTAGGCTTAAGGCCTGGGCACAAGTGCGGGCTAGGCTTAAGGCCTAGGCACAAGTGCGGGCTAGGCTTAAGGCATGGGCACAAGTGCGGGCTAGGCTTAAGGCTTGGGCACAAGTGCGGGCTAGGCTTAAGGCTTGGGCACAAGTGCAGTGATGGCTAGGATCAAGGCAGGGGGCACAAGTGCTGGCTAGGCTTAAGGCCTGGGCACAAGTGCGGGCTAGGCTTAAGGCCGGGGCACAAGTGCGGGCTAGGCTTAAGCCCGGGACACAAGTGCGGGCTAGGCTTAAGGCCGGGGCACAAGTGCGGGCTAGGCTTAAGGCCTGGGCACAAGTGCGGGCTAGGCTTAAGGCCTGGGCACAAGTGCGGGCTAAGCTTAAGGCCGGGGCAAAAGTGCGGGCTAGGCTTAAGGCCTGGGCACAAGTGCGGGCTAAACTTAAGGCCGGGGCACAAGTGCGGGCTAGGTTTAAGGCCTGGGCACAAGTGCGGGCTAGGCTTAAGGCCTGGGCACAAGTGCGGGCTAGGCTTAAGGCCTGGGCACAAGTGCGGGCTAGGCTTAAGGCCTGGGCACAAGTGCGGGCTAGGCTTAAGGCCTGGGCACAAGTGCGGGCTAGGCTTAAGGCCTGGGCACAAGTGCGGGCTAGGCTTAATGCCTGGGCACAAGTGCGGGCTAGGCTTAAGGCCGGGGCACAAGTGCGGGCTAGGTTTAAGGCCTGGGCACAAGTGCGGGCTAGGCTTAAGGCCTGGGCACAAGTGCAGGCTAGGCTTAAGGCCTGGGCACAAGTGCAGGCTAGGCTTAAGGCCGGGGCACAAGTGCGGGCTAGGCTTAAGGCCGGGGCACAAGTGCGGGCTAGGCTTAAGGCCTGGGCACAAGTGCGGGCTAGGCTTAAGGCCGGGGCACAAGTGCGGGCTAGGCTTAAGGCCTGGGCACAAGTGCGGGCTAGGCTTAAGGCCTGGGCACAAGTGCGGGCTAGGCTTAAGGCCTGGGCACAAGTGCGGGCTAGGCTTAAGGCCTGGGCACAAGTGCGGGCTAGGCTTAAGGCCTGGGCACAAGTGCGGGCTAGGCTTAAGGCCGGGGCACAAGTGCGGGCTAGGTTTAAGGCCTGGGCACAAGTGCGGGCTAGGCTTAAGGCCTGGGCACAAGTGCGGGCTAGGCTTAAGGCCTGGGCACAAGTGCAGGCTAGGCTTAAGGCTTGGGCACAAGTGCAGTGCTGGCTAGGCTTAAGGCCGGGGCACAAGTGCGGGCTAGGCTTAAGCCCGGGACACAAGTGCGGGCTAGGCTTAAGGCCGGGGCACAAGTGCGGGCTAGGCTTAAGGCCTGGGCACAAGTGCGGGCTAGGCTTAAGGCCTGGGCACAAGTGCGGGCTAAGCTTAAGGCCGGGGCAAAAGTGCGGGCTAGGTTTAAGGCCTGGGCACAAGTGCGGGCTAAGCTTAAGGCCGGGGCACAAGTGCGGGCTAGGTTTAAGGCCTGGGCACAAGTGCGGGCTAGGCTTAAGGCCTGGGCACAAGTGCGGGCTAGGCTTAAGGCCTGGGCACAAGTGCGGGCTAGGCTTAAGGCCTGGGCACAAGTGCGGGCTAGGCTTAAGGCCTGGGCACAAGTGCGGGCTAGGCTTAAGGCCTGGGCACAAGTGCGGGCTAGGCTTAAGGCCTGGGCACAAGTGCGGGCTAGGCTTAAGGCCGGGGCACAAGTGCGGGCTAGGCTTAAGGCCTGGGCACAAGTGCGGGCTAGGCTTAAGGCCTGGGCACAAGTGCAGGCTAGGCTTAAGGCTTGGGCACAAGTGCAGTGCTGGCTAGGCTTAAGGCCGGGGCACAAGTGCGGGCTAGACTTAAGGCCGGGGCACAAGTGCGGGCTAGACTTAAGGCCTGGGCACAAGTGCGGGCTAGGCTTAAGGCCTGGGCACAAGTGAGGGCTAGGCTTAAGGCCGGGGCACAAGTGCGGGCTAGGCTTAAGGCCGGGGCACAAGTGCGGGCTAGGCTTAAGGCCGGGACACAAGTGCGGGCTAGGCTTAAGGCCGGGGCACAAGTGCGGGCTAGGCTTAAGGCCTGGGCACAAGTGCGGGCTAGGCTTAAGGCCTGGGCACAAGTGCGGGCTAGGCTTAAGGCCTGGGCACAAGTGAGGGCTAGGCTTAAGGCCGGGGCACAAGTGCGGGCTAGGCTTAAGGCCTGGGCACAAGTGCGGGCTAGGCTTAAGGCCTGGGCACAAGTGCGGGCTAAGCTTAAGGCCGGGGCAAAAGTGCGGGCTAGGCTTAAGGCCTGGGCACAAGTGCGGGCTAGGCTTAAGGCCTGGGCACAAGTGCGGGCTAAGCTTAAGGCCGGGGCACAAGTGCGGGCTAGGTTTAAGGCCTGGGCACAAGTGCGGGCTAGGCTTAAGGCCTGGGCACAAGTGCGGGCTAGGCTTAAGGCCTGGGCACAAGTGCGGGCTAGGCTTAAGGCCTGGGCACAAGTGCGGGCTAGGCTTAAGGCCTGGGCACAAGTGCGGGCTAGGCTTAAGGCCTGGGCACAAGTGCGGGCTAGGCTTAATGCCTGGGCACAAGTGCGGGCTAGGCTTAAGGCCTGGGCACAAGTGCGGGCTAGGCTTAAGGCCTGGGCACAAGTGCAGGCTAGGCTTAAGGCTTGGGCACAAGTGCAGTGCTGGCTAGGCTTAAGGCCGGGGCACAAGTGCGGGCTAGGCTTAAGGCCGGGGCACAAGTGCTGGCTAGACTTAAGGCCTGGGCACAAGTGCGGGCTAGGCTTAAGGCCTGGGCACAAGTGAGGGCTAGGCTTAAGGCCGGGGCACAAGTGCGGGCTAGGCTTAAGGCCGGGGCACAAGTGCGGGCTAGGCTTAAGGCCGGGGCACAAGTGCGGGCTAGGCTTAAGGATGGGGCACAAGTGCGGGCTAGGCTTAAGGCCGGGGCACAAGTGCGGGCTAGGCTTAAGGCCGGGGCACAAGTGCGGGCTAGGCTTAAGGCCGGGGCACAAGTGCGGGCTAGGCTTAAAGCCGGGGCACAAGTGCGGGCTAGGCTTAAGGCCGGGGCACAAGTGCGGGCTGGGCTTAAGGCCTGGGCACAAGTGCGAGCTAGGCTTAAGGCCTGGGCACAAGTGCGGGCTAGGCTTAAGGCCTAGGCACAAGTGCGGGCTAGGATTAAGGCATGGGCACAAGTGCGGGCTAGGCTTAAGGCTTGGGCACAAGTGCAGTGATGGCTAGGATCCAGGCAGGGGGCACAAGTGCTGGCTAGGCTTAAGGCCTGGGCACAAGTGCGGGCTAGGCTTAAGGCCGGGGCACAAGTGCGGGCTAGGCTTAAGGCCGGGGCACAAGTGCGGGCTAGGCTTAAGGCCTGGGCACAAGTGCGGGCTAGGCTTAAGGCCTGGGCACAAGTGCGGGCTAGGCTTAAGGCCTGGGCACAAGTGCGGGCTAGGCTTAAGGCCGGGGCAAAAGTGCGGGCTAGGCTTAAGGCCTGGGCACAAGTGCGGGCTAAGCTTAAGGCCTGGGCACAAGTGCGGGCTAGGTTTAAGGCCTGGGCACAAGTGCGGGCTAGGCTTAAGGCCTGGGCACAAGTGCGGGCTAGGCTTAAGGCCTGTGCACAAGTGCGGGCTAGGCTTAAGGCCTGGGCACAAGTGCGGGCTAGGCTTAAGGCCTGGGCACAAGTGCGGGCTAGGCTTAATGCCTGGGCACAAGTGCGGGCTAGGCTTAAGGCCGGGGCACAAGTGCGGGCTAGGTTTAAGGCCTGGGCACAAGTGCGGGCTAGGCTTAAGGCCTGGGCACAAGTGCGGGCTAGGCTTAAGGCCTGTGCACAAGTGCGGGCTAGGCTTAAGGCCGGGGCACAAGTGCGGGCTAGGCTTAAGGCCGGGGCACAAGTGCGGGCTAGGCTTAAGGCCGGGGCACAAGTGCGGGCTAGGCTTAAAGCCGGGGCACAAGTGCGGGCTAGGCTTAAGGCCGGGGCACAAGTGCGGGCTGGGCTTAAGGCCTGGGCACAAGTGCGAGCTAGGCTTAAGGCCTGGGCACAAGTGCGGGCTAGGCTTAAGGCCTAGGCACAAGTGCGGGCTAGGATTAAAGCATGGGCACAAGTGCGGGCTAGGCTTAAGGCTTGGGCACAAGTGCAGTGATGGCTAGGATCCAGGCAGGGGGCACAAGTGCTGGCTAGGCTTAAGGCCTGGGCACAAGTGCGGGCTAGGCTTAAGGCCGGGGCACAAGTGCGGGCTAGGCTTAAGGCCGGGGCACAAGTGCGGGCTAGGCTTAAGGCCTGGGCACAAGTGCGGGCTAGGCTTAAGGCCTGGGCACAAGTGCGGGCTAGGCTTAAGGCCTGGGCACAAGTGCGGGCTAGGCTTAAGGCCGGGGCAAAAGTGCGGGCTAGGCTTAAGGCCTGGGCACAAGTGCGGGCTAAGCTTAAGGCCTGGGCACAAGTGCGGGCTAGGTTTAAGGCCTGGGCACAAGTGCGGGCTAGGCTTAAGGCCTGGGCACAAGTGCGGGCTAGGCTTAAGGCCTGTGCACAAGTGCGGGCTAGGCTTAAGGCCTGGGCACAAGTGCGGGCTAGGCTTAAGGCCTGGGCACAAGTGCGGGCTAGGCTTAATGCCTGGGCACAAGTGCGGGCTAGGCTTAAGGCCGGGGCACAAGTGCGGGCTAGGTTTAAGACCTGGGCACAAGTGCGGGCTAGGCTTAAGGCCTGGGCACAAGTGCGGGCTAGGCTTAAGGCCTGGGCACAAGTGCAGGCTAGGCTTAAGGCTTGGGCACAAGTGCAGTGCTGGCTAGGCTTAAGGCCGGGGCACAAGTGCGGGCTAGACTTAAGGCCGGGGCACAAGTGCGGGCTAGACTTAAGGCCGGGGCACAAGTGTGGGCTAGGCTTAAGGCCTGGGCACAAGTGAGGGCTAGGCTTAAGGCCTGGGCACAAGTGCGGGCTAGGCTTAAGGCCTGGGCACAAGTGTGGGCTAGGCTTATGGCCTGGGCACAAGTGCGGGCTAGGCTTAAGGCCTGGGCACAAGTGCGGGCTAGGCTTAAGGCCTGGGCACAAGTGCGGGCTAGGCTTAAGGCTTGGGCACAAGTGCGGGCTAGGCTTAAGGCCTGGGCACAAGTGCGGGCTAGGCTTAAGGCCTGGGCACAAGTGCGGGCTAGGCTTAAGGCCTGGGCACAAGTGCGGGCTAGGCTTAAGGTCTGGGCACAAGTGCAGTGCTGGCTAGGATCAAGGCAAAGGGCACAAGTGCTGGCTAGGCTTAAGGCATGGGCACAAGTGCAAGCTAGGCTTAAGGCCTGGGCACAAGTGCGGGCTAGGCTTAAGGCCTGGGCACAAGTGCGGGCTAGGCTTAAGGCCTGGGCACAAGTGCGGGCTAGGCTTAAGGCCTGGGCACAAGTGCGGGCTAGGCTTAAGGCCTGGGCACAAGTGCGGGCTAGGCTTAAGGCCTGGGCACAAGTGCGGGCTGGGCTTAAGGCCGTGGCACAAGTGCGGGCTGGGCTTAAGGCATGGGCACAAGTGCGGGCTGGGCTTAAGGCCTGGGCACAAGTGCGGGCTAGGCTTAAGGCCTGGGCACAAGTGCGGGCTAGGCTTAAGGCCTGGGCACAAGTGCGGGCTAGGCTTAAGGCCTGGGCACAAGTGCGGGCTAGGCTTAAGGCCTGGGCACAAGTGCGGGCTAGGCTTAAGGCCTGGGCACAAGTGCAGGCTCGGCTTAAGGCCTGGGCACAAGTGCAGGCTAGGCTTAAGTCTTGGGCACAAGTGCAGTGCTGGCTAGGCTTAAGGCCGGGTCACAAGTGCGGGCTAGACTTAAGGCCGGGGCACAAGTGCGGGCTAGACTTAAGGCCGGGGCACAAGTGCGGGCTAGGCTTAAGGCCGGGGCACAATTGCGGGCTAGGCTTAAGGCCGGGGCACAAGTACAGGCTAGGCTTAAGGCCGGGGCACAATTGCGAGCTAGGCTTAAGGCCGGGGCACAAGTGCGGGCTAGGCTTAAGGCCTGGGCACAAGTGCGGGCTAGGCTTAAGGCCTGGGCACAAGTGCGGGCTAGGCTTAAGGCTTGGGCACAAGTGCGGGCTAGGCTTAAGGCCTGGGCACAAGTGCGGGCTAGGCTTAAGGCCTGGGCACAAGTGCAGTGCTGGCTAGGATCAAGGCAAAGGGCACAAGTGCTGGCTAGGCTTAAGGCATGGGCACAAGTGCAAGCTAGGCTAAAAGGCCTGGGCACAAGTGCGGGCTAGGCTTAAGGCCTGGGCACAAGTGCGGGCTAGGCATAAGGCATGGGCACAAGTGCAGTGCTGGCTAGGAGCAAGGCAGGGGGCACAAGTGCTGGCTATGCTTAAGGCATGGGCACAAGTGCGGGCTAGGCTTAAGGCCTGGGCACAAGTGCGGGCTAGGCTTAAGGCCTGGGCACGAGTGCGGGCTAGGCTTAAGGCCTGGGCACAAGTGCGGGCTGGGCTTAGGACCTGGGCACAAGTGCGGGCTGGGCTTAAGGCCTGGGCACAAGTGCGGGCTGGGCTTAAGGCCGGGGCACAAGTGCGGGCTGGGCTTAAGGCCTGGGCACAAGTGCGGGCTGGGCTTAAGGCCTGGGCACAAGTGCGGGCTAGGCTTAAGGCCTGGGCACAAGTGCGGGCTGGGCTTAAGGCCTGGGCACAAGTGCGGGCTAGGCTTAAGGCCTGGCCACAAGTGCGCGCTAGGCTTAAGGCCTGGGCACAAGTGCGGGCTAGGCTTAAGGCCTGGGCACAAGTGCGGGCTAGGCTTAAGGCCTGGGCACAAGTGCGGGCTAGGCTTAAGGCCTGGGCACAAGTGCAGGCTAGGCTTAAGGCTTGGGCACAAGTGCAGTGCTGGCTAGGCTTAAGGCCGGGGCACAAGTGCGGGCTAGACTTAAGGCCGGGGCACAAGTGCGGGCTAGGCTTAAGGCCGGGGCACAATTGCGGGCTAGGCTTAAGGCCGGGGCACAATTGCGGGCTAGGCTTAAGGCCGGGGCACAAGTGCGGGCTAGGCTTAAGGCCTTGGCACAAGTGCGGGCTAGGCTTAAGGCCTGGGCACAAGTGCGGGCTAGGCTTAAGGCTTGGTCACAAGTGCCGGCTAGGCTTAAGGCCTGGGCACAAGTGCGGGCTAGGTTTAAGGCCTGGGCACAAGTGCGGCTAGGCTTAAGGCCTGGGCACAAGTGCGGGCTAGGCTTAAGGCCGGGGCACAAGTGCGGGCTAGGCTTAAGGCCGGGGCACAAGTGCGGGCTGAGCTTAAGGCCGGGGCACAAGTGCAGGCTAGGCTTAAGGCCGGGGCTCAAGTGCGGGCTAGGCTTAAGGCCTAGGCACAAGTGCGGGCTAGGCTTAAGGCTTGGGCACAAGTGCAGTGCTGGCTAGGATCAAGGCAGGGGGTACAAGTGCTAGCTAGGCTTAAGGCCGGGGCACAAGTGCGGGCTAGGCTTAAGGCCTGGGCACAAGTGCGGGCTAGGCTTAAGGCCTGGGCACAAGTGCGGGCTAGGCTTAAGGCCGGGGCACAAGTGCGGGCTAGGCTTAAGGCCGGGGCACAAGTGCGGGCTAGGTTAAGGCCGGGGCACAAGTGCGGGCTAGGCTTAAGGCCGGGGCACAAGTGCGGGCAAGGCTTAAGGCCGGGGCACAAGTGCGGGCTAGGCTTAAGGCTGGGGCACAAGTGCGGGCTAGGCTTAAGGATGGGGCACAAGTGCGGGCTAGGCTTAAGGCCGGGGCACAAGTGCGGGCTAGGCTTAAGGCCGGGGCACAAGTGCGGGCTAGGCTTAAGGCCGGGGCACAAGTGCGGGCTAGGCTTAAAGCCGGGGCACAAGTGCGGGCTAGGCTTAAGGACGGGGCACAAGTGCAGGCTGGGCTTAAGGCCGGGGCACAAGTGCGAGCTAGGCTTAAGGCCTGGGCACAAGTGCGGGCTAGGCTTAAGGCCTAGGCACAAGTGCGGGCTAGGCTTAAGGCATGGGCACAAGTGCGGGCTAGGCTTAAGGCTTGGGCACAAGTGCGGGCTAGGCTTAAGGCTTGGGCACAAGTGCAGTGATGGCTAGGATCAAGGCAGGGGGCACAAGTGCTGGCTAGGCTTAAGGCCTGGGCACAAGTGCGGGCTAGGCTTAAGGCCGGGGCACAAGTGCGGGCTAGGCTTAAGCCCGGGACACAAGTGCGGGCTAGGCTTAAGGCCGGGGCACAAGTGCGGGCTAGGCTTAAGGCCTGGGCACAAGTGCGGGCTAGGCTTAAGGCCTGGGCACAAGTGCGGGCTAAGCTTAAGGCCGGGGCAAAAGTGCGGGCTAGGCTTAAGGCCTGGGCACAAGTGCGGGCTAAACTTAAGGCCGGGGCACAAGTGCGGGCTAGGTTTAAGGCCTGGGCACAAGTGCGGGCTAGGCTTAAGGCCTGGGCACAAGTGCGGGCTAGGCTTAAGGCCTGGGCACAAGTGCGGGCTAGGCTTAAGGCCTGGGCACAAGTGCGGGCTAGGCTTAAGGCCTGGGCACAAGTGCGGGCTAGGCTTAAGGCCTGGGCACAAGTGCGGGCTAGGCTTAATGCCTGGGCACAAGTGCGGGCTAGGCTTAAGGCCGGGGCACAAGTGCGGGCTAGGTTTAAGGCCTGGGCACAAGTGCGGGCTAGGCTTAAGGCCTGGGCACAAGTGCAGGCTAGGCTTAAGGCCTGGGCACAAGTGCAGGCTAGGCTTAAGGCTTGGGCACAAGTGCAGTGCTGGCTAGGCTTAAGGCCGGGGCACAAGTGCGGGCTAGACTTAAGGCCGGGGCACAAGTGCGGGCTAGACTTAAGGCCTGGGCACAAGTGCGGGCTAGGCTTAAGGCCTGGGCACAAGTGAGGGCTAGGCTTAAGGCCGGGGCACAAGTGCGGGCTAGGCTTAAGGCCGGGGCACAAGTGCGGGCTAGGCTTAAGGCCGGGGCACAAGTGTGGGCTAGGCTTAAGGATGGGGCACAAGTGCGGGCTAGGCTTAAGGCCGGGGCACAAGTGCGGGCTAGGCTTAAGGCCGGGGCACAAGTGCGGGCTAGGGTTAAGGCCGGGGCACAAGTGCGGGCTAGGCTTAAAGCCGGGGCACAAGTGCGGGCTAGGCTTAAGGCCGGGGCACAAGTGCGGGCTGGGCTTAAGGCCTGGGCACAAGTGCGAGCTAGGCTTAAGGCCTGGGCACAAGTGCGGGCTAGGCTTAAGGCCTAGGCACAAGTGCGGGCTAGGATTAAGGCATGGGCACAAGTGCGGGCTAGGCTTAAGGCTTGGGCACAGGTGCAGTGATGGCTAGTATCAAGGCAGGGGGCACAAGTGCTGGCAAGGCTTAAGGCCTGGGCACAAGTGCGGGCTAGGCTTAAGGCCTGGGCACAAGTGCGGGCTAGGCTTAAGGCCGGGGCACAAGTGCGGGCTAGGCTTAAGGCCGGGGCACAAGTGCGGGCTAGGCTTAAGGCCTGGGCACAAGTGCGGGCTATGCTTAAGGCCTGGGCACAAGTGCGGGCTAGGCTTAAGGCCTGGGCACAAGTGCGGGCTAGGCTTAAGGCCGGGGCAAAAGTGCGGGCTAGGCTTAAGGCCTGGGCACAAGTGCGGGCTAAGCTTAAGGCCTGGGCACAAGTGCGGGCTAGGTTTAAGGCCTGGGCACAAGTGCGGGCTAGGCTTTAGGCCTGGGCACAAGTGCGGGCTAGGCTTAAGGCCTGTGCACAAGTGCGGGCTAGGCTTAAGGCCTGGGCACAAGTGCGGGCTAGGCTTAAGGCCTGGGCACAAGTGCGGGCTAGGCTTAATGCCTGGGCACAAGTGCAGGCTAGGCTTAAGGCCGGGGCACAAGTGCGGGCTAGGTTTAAGGCCTGGGCACAAGTGCGGGCTAGGCTTAAGGCCTGGGCACAAGTGCGGGCTAGGCTTAAGGCCTGGGCACAAGTGCAGGCTAGGCTTAAGGCTTGGGCACAAGTGCAGTGCTGGCTAGGCTTAAGGCCGGGGCACAAGTGCGGGCTAGACTTAAGGCCGGGGCACAAGTGCGGGCTAGACTTAAGGCCGGGGCACAAGTGCGGGCTAGGCTTAAGGCCTGGGCACAAGTGAGGGCTAGGCTTAAGGCCTGGGCACAAGTGAGGGCTAGGCTTAAGGCCTGGGCACAAGTGCGGGCTAGGCTTAAGGCCTGGGCACAAGTGCGGGCTAGGCTTATGGCCTGGGCACAAGTGCGGGCTAGGCTTAAGGCCTGGGCACAAGTGCGGGCTAGGCTTAAGGCCTGAGCACAAGTGCGGGCTAGGCTTAAGGCTTGGGCACAAGTGCGGGCTAGGCTTAAGGCCTGGGCACAACTGCGGGCTAGGCTTAAGGCCTGGGCACAAGTGCGGGCTAGGCTTAAGGCCTGGGCACAAGTGCGGGCTAGGCTTAAGGTCTGGGCACAAGTGCAGTTCTGGCTAGGATCAAGGCAAAGGGCACAAGTGCTGGCTAGGCTTAAGGCATGGGCACAAGTGCAAGCTAGGATTAAGGCCTGTTCACAAGTGCGGGCTAGGCTTATGGCCTGGGCACAAGTGTGGGCTAGGCTTAAGGCATGGGCACAAGTGCAGTGCTGGCTAGAAGCAAGGCAGGGGGCACAAGTGCTGGCTATGCTTAAGGCATGGGCACAAGTGCGGGCTAGGCTTAAGGCCTGGGCACAAGTGCGGGCTAGGCTTAAGGCCTGGGCACAAGTGCGGGCTAGGCTTAAGGCCTGGGCACAAGTGCGGGCTAGGCTTAAGGCCTGGGCACAAGTGCGGGCTAGGCTTAAGGCCTGGGCACAAGTGCGGGCTGGGCTTAAGGCCGTGGCACAAGTGCGGGCTGGGCTTAAGGCATGGGCACAAGTGCGGGCTGGGCTTAAGGCCTGGGCACAAGTGCGGGCTAGGCTTAAGGCCTGGGCACAAGTGCGGGCTAGGCTTAAGGCCTGGGCACAAGTGCGGGCTAGGCTTAAGGCCTGGGCACAAGTGCGGGCTAGGCTTAAGGCCTGGGCACAAGTGCGGGCTAGGCTTAAGGCCTGGGCACAAGTGCAGGCTAGGCTTAAGGCCTGGGCACAAGTGCAGGCTAGGCTTAAGTCTTGGGCACAAGTGCAGTGCTGGCTAGGCTTAAGGCCGGGTCACAAGTGCGGGCTAGACTTAAGGCCGGGGCACAAGTGCGGGCTAGACTTAAGGCCGGGGCACAAGTGCGGGCTAGGCTTAAGGCCGGGGCACAATTGCGGGCTAGGCTTAAGGCCGGGGCACAAGTGCGGGCTAGGCTTAAGGCCGGGGCACAATTGCGGGCTAGGCTTAAGGCCGGGGCACAAGTGCGGGCTGGGCTTAGGACCTGGGCACAAGTGCGGGCTGGGCTTAAGGCCTGGGCACAAGTGCGGGCTGGGCTTAAGGCCGGGGCACAAGTGCGGGCTGGGCTTAAGGCCTGGGCACAAGTGCGGGCTGGGCTTAAGGCCTGGGCACAAGTGCGGGCTAGGCTTAAGGCCTGGGCACAAGTGCGGGCTAGGCTTAAGGCCTGGGCACAAGTGCGGGCTAGGCTTAAGGCCTGGGCACAAGTGCGGGCTAGGCTTAAGGCCTGGGCACAAGTGCGGGCTAGGCTTAAGGCCTGGGCACAAGTGCGGGCTAGGCTTAAGGCCTGGGCACAAGTGCGGGCTAGGCTTAAGGCCTGGGCACAAGTGCGGGCTAGGCTTAAGGCCTGGGCACAAGTGCAGGCTAGGCTTAAGGCTTGGGCACAAGTGCAGTGCTGGCTAGGCTTAAGGCCGGGGCACAAGTGCGGGCTAGACTTAAGGCCGGAGCACAAGTGCGGGCTAGGCTTAAGGCCGGGGCACAATTGTGGGCTAGGCTTAAGGCCGGGGCACAAGTGCGGGCTAGGCTTAAGGCCGGGGCACAATTGCGGGCTAGGCTTAAGGCCCGGGCACAAGTGCGGGCTAGGCTTAAGGCCTGGGCACAAGTGCGGGCTAGGCTTAAGGCCTGGGCACAAGTGCGGGCTAGGCTTAAGGCTTGGTCACAAGTGCCGGCTAGGCTTAAGGCCTGGGCACAAGTGCGGGCTAGGTTTAAGGCCTGGGCACAAGTGCGGCTAGGCTTAAGGCCTGGGCACAAGTGCGGGCTAGGCTTAAGGCCGGGGCACAAGTGCGGGCTAGGCTTAAGGCCGGGGCACAAGTGCGGGCTGAGCTTAAGGCCGGGGCACAAGTGCGGGCTAGGCTTAAGGCCGGGGCACAAGTGCGGGCTAGGCTTAAGGCCGGGGCACAAGTGCGGGCTAGGCTTAAGGCCGGGGCACAAGTGCGGGCTGGGCTTAAGGCCGGGGCACAAGTGCGGGCTGGGCTTAAGGCCGGGGCACAAGTGCGGGCTGGGCTTAAGGCCTGGGCACAAGTGCGGGCTGGGTTTAAGGCCTGGGCACAAGTGCGGGCTAGGCTTAAGGCCTGGGCACAAGTGCGGGCTAGGCTTAAGGCCTGGGCACATGTGCGGGCTAGGCTTAAGGCCTGGACACAAGTGCGGGCTAGGCTTAAGGCCTGGGCACAAGTGCGGGCTAGGCTTAAGGCCTGGGCACAAGTGCGGGCTAGGCTTAAGGCCTGGGCACAAGTGCGGGCTAGGCTTAAGGCCTGGGCACAAGTGCGGGCTAGGCTTAAGGCCTGGGCACAAGTGCGGGCTAGGCTTAAGGCCTGGGCACAAGTGCGGGCTGGGCTTAAGGCCGGGGCACAAGTGCGGGATGGGCTTAAGGCCTGGGCACAAGTGCGGGCTGGGCTTAAGGCCTGGGCACAAGTGCGGGCTAGGCTTAAGGCCTGTGCACAAGTGCGGGCTAGGCTTGAGGCCTGGGCACAAGTGCGGGCTAGGCTTGAGGCCTGGGCACAAGTGCGGGCTAGGCTTAAGGCCTGGGCACAAGTGCGGGCTAGGCTTAAGGCCTGGGCACAAGTGCGGGCTAGGCTTAATGCCTGGGCACAAGTGCGGGCTAGGCTTAAGGCCGGGGCACAAGTGCGGGCTAGGTTTAAGGCCTGGGCACAAGTGCGGGCTAGGCTTAAGGCCTGGGCACAAGTGCGGGCTAGGCTTAAGGCCTGTGCACAAGTGCGGGCTAGGCTTAAGGCCGGGGCACAAGTGCGGGCTAGGCTTAAGGCCGGGGCACAAGTGCGGGCTAGGCTTAAGGCCTGGGCACAAGTGCGGGCTAGGCTTAAGGCCTGGGCACAAGTGCGGGCTAGGCTTAATGCCTGGGCACAAGTGCGGGCTAGGCTTAATGCCTGGGCACAAGTGCGGGCTAGGCTTAAGGCCTGGGCACAAGTGCGGGCTAGGCTTAAGGCCTGGGCACAAGTGCAGGCTAGGCTTAAGGCCTGGGCACAAGTGCGGGCTAGGCTTAAGGCCTGGGCACAAGTGCGGGCTAGGCTTAATGCCTGGGCACAAGTGCGGGCTAGGCTTAATGCCTGGGCACAAGTGCGGGCTAGGCTTAAGGCCTGGGCACAAGTGCGGGCTAGGCTTAAGGCCTGGGCACAAGTGCGGGCTAGGCTTAAGGCCTGGGCACAAGTGCGGGCTAGGCTTAAGGCCTGGGCACAAGTGCGGGCTAGGCTTAATGCCTGGGCACAAGTGCGGGCTAGGCTTAAGGCCTGGGCACAAGTGCGGGCTAGGCTTAAGGCCTGGGCACAAGTGCAGGCTAGGCTTAAGGCTTGGGCACAAGTGCAGTGCTGGCTAGGCTTAAGGCCGGGGCACAAGTGCGGGCTAGGCTTAAGGCCGGGGCACAAGTGCTGGCTAGACTTAAGGCCTGGGCACAAGTGCGGGCTAGGCTTAAGGCCTGGGCACAAGTGAGGGCTAGGCTTAAGGCCGGGGCACAAGTGCGGGCTAGGCTTAAGGCCGGGGCACAAGTGCGGGCTAGGCTTAAGGCCGGGGCACAAGTGCGGGCTAGGCTTAAGGCCTGGGCACAAGTGCGGGCTGGGCTTAAGGCCGTGGCACAAGTGCGGGCTGGGCTTAAGGCATGGGCACAAGTGCGGGCTGGGCTTAAGGCCTGGGCACAAGTGCGGGCTAGGCTTAAGGCCTGGGCACAAGTGCGGGCTAGGCTTAAGGCCTGGGCACAAGTGCGGGCTAGGCTTAAGGCCTGGGCACAAGTGCGGGCTAGGCTTAAGGCCTGGGCACAAGTGCGGGCTAGGCTTAAGGCCTGGGCACAAGTGCAGGCTCGGCTTAAGGCCTGGGCACAAGTGCAGGCTAGGCTTAAGTCTTGGGCACAAGTGCAGTGCTGGCTAGGCTTAAGGCCGGGTCACAAGTGCGGGCTAGACTTAAGGCCGGGGCACAAGTGCGGGCTAGACTTAAGGCCGGGGCACAAGTGCGGGCTAGGCTTAAGGCCGGGGCACAATTGCGGGCTAGGCTTAAGGCCGGGGCACAAGTACAGGCTAGGCTTAAGGCCGGGGCACAATTGCGAGCTAGGCTTAAGGCCGGGGCACAAGTGCGGGCTAGGCTTAAGGCCTGGGCACAAGTGCGGGCTAGGCTTAAGGCCTGGGCACAAGTGCGGGCTAGGCTTAAGGCTTGGGCACAAGTGCGGGCTAGGCTTAAGGCCTGGGCACAAGTGCGGGCTAGGCTTAAGGCCTGGGCACAAGTGCAGTGCTGGCTAGGATCAAGGCAAAGGGCACAAGTGCTGGCTAGGCTTAAGGCATGGGCACAAGTGCAAGCTAGGCTAAAAGGCCTGGGCACAAGTGCGGGCTAGGCTTAAGGCCTGGGCACAAGTGCGGGCTAGGCATAAGGCATGGGCACAAGTGCAGTGCTGGCTAGGAGCAAGGCAGGGGGCACAAGTGCTGGCTATGCTTAAGGCATGGGCACAAGTGCGGGCTAGGCTTAAGGCCTGGGCACAAGTGCGGGCTAGGCTTAAGGCCTGGGCACGAGTGCGGGCTAGGCTTAAGGCCTGGGCACAAGTGCGGGCTGGGCTTAGGACCTGGGCACAAGTGCGGGCTGGGCTTAAGGCCTGGGCACAAGTGCGGGCTGGGCTTAAGGCCGGGGCACAAGTGCGGGCTGGGCTTAAGGCCTGGGCACAAGTGCGGGCTGGGCTTAAGGCCTGGGCACAAGTGCGGGCTAGGCTTAAGGCCTGGGCACAAGTGCGGGCTGGGCTTAAGGCCTGGGCACAAGTGCGGGCTAGGCTTAAGGCCTGGCCACAAGTGCGCGCTAGGCTTAAGGCCTGGGCACAAGTGCGGGCTAGGCTTAAGGCCTGGGCACAAGTGCGGGCTAGGCTTAAGGCCTGGGCACAAGTGCGGGCTAGGCTTAAGGCCTGGGCACAAGTGCAGGCTAGGCTTAAGGCTTGGGCACAAGTGCAGTGCTGGCTAGGCTTAAGGCCGGGGCACAAGTGCGGGCTAGACTTAAGGCCGGGGCACAAGTGCGGGCTAGGCTTAAGGCCGGGGCACAATTGCGGGCTAGGCTTAAGGCCGGGGCACAATTGCGGGCTAGGCTTAAGGCCGGGGCACAAGTGCGGGCTAGGCTTAAGGCCTTGGCACAAGTGCGGGCTAGGCTTAAGGCCTGGGCACAAGTGCGGGCTAGGCTTAAGGCTTGGTCACAAGTGCCGGCTAGGCTTAAGGCCTGGGCACAAGTGCGGGCTAGGTTTAAGGCCTGGGCACAAGTGCGGCTAGGCTTAAGGCCTGGGCACAAGTGCGGGCTAGGCTTAAGGCCGGGGCACAAGTGCGGGCTAGGCTTAAGGCCGGGGCACAAGTGCGGGCTGAGCTTAAGGCCGGGGCACAAGTGCAGGCTAGGCTTAAGGCCGGGGCTCAAGTGCGGGCTAGGCTTAAGGCCTAGGCACAAGTGCGGGCTAGGCTTAAGGCTTGGGCACAAGTGCAGTGCTGGCTAGGATCAAGGCAGGGGGTACAAGTGCTAGCTAGGCTTAAGGCCGGGGCACAAGTGCGGGCTAGGCTTAAGGCCTGGGCACAAGTGCGGGCTAGGCTTAAGGCCTGGGCACAAGTGCGGGCTAGGCTTAAGGCCGGGGCACAAGTGCGGGCTAGGCTTAAGGCCGGGGCACAAGTGCGGGCTAGGTTAAGGCCGGGGCACAAGTGCGGGCTAGGCTTAAGGCCGGGGCACAAGTGCGGGCAAGGCTTAAGGCCGGGGCACAAGTGCGGGCTAGGCTTAAGGCTGGGGCACAAGTGCGGGCTAGGCTTAAGGATGGGGCACAAGTGCGGGCTAGGCTTAAGGCCGGGGCACAAGTGCGGGCTAGGCTTAAGGCCGGGGCACAAGTGCGGGCTAGGCTTAAGGCCGGGGCACAAGTGCGGGCTAGGCTTAAAGCCGGGGCACAAGTGCGGGCTAGGCTTAAGGACGGGGCACAAGTGCAGGCTGGGCTTAAGGCCGGGGCACAAGTGCGAGCTAGGCTTAAGGCCTGGGCACAAGTGCGGGCTAGGCTTAAGGCCTAGGCACAAGTGCGGGCTAGGCTTAAGGCATGGGCACAAGTGCGGGCTAGGCTTAAGGCTTGGGCACAAGTGCGGGCTAGGCTTAAGGCTTGGGCACAAGTGCAGTGATGGCTAGGATCAAGGCAGGGGGCACAAGTGCTGGCTAGGCTTAAGGCCTGGGCACAAGTGCGGGCTAGGCTTAAGGCCGGGGCACAAGTGCGGGCTAGGCTTAAGCCCGGGACACAAGTGCGGGCTAGGCTTAAGGCCGGGGCACAAGTGCGGGCTAGGCTTAAGGCCTGGGCACAAGTGCGGGCTAGGCTTAAGGCCTGGGCACAAGTGCGGGCTAAGCTTAAGGCCGGGGCAAAAGTGCGGGCTAGGCTTAAGGCCTGGGCACAAGTGCGGGCTAAACTTAAGGCCGGGGCACAAGTGCGGGCTAGGTTTAAGGCCTGGGCACAAGTGCGGGCTAGGCTTAAGGCCTGGGCACAAGTGCGGGCTAGGCTTAAGGCCTGGGCACAAGTGCGGGCTAGGCTTAAGGCCTGGGCACAAGTGCGGGCTAGGCTTAAGGCCTGGGCACAAGTGCGGGCTAGGCTTAAGGCCTGGGCACAAGTGCGGGCTAGGCTTAATGCCTGGGCACAAGTGCGGGCTAGGCTTAAGGCCGGGGCACAAGTGCGGGCTAGGTTTAAGGCCTGGGCACAAGTGCGGGCTAGGCTTAAGGCCTGGGCACAAGTGCAGGCTAGGCTTAAGGCCTGGGCACAAGTGCAGGCTAGGCTTAAGGCTTGGGCACAAGTGCAGTGCTGGCTAGGCTTAAGGCCGGGGCACAAGTGCGGGCTAGACTTAAGGCCGGGGCACAAGTGCGGGCTAGACTTAAGGCCTGGGCACAAGTGCGGGCTAGGCTTAAGGCCTGGGCACAAGTGAGGGCTAGGCTTAAGGCCGGGGCACAAGTGCGGGCTAGGCTTAAGGCCGGGGCACAAGTGCGGGCTAGGCTTAAGGCCGGGGCACAAGTGTGGGCTAGGCTTAAGGATGGGGCACAAGTGCGGGCTAGGCTTAAGGCCGGGGCACAAGTGCGGGCTAGGCTTAAGGCCGGGGCACAAGTGCGGGCTAGGGTTAAGGCCGGGGCACAAGTGCGGGCTAGGCTTAAAGCCGGGGCACAAGTGCGGGCTAGGCTTAAGGCCGGGGCACAAGTGCGGGCTGGGCTTAAGGCCTGGGCACAAGTGCGAGCTAGGCTTAAGGCCTGGGCACAAGTGCGGGCTAGGCTTAAGGCCTAGGCACAAGTGCGGGCTAGGATTAAGGCATGGGCACAAGTGCGGGCTAGGCTTAAGGCTTGGGCACAGGTGCAGTGATGGCTAGTATCAAGGCAGGGGGCACAAGTGCTGGCAAGGCTTAAGGCCTGGGCACAAGTGCGGGCTAGGCTTAAGGCCTGGGCACAAGTGCGGGCTAGGCTTAAGGCCGGGGCACAAGTGCGGGCTAGGCTTAAGGCCGGGGCACAAGTGCGGGCTAGGCTTAAGGCCTGGGCACAAGTGCGGGCTATGCTTAAGGCCTGGGCACAAGTGCGGGCTAGGCTTAAGGCCTGGGCACAAGTGCGGGCTAGGCTTAAGGCCGGGGCAAAAGTGCGGGCTAGGCTTAAGGCCTGGGCACAAGTGCGGGCTAAGCTTAAGGCCTGGGCACAAGTGCGGGCTAGGTTTAAGGCCTGGGCACAAGTGCGGGCTAGGCTTTAGGCCTGGGCACAAGTGCGGGCTAGGCTTAAGGCCTGTGCACAAGTGCGGGCTAGGCTTAAGGCCTGGGCACAAGTGCGGGCTAGGCTTAAGGCCTGGGCACAAGTGCGGGCTAGGCTTAATGCCTGGGCACAAGTGCAGGCTAGGCTTAAGGCCGGGGCACAAGTGCGGGCTAGGTTTAAGGCCTGGGCACAAGTGCGGGCTAGGCTTAAGGCCTGGGCACAAGTGCGGGCTAGGCTTAAGGCCTGGGCACAAGTGCAGGCTAGGCTTAAGGCTTGGGCACAAGTGCAGTGCTGGCTAGGCTTAAGGCCGGGGCACAAGTGCGGGCTAGACTTAAGGCCGGGGCACAAGTGCGGGCTAGACTTAAGGCCGGGGCACAAGTGCGGGCTAGGCTTAAGGCCTGGGCACAAGTGAGGGCTAGGCTTAAGGCCTGGGCACAAGTGAGGGCTAGGCTTAAGGCCTGGGCACAAGTGCGGGCTAGGCTTAAGGCCTGGGCACAAGTGCGGGCTAGGCTTATGGCCTGGGCACAAGTGCGGGCTAGGCTTAAGGCCTGGGCACAAGTGCGGGCTAGGCTTAAGGCCTGAGCACAAGTGCGGGCTAGGCTTAAGGCTTGGGCACAAGTGCGGGCTAGGCTTAAGGCCTGGGCACAACTGCGGGCTAGGCTTAAGGCCTGGGCACAAGTGCGGGCTAGGCTTAAGGCCTGGGCACAAGTGCGGGCTAGGCTTAAGGTCTGGGCACAAGTGCAGTTCTGGCTAGGATCAAGGCAAAGGGCACAAGTGCTGGCTAGGCTTAAGGCATGGGCACAAGTGCAAGCTAGGATTAAGGCCTGTTCACAAGTGCGGGCTAGGCTTATGGCCTGGGCACAAGTGTGGGCTAGGCTTAAGGCATGGGCACAAGTGCAGTGCTGGCTAGAAGCAAGGCAGGGGGCACAAGTGCTGGCTATGCTTAAGGCATGGGCACAAGTGCGGGCTAGGCTTAAGGCCTGGGCACAAGTGCGGGCTAGGCTTAAGGCCTGGGCACAAGTGCGGGCTAGGCTTAAGGCCTGGGCACAAGTGCGGGCTAGGCTTAAGGCCTGGGCACAAGTGCGGGCTAGGCTTAAGGCCTGGGCACAAGTGCGGGCTGGGCTTAAGGCCGTGGCACAAGTGCGGGCTGGGCTTAAGGCATGGGCACAAGTGCGGGCTGGGCTTAAGGCCTGGGCACAAGTGCGGGCTAGGCTTAAGGCCTGGGCACAAGTGCGGGCTAGGCTTAAGGCCTGGGCACAAGTGCGGGCTAGGCTTAAGGCCTGGGCACAAGTGCGGGCTAGGCTTAAGGCCTGGGCACAAGTGCGGGCTAGGCTTAAGGCCTGGGCACAAGTGCAGGCTAGGCTTAAGGCCTGGGCACAAGTGCAGGCTAGGCTTAAGTCTTGGGCACAAGTGCAGTGCTGGCTAGGCTTAAGGCCGGGTCACAAGTGCGGGCTAGACTTAAGGCCGGGGCACAAGTGCGGGCTAGACTTAAGGCCGGGGCACAAGTGCGGGCTAGGCTTAAGGCCGGGGCACAATTGCGGGCTAGGCTTAAGGCCGGGGCACAAGTGCGGGCTAGGCTTAAGGCCGGGGCACAATTGCGGGCTAGGCTTAAGGCCGGGGCACAAGTGCGGGCTGGGCTTAGGACCTGGGCACAAGTGCGGGCTGGGCTTAAGGCCTGGGCACAAGTGCGGGCTGGGCTTAAGGCCGGGGCACAAGTGCGGGCTGGGCTTAAGGCCTGGGCACAAGTGCGGGCTGGGCTTAAGGCCTGGGCACAAGTGCGGGCTAGGCTTAAGGCCTGGGCACAAGTGCGGGCTAGGCTTAAGGCCTGGGCACAAGTGCGGGCTAGGCTTAAGGCCTGGGCACAAGTGCGGGCTAGGCTTAAGGCCTGGGCACAAGTGCGGGCTAGGCTTAAGGCCTGGGCACAAGTGCGGGCTAGGCTTAAGGCCTGGGCACAAGTGCGGGCTAGGCTTAAGGCCTGGGCACAAGTGCGGGCTAGGCTTAAGGCCTGGGCACAAGTGCAGGCTAGGCTTAAGGCTTGGGCACAAGTGCAGTGCTGGCTAGGCTTAAGGCCGGGGCACAAGTGCGGGCTAGACTTAAGGCCGGAGCACAAGTGCGGGCTAGGCTTAAGGCCGGGGCACAATTGTGGGCTAGGCTTAAGGCCGGGGCACAAGTGCGGGCTAGGCTTAAGGCCGGGGCACAATTGCGGGCTAGGCTTAAGGCCCGGGCACAAGTGCGGGCTAGGCTTAAGGCCTGGGCACAAGTGCGGGCTAGGCTTAAGGCCTGGGCACAAGTGCGGGCTAGGCTTAAGGCTTGGTCACAAGTGCCGGCTAGGCTTAAGGCCTGGGCACAAGTGCGGGCTAGGTTTAAGGCCTGGGCACAAGTGCGGCTAGGCTTAAGGCCTGGGCACAAGTGCGGGCTAGGCTTAAGGCCGGGGCACAAGTGCGGGCTAGGCTTAAGGCCGGGGCACAAGTGCGGGCTGAGCTTAAGGCCGGGGCACAAGTGCGGGCTAGGCTTAAGGCCGGGGCACAAGTGCGGGCTAGGCTTAAGGCCGGGGCACAAGTGCGGGCTAGGCTTAAGGCCGGGGCACAAGTGCGGGCTGGGCTTAAGGCCGGGGCACAAGTGCGGGCTGGGCTTAAGGCCGGGGCACAAGTGCGGGCTGGGCTTAAGGCCTGGGCACAAGTGCGGGCTGGGTTTAAGGCCTGGGCACAAGTGCGGGCTAGGCTTAAGGCCTGGGCACAAGTGCGGGCTAGGCTTAAGGCCTGGGCACATGTGCGGGCTAGGCTTAAGGCCTGGACACAAGTGCGGGCTAGGCTTAAGGCCTGGGCACAAGTGCGGGCTAGGCTTAAGGCCTGGGCACAAGTGCGGGCTAGGCTTAAGGCCTGGGCACAAGTGCGGGCTAGGCTTAAGGCCTGGGCACAAGTGCGGGCTAGGCTTAAGGCCTGGGCACAAGTGCGGGCTAGGCTTAAGGCCTGGGCACAAGTGCGGGCTGGGCTTAAGGCCGGGGCACAAGTGCGGGATGGGCTTAAGGCCTGGGCACAAGTGCGGGCTGGGCTTAAGGCCTGGGCACAAGTGCGGGCTAGGCTTAAGGCCTGTGCACAAGTGCGGGCTAGGCTTGAGGCCTGGGCACAAGTGCGGGCTAGGCTTGAGGCCTGGGCACAAGTGCGGGCTAGGCTTAAGGCCTGGGCACAAGTGCGGGCTAGGCTTAAGGCCTGGGCACAAGTGCGGGCTAGGCTTAATGCCTGGGCACAAGTGCGGGCTAGGCTTAAGGCCGGGGCACAAGTGCGGGCTAGGTTTAAGGCCTGGGCACAAGTGCGGGCTAGGCTTAAGGCCTGGGCACAAGTGCGGGCTAGGCTTAAGGCCTGTGCACAAGTGCGGGCTAGGCTTAAGGCCGGGGCACAAGTGCGGGCTAGGCTTAAGGCCGGGGCACAAGTGCGGGCTAGGCTTAAGGCCTGGGCACAAGTGCGGGCTAGGCTTAAGGCCTGGGCACAAGTGCGGGCTAGGCTTAATGCCTGGGCACAAGTGCGGGCTAGGCTTAATGCCTGGGCACAAGTGCGGGCTAGGCTTAAGGCCTGGGCACAAGTGCGGGCTAGGCTTAAGGCCTGGGCACAAGTGCAGGCTAGGCTTAAGGCCTGGGCACAAGTGCGGGCTAGGCTTAAGGCCTGGGCACAAGTGCGGGCTAGGCTTAATGCCTGGGCACAAGTGCGGGCTAGGCTTAATGCCTGGGCACAAGTGCGGGCTAGGCTTAAGGCCTGGGCACAAGTGCGGGCTAGGCTTAAGGCCTGGGCACAAGTGCGGGCTAGGCTTAAGGCCTGGGCACAAGTGCGGGCTAGGCTTAAGGCCTGGGCACAAGTGCGGGCTAGGCTTAATGCCTGGGCACAAGTGCGGGCTAGGCTTAAGGCCTGGGCACAAGTGCGGGCTAGGCTTAAGGCCTGGGCACAAGTGCAGGCTAGGCTTAAGGCTTGGGCACAAGTGCAGTGCTGGCTAGGCTTAAGGCCGGGGCACAAGTGCGGGCTAGGCTTAAGGCCGGGGCACAAGTGCTGGCTAGACTTAAGGCCTGGGCACAAGTGCGGGCTAGGCTTAAGGCCTGGGCACAAGTGAGGGCTAGGCTTAAGGCCGGGGCACAAGTGCGGGCTAGGCTTAAGGCCGGGGCACAAGTGCGGGCTAGGCTTAAGGCCGGGGCACAAGTGCGGGCTAGGCTTAAGGATGGGGCACAAGTGCGGGCTAGGCTTAAGGCCGGGGCACAAGTGCGGGCTAGGCTTAAGGCCGGGGCACAAGTGCGGGCTAGGCTTAAGGCCGGGGCACAAGTGCGGGCTAGGCTTAAAGCCGGGGCACAAGTGCGGGCTAGGCTTAAGGCCGGGGCACAAGTGCGGGCTGGGCTTAAGGCCTGGGCACAAGTGCGAGCTAGGCTTAAGGCCTGGGCACAAGTGCGGGCTAGGCTTAAGGCCTAGGCACAAGTGCGGGCTAGGATTAAGGCATGGGCACAAGTGCGGGCTAGGCTTAAGGCTTGGGCACAAGTGCAGTGATGGCTAGGATCCAGGCAGGGGGCACAAGTGCTGGCTAGGCTTAAGGCCTGGGCACAAGTGCGGGCTAGGCTTAAGGCCGGGGCACAAGTGCGGGCTAGGCTTAAGGCCGGGGCACAAGTGCGGGCTAGGCTTAAGGCCTGGGCACAAGTGCGGGCTAGGCTTAAGGCCTGGGCACAAGTGCGGGCTAGGCTTAAGGCCTGGGCACAAGTGCGGGCTAGGCTTAAGGCCGGGGCAAAAGTGCGGGCTAGGCTTAAGGCCTGGGCACAAGTGCGGGCTAAGCTTAAGGCCTGGGCACAAGTGCGGGCTAGGTTTAAGGCCTGGGCACAAGTGCGGGCTAGGCTTAAGGCCTGGGCACAAGTGCGGGCTAGGCTTAAGGCCTGTGCACAAGTGCGGGCTAGGCTTAAGGCCTGGGCACAAGTGCGGGCTAGGCTTAAGGCCTGGGCACAAGTGCGGGCTAGGCTTAATGCCTGGGCACAAGTGCGGGCTAGGCTTAAGGCCGGGGCACAAGTGCGGGCTAGGTTTAAGGCCTGGGCACAAGTGCGGGCTAGGCTTAAGGCCTGGGCACAAGTGCGGGCTAGGCTTAAGGCCTGTGCACAAGTGCGGGCTAGGCTTAAGGCCGGGGCACAAGTGCGGGCTAGGCTTAAGGCCGGGGCACAAGTGCGGGCTAGGCTTAAGGCCGGGGCACAAGTGCGGGCTAGGCTTAAAGCCGGGGCACAAGTGCGGGCTAGGCTTAAGGCCGGGGCACAAGTGCGGGCTGGGCTTAAGGCCTGGGCACAAGTGCGAGCTAGGCTTAAGGCCTGGGCACAAGTGCGGGCTAGGCTTAAGGCCTAGGCACAAGTGCGGGCTAGGATTAAAGCATGGGCACAAGTGCGGGCTAGGCTTAAGGCTTGGGCACAAGTGCAGTGATGGCTAGGATCCAGGCAGGGGGCACAAGTGCTGGCTAGGCTTAAGGCCTGGGCACAAGTGCGGGCTAGGCTTAAGGCCGGGGCACAAGTGCGGGCTAGGCTTAAGGCCGGGGCACAAGTGCGGGCTAGGCTTAAGGCCTGGGCACAAGTGCGGGCTAGGCTTAAGGCCTGGGCACAAGTGCGGGCTAGGCTTAAGGCCTGGGCACAAGTGCGGGCTAGGCTTAAGGCCGGGGCAAAAGTGCGGGCTAGGCTTAAGGCCTGGGCACAAGTGCGGGCTAAGCTTAAGGCCTGGGCACAAGTGCGGGCTAGGTTTAAGGCCTGGGCACAAGTGCGGGCTAGGCTTAAGGCCTGGGCACAAGTGCGGGCTAGGCTTAAGGCCTGTGCACAAGTGCGGGCTAGGCTTAAGGCCTGGGCACAAGTGCGGGCTAGGCTTAAGGCCTGGGCACAAGTGCGGGCTAGGCTTAATGCCTGGGCACAAGTGCGGGCTAGGCTTAAGGCCGGGGCACAAGTGCGGGCTAGGTTTAAGACCTGGGCACAAGTGCGGGCTAGGCTTAAGGCCTGGGCACAAGTGCGGGCTAGGCTTAAGGCCTGGGCACAAGTGCAGGCTAGGCTTAAGGCTTGGGCACAAGTGCAGTGCTGGCTAGGCTTAAGGCCGGGGCACAAGTGCGGGCTAGACTTAAGGCCGGGGCACAAGTGCGGGCTAGACTTAAGGCCGGGGCACAAGTGTGGGCTAGGCTTAAGGCCTGGGCACAAGTGAGGGCTAGGCTTAAGGCCTGGGCACAAGTGCGGGCTAGGCTTAAGGCCTGGGCACAAGTGTGGGCTAGGCTTATGGCCTGGGCACAAGTGCGGGCTAGGCTTAAGGCCTGGGCACAAGTGCGGGCTAGGCTTAAGGCCTGGGCACAAGTGCGGGCTAGGCTTAAGGCTTGGGCACAAGTGCGGGCTAGGCTTAAGGCCTGGGCACAAGTGCGGGCTAGGCTTAAGGCCTGGGCACAAGTGCGGGCTAGGCTTAAGGCCTGGGCACAAGTGCGGGCTAGGCTTAAGGTCTGGGCACAAGTGCAGTGCTGGCTAGGATCAAGGCAAAGGGCACAAGTGCTGGCTAGGCTTAAGGCATGGGCACAAGTGCAAGCTAGGCTTAAGGCCTGGGCACAAGTGCGGGCTAGGCTTAAGGCCTGGGCACAAGTGCGGGCTAGGCTTAAGGCCTGGGCACAAGTGCGGGCTAGGCTTAAGGCCTGGGCACAAGTGCGGGCTAGGCTTAAGGCCTGGGCACAAGTGCGGGCTAGGCTTAAGGCCTGGGCACAAGTGCGGGCTGGGCTTAAGGCCGTGGCACAAGTGCGGGCTGGGCTTAAGGCATGGGCACAAGTGCGGGCTGGGCTTAAGGCCTGGGCACAAGTGCGGGCTAGGCTTAAGGCCTGGGCACAAGTGCGGGCTAGGCTTAAGGCCTGGGCACAAGTGCGGGCTAGGCTTAAGGCCTGGGCACAAGTGCGGGCTAGGCTTAAGGCCTGGGCACAAGTGCGGGCTAGGCTTAAGGCCTGGGCACAAGTGCAGGCTCGGCTTAAGGCCTGGGCACAAGTGCAGGCTAGGCTTAAGTCTTGGGCACAAGTGCAGTGCTGGCTAGGCTTAAGGCCGGGTCACAAGTGCGGGCTAGACTTAAGGCCGGGGCACAAGTGCGGGCTAGACTTAAGGCCGGGGCACAAGTGCGGGCTAGGCTTAAGGCCGGGGCACAATTGCGGGCTAGGCTTAAGGCCGGGGCACAAGTACGGGCTAGGCTTAAGGCCGGGGCACAATTGCGAGCTAGGCTTAAGGCCGGGGCACAAGTGCGGGCTAGGCTTAAGGCCTGGGCACAAGTGCGGGCTAGGCTTAAGGCCTGGGCACAAGTGCGGGCTAGGCTTAAGGCTTGGGCACAAGTGCGGGCTAGGCTTAAGGCCTGGGCACAAGTGCGGGCTAGGCTTAAGGCCTGGGCACAAGTGCAGTGCTGGCTAGGATCAAGGCAAAGGGCACAAGTGCTGGCTAGGCTTAAGGCATGGGCACAAGTGCAAGCTAGGCTAAAAGGCCTGGGCACAAGTGCGGGCTAGGCTTAAGGCCTGGGCACAAGTGCGGGCTAGGCATAAGGCATGGGCACAAGTGCAGTGCTGGCTAGGAGCAAGGCAGGGGGCACAAGTGCTGGCTATGCTTAAGGCATGGGCACAAGTGCGGGCTAGGCTTAAGGCCTGGGCACAAGTGCGGGCTAGGCTTAAGGCCTGGGCACAAGTGCGGGCTAGGCTTAAGGCCTGGGCACAAGTGCGGGCTAGGCATAAGGCATGGGCACAAGTGCAGTGCTGGCTAGGAGCAAGGCAGGGGGCACAAGTGCTGGCTAGGCTTAAGGCCGGGGCACAAGTGCGGGCTAGACTTAAGGCCGGGGCACAAGTGCGGGCTAGACTTAAGGCCTGGGCACAAGTGCGGGCTAGGCTTAAGGCCTGGGCACAAGTGAGGGCTAGGCTTAAGGCCGGGGCACAAGTGCGGGCTAGGCTTAAGGCCGGGGCACAAGTGCGGGCTAGGCTTAAGGCCGGGGCACAAGTGTGGGCTAGGCTTAAGGATGGGGCACAAGTGCGGGCTAGGCTTAAGGCCGGGGCACAAGTGCGGGCTAGGCTTAAGGCCGGGGCACAAGTGCGGGCTAGGGTTAAGGCCGGGGCACAAGTGCGGGCTAGGCTTAAAGCCGGGGCACAAGTGCGGGCTAGGCTTAAGGCCGGGGCACAAGTGCGGGCTGGGCTTAAGGCCTGGGCACAAGTGCGAGCTAGGCTTAAGGCCTGGGCACAAGTGCGGGCTAGGCTTAAGGCCTAGGCACAAGTGCGGGCTAGGATTAAGGCATGGGCACAAGTGCGGGCTAGGCTTAAGGCTTGGGCACAGGTGCAGTGATGGCTAGTATCAAGGCAGGGGGCACAAGTGCTGGCAAGGCTTAAGGCCTGGGCACAAGTGCGGGCTAGGCTTAAGGCCTGGGCACAAGTGCGGGCTAGGCTTAAGGCCGGGGCACAAGTGCGGGCTAGGCTTAAGGCCGGGGCACAAGTGCGGGCTAGGCTTAAGGCCTGGGCACAAGTGCGGGCTATGCTTAAGGCCTGGGCACAAGTGCGGGCTAGGCTTAAGGCCTGGGCACAAGTGCGGGCTAGGCTTAAGGCCGGGGCAAAAGTGCGGGCTAGGCTTAAGGCCTGGGCACAAGTGCGGGCTAAGCTTAAGGCCTGGGCACAAGTGCGGGCTAGGTTTAAGGCCTGGGCACAAGTGCGGGCTAGGCTTTAGGCCTGGGCACAAGTGCGGGCTAGGCTTAAGGCCTGTGCACAAGTGCGGGCTAGGCTTAAGGCCTGGGCACAAGTGCGGGCTAGGCTTAAGGCCTGGGCACAAGTGCGGGCTAGGCTTAATGCCTGGGCACAAGTGCAGGCTAGGCTTAAGGCCGGGGCACAAGTGCGGGCTAGGTTTAAGGCCTGGGCACAAGTGCGGGCTAGGCTTAAGGCCTGGGCACAAGTGCGGGCTAGGCTTAAGGCCTGGGCACAAGTGCAGGCTAGGCTTAAGGCTTGGGCACAAGTGCAGTGCTGGCTAGGCTTAAGGCCGGGGCACAAGTGCGGGCTAGACTTAAGGCCGGGGCACAAGTGCGGGCTAGACTTAAGGCCGGGGCACAAGTGCGGGCTAGGCTTAAGGCCTGGGCACAAGTGAGGGCTAGGCTTAAGGCCTGGGCACAAGTGAGGGCTAGGCTTAAGGCCTGGGCACAAGTGCGGGCTAGGCTTAAGGCCTGGGCACAAGTGCGGGCTAGGCTTATGGCCTGGGCACAAGTGCGGGCTAGGCTTAAGGCCTGGGCACAAGTGCGGGCTAGGCTTAAGGCCTGAGCACAAGTGCGGGCTAGGCTTAAGGCTTGGGCACAAGTGCGGGCTAGGCTTAAGGCCTGGGCACAACTGCGGGCTAGGCTTAAGGCCTGGGCACAAGTGCGGGCTAGGCTTAAGGCCTGGGCACAAGTGCGGGCTAGGCTTAAGGTCTGGGCACAAGTGCAGTTCTGGCTAGGATCAAGGCAAAGGGCACAAGTGCTGGCTAGGCTTAAGGCATGGGCACAAGTGCAAGCTAGGATTAAGGCCTGTTCACAAGTGCGGGCTAGGCTTATGGCCTGGGCACAAGTGTGGGCTAGGCTTAAGGCATGGGCACAAGTGCAGTGCTGGCTAGAAGCAAGGCAGGGGGCACAAGTGCTGGCTATGCTTAAGGCATGGGCACAAGTGCGGGCTAGGCTTAAGGCCTGGGCACAAGTGCGGGCTAGGCTTAAGGCCTGGGCACAAGTGCGGGCTAGGCTTAAGGCCTGGGCACAAGTGCGGGCTAGGCTTAAGGCCTGGGCACAAGTGCGGGCTAGGCTTAAGGCCTGGGCACAAGTGCGGGCTGGGCTTAAGGCCGTGGCACAAGTGCGGGCTGGGCTTAAGGCATGGGCACAAGTGCGGGCTGGGCTTAAGGCCTGGGCACAAGTGCGGGCTAGGCTTAAGGCCTGGGCACAAGTGCGGGCTAGGCTTAAGGCCTGGGCACAAGTGCGGGCTAGGCTTAAGGCCTGGGCACAAGTGCGGGCTAGGCTTAAGGCCTGGGCACAAGTGCGGGCTAGGCTTAAGGCCTGGGCACAAGTGCAGGCTAGGCTTAAGGCCTGGGCACAAGTGCAGGCTAGGCTTAAGTCTTGGGCACAAGTGCAGTGCTGGCTAGGCTTAAGGCCGGGTCACAAGTGCGGGCTAGACTTAAGGCCGGGGCACAAGTGCGGGCTAGACTTAAGGCCGGGGCACAAGTGCGGGCTAGGCTTAAGGCCGGGGCACAATTGCGGGCTAGGCTTAAGGCCGGGGCACAAGTGCGGGCTAGGCTTAAGGCCGGGGCACAATTGCGGGCTAGGCTTAAGGCCGGGGCACAAGTGCGGGCTGGGCTTAGGACCTGGGCACAAGTGCGGGCTGGGCTTAAGGCCTGGGCACAAGTGCGGGCTGGGCTTAAGGCCGGGGCACAAGTGCGGGCTGGGCTTAAGGCCTGGGCACAAGTGCGGGCTGGGCTTAAGGCCTGGGCACAAGTGCGGGCTAGGCTTAAGGCCTGGGCACAAGTGCGGGCTAGGCTTAAGGCCTGGGCACAAGTGCGGGCTAGGCTTAAGGCCTGGGCACAAGTGCGGGCTAGGCTTAAGGCCTGGGCACAAGTGCGGGCTAGGCTTAAGGCCTGGGCACAAGTGCGGGCTAGGCTTAAGGCCTGGGCACAAGTGCGGGCTAGGCTTAAGGCCTGGGCACAAGTGCGGGCTAGGCTTAAGGCCTGGGCACAAGTGCAGGCTAGGCTTAAGGCTTGGGCACAAGTGCAGTGCTGGCTAGGCTTAAGGCCGGGGCACAAGTGCGGGCTAGACTTAAGGCCGGAGCACAAGTGCGGGCTAGGCTTAAGGCCGGGGCACAATTGTGGGCTAGGCTTAAGGCCGGGGCACAAGTGCGGGCTAGGCTTAAGGCCGGGGCACAATTGCGGGCTAGGCTTAAGGCCCGGGCACAAGTGCGGGCTAGGCTTAAGGCCTGGGCACAAGTGCGGGCTAGGCTTAAGGCCTGGGCACAAGTGCGGGCTAGGCTTAAGGCTTGGTCACAAGTGCCGGCTAGGCTTAAGGCCTGGGCACAAGTGCGGGCTAGGTTTAAGGCCTGGGCACAAGTGCGGCTAGGCTTAAGGCCTGGGCACAAGTGCGGGCTAGGCTTAAGGCCGGGGCACAAGTGCGGGCTAGGCTTAAGGCCGGGGCACAAGTGCGGGCTGAGCTTAAGGCCGGGGCACAAGTGCGGGCTAGGCTTAAGGCCGGGGCACAAGTGCGGGCTAGGCTTAAGGCCGGGGCACAAGTGCGGGCTAGGCTTAAGGCCGGGGCACAAGTGCGGGCTGGGCTTAAGGCCGGGGCACAAGTGCGGGCTGGGCTTAAGGCCGGGGCACAAGTGCGGGCTGGGCTTAAGGCCTGGGCACAAGTGCGGGCTGGGTTTAAGGCCTGGGCACAAGTGCGGGCTAGGCTTAAGGCCTGGGCACAAGTGCGGGCTAGGCTTAAGGCCTGGGCACATGTGCGGGCTAGGCTTAAGGCCTGGACACAAGTGCGGGCTAGGCTTAAGGCCTGGGCACAAGTGCGGGCTAGGCTTAAGGCCTGGGCACAAGTGCGGGCTAGGCTTAAGGCCTGGGCACAAGTGCGGGCTAGGCTTAAGGCCTGGGCACAAGTGCGGGCTAGGCTTAAGGCCTGGGCACAAGTGCGGGCTAGGCTTAAGGCCTGGGCACAAGTGCGGGCTGGGCTTAAGGCCGGGGCACAAGTGCGGGATGGGCTTAAGGCCTGGGCACAAGTGCGGGCTGGGCTTAAGGCCTGGGCACAAGTGCGGGCTAGGCTTAAGGCCTGTGCACAAGTGCGGGCTAGGCTTGAGGCCTGGGCACAAGTGCGGGCTAGGCTTGAGGCCTGGGCACAAGTGCGGGCTAGGCTTAAGGCCTGGGCACAAGTGCGGGCTAGGCTTAAGGCCTGGGCACAAGTGCGGGCTAGGCTTAATGCCTGGGCACAAGTGCGGGCTAGGCTTAAGGCCGGGGCACAAGTGCGGGCTAGGTTTAAGGCCTGGGCACAAGTGCGGGCTAGGCTTAAGGCCTGGGCACAAGTGCGGGCTAGGCTTAAGGCCTGTGCACAAGTGCGGGCTAGGCTTAAGGCCGGGGCACAAGTGCGGGCTAGGCTTAAGGCCGGGGCACAAGTGCGGGCTAGGCTTAAGGCCTGGGCACAAGTGCGGGCTAGGCTTAAGGCCTGGGCACAAGTGCGGGCTAGGCTTAATGCCTGGGCACAAGTGCGGGCTAGGCTTAATGCCTGGGCACAAGTGCGGGCTAGGCTTAAGGCCTGGGCACAAGTGCGGGCTAGGCTTAAGGCCTGGGCACAAGTGCAGGCTAGGCTTAAGGCCTGGGCACAAGTGCGGGCTAGGCTTAAGGCCTGGGCACAAGTGCGGGCTAGGCTTAATGCCTGGGCACAAGTGCGGGCTAGGCTTAATGCCTGGGCACAAGTGCGGGCTAGGCTTAAGGCCTGGGCACAAGTGCGGGCTAGGCTTAAGGCCTGGGCACAAGTGCGGGCTAGGCTTAAGGCCTGGGCACAAGTGCGGGCTAGGCTTAAGGCCTGGGCACAAGTGCGGGCTAGGCTTAATGCCTGGGCACAAGTGCGGGCTAGGCTTAAGGCCTGGGCACAAGTGCGGGCTAGGCTTAAGGCCTGGGCACAAGTGCAGGCTAGGCTTAAGGCTTGGGCACAAGTGCAGTGCTGGCTAGGCTTAAGGCCGGGGCACAAGTGCGGGCTAGGCTTAAGGCCGGGGCACAAGTGCTGGCTAGACTTAAGGCCTGGGCACAAGTGCGGGCTAGGCTTAAGGCCTGGGCACAAGTGAGGGCTAGGCTTAAGGCCGGGGCACAAGTGCGGGCTAGGCTTAAGGCCGGGGCACAAGTGCGGGCTAGGCTTAAGGCCGGGGCACAAGTGCGGGCTAGGCTTAAGGATGGGGCACAAGTGCGGGCTAGGCTTAAGGCCGGGGCACAAGTGCGGGCTAGGCTTAAGGCCGGGGCACAAGTGCGGGCTAGGCTTAAGGCCGGGGCACAAGTGCGGGCTAGGCTTAAAGCCGGGGCACAAGTGCGGGCTAGGCTTAAGGCCGGGGCACAAGTGCGGGCTGGGCTTAAGGCCTGGGCACAAGTGCGAGCTAGGCTTAAGGCCTGGGCACAAGTGCGGGCTAGGCTTAAGGCCTAGGCACAAGTGCGGGCTAGGATTAAGGCATGGGCACAAGTGCGGGCTAGGCTTAAGGCTTGGGCACAAGTGCAGTGATGGCTAGGATCCAGGCAGGGGGCACAAGTGCTGGCTAGGCTTAAGGCCTGGGCACAAGTGCGGGCTAGGCTTAAGGCCGGGGCACAAGTGCGGGCTAGGCTTAAGGCCGGGGCACAAGTGCGGGCTAGGCTTAAGGCCTGGGCACAAGTGCGGGCTAGGCTTAAGGCCTGGGCACAAGTGCGGGCTAGGCTTAAGGCCTGGGCACAAGTGCGGGCTAGGCTTAAGGCCGGGGCAAAAGTGCGGGCTAGGCTTAAGGCCTGGGCACAAGTGCGGGCTAAGCTTAAGGCCTGGGCACAAGTGCGGGCTAGGTTTAAGGCCTGGGCACAAGTGCGGGCTAGGCTTAAGGCCTGGGCACAAGTGCGGGCTAGGCTTAAGGCCTGTGCACAAGTGCGGGCTAGGCTTAAGGCCTGGGCACAAGTGCGGGCTAGGCTTAAGGCCTGGGCACAAGTGCGGGCTAGGCTTAATGCCTGGGCACAAGTGCGGGCTAGGCTTAAGGCCGGGGCACAAGTGCGGGCTAGGTTTAAGGCCTGGGCACAAGTGCGGGCTAGGCTTAAGGCCTGGGCACAAGTGCGGGCTAGGCTTAAGGCCTGTGCACAAGTGCGGGCTAGGCTTAAGGCCGGGGCACAAGTGCGGGCTAGGCTTAAGGCCGGGGCACAAGTGCGGGCTAGGCTTAAGGCCGGGGCACAAGTGCGGGCTAGGCTTAAAGCCGGGGCACAAGTGCGGGCTAGGCTTAAGGCCGGGGCACAAGTGCGGGCTGGGCTTAAGGCCTGGGCACAAGTGCGAGCTAGGCTTAAGGCCTGGGCACAAGTGCGGGCTAGGCTTAAGGCCTAGGCACAAGTGCGGGCTAGGATTAAAGCATGGGCACAAGTGCGGGCTAGGCTTAAGGCTTGGGCACAAGTGCAGTGATGGCTAGGATCCAGGCAGGGGGCACAAGTGCTGGCTAGGCTTAAGGCCTGGGCACAAGTGCGGGCTAGGCTTAAGGCCGGGGCACAAGTGCGGGCTAGGCTTAAGGCCGGGGCACAAGTGCGGGCTAGGCTTAAGGCCTGGGCACAAGTGCGGGCTAGGCTTAAGGCCTGGGCACAAGTGCGGGCTAGGCTTAAGGCCTGGGCACAAGTGCGGGCTAGGCTTAAGGCCGGGGCAAAAGTGCGGGCTAGGCTTAAGGCCTGGGCACAAGTGCGGGCTAAGCTTAAGGCCTGGGCACAAGTGCGGGCTAGGTTTAAGGCCTGGGCACAAGTGCGGGCTAGGCTTAAGGCCTGGGCACAAGTGCGGGCTAGGCTTAAGGCCTGTGCACAAGTGCGGGCTAGGCTTAAGGCCTGGGCACAAGTGCGGGCTAGGCTTAAGGCCTGGGCACAAGTGCGGGCTAGGCTTAATGCCTGGGCACAAGTGCGGGCTAGGCTTAAGGCCGGGGCACAAGTGCGGGCTAGGTTTAAGACCTGGGCACAAGTGCGGGCTAGGCTTAAGGCCTGGGCACAAGTGCGGGCTAGGCTTAAGGCCTGGGCACAAGTGCAGGCTAGGCTTAAGGCTTGGGCACAAGTGCAGTGCTGGCTAGGCTTAAGGCCGGGGCACAAGTGCGGGCTAGACTTAAGGCCGGGGCACAAGTGCGGGCTAGACTTAAGGCCGGGGCACAAGTGTGGGCTAGGCTTAAGGCCTGGGCACAAGTGAGGGCTAGGCTTAAGGCCTGGGCACAAGTGCGGGCTAGGCTTAAGGCCTGGGCACAAGTGTGGGCTAGGCTTATGGCCTGGGCACAAGTGCGGGCTAGGCTTAAGGCCTGGGCACAAGTGCGGGCTAGGCTTAAGGCCTGGGCACAAGTGCGGGCTAGGCTTAAGGCTTGGGCACAAGTGCGGGCTAGGCTTAAGGCCTGGGCACAAGTGCGGGCTAGGCTTAAGGCCTGGGCACAAGTGCGGGCTAGGCTTAAGGCCTGGGCACAAGTGCGGGCTAGGCTTAAGGTCTGGGCACAAGTGCAGTGCTGGCTAGGATCAAGGCAAAGGGCACAAGTGCTGGCTAGGCTTAAGGCATGGGCACAAGTGCAAGCTAGGCTTAAGGCCTGGGCACAAGTGCGGGCTAGGCTTAAGGCCTGGGCACAAGTGCGGGCTAGGCTTAAGGCCTGGGCACAAGTGCGGGCTAGGCTTAAGGCCTGGGCACAAGTGCGGGCTAGGCTTAAGGCCTGGGCACAAGTGCGGGCTAGGCTTAAGGCCTGGGCACAAGTGCGGGCTGGGCTTAAGGCCGTGGCACAAGTGCGGGCTGGGCTTAAGGCATGGGCACAAGTGCGGGCTGGGCTTAAGGCCTGGGCACAAGTGCGGGCTAGGCTTAAGGCCTGGGCACAAGTGCGGGCTAGGCTTAAGGCCTGGGCACAAGTGCGGGCTAGGCTTAAGGCCTGGGCACAAGTGCGGGCTAGGCTTAAGGCCTGGGCACAAGTGCGGGCTAGGCTTAAGGCCTGGGCACAAGTGCAGGCTCGGCTTAAGGCCTGGGCACAAGTGCAGGCTAGGCTTAAGTCTTGGGCACAAGTGCAGTGCTGGCTAGGCTTAAGGCCGGGTCACAAGTGCGGGCTAGACTTAAGGCCGGGGCACAAGTGCGGGCTAGACTTAAGGCCGGGGCACAAGTGCGGGCTAGGCTTAAGGCCGGGGCACAATTGCGGGCTAGGCTTAAGGCCGGGGCACAAGTACGGGCTAGGCTTAAGGCCGGGGCACAATTGCGAGCTAGGCTTAAGGCCGGGGCACAAGTGCGGGCTAGGCTTAAGGCCTGGGCACAAGTGCGGGCTAGGCTTAAGGCCTGGGCACAAGTGCGGGCTAGGCTTAAGGCTTGGGCACAAGTGCGGGCTAGGCTTAAGGCCTGGGCACAAGTGCGGGCTAGGCTTAAGGCCTGGGCACAAGTGCAGTGCTGGCTAGGATCAAGGCAAAGGGCACAAGTGCTGGCTAGGCTTAAGGCATGGGCACAAGTGCAAGCTAGGCTAAAAGGCCTGGGCACAAGTGCGGGCTAGGCTTAAGGCCTGGGCACAAGTGCGGGCTAGGCATAAGGCATGGGCACAAGTGCAGTGCTGGCTAGGAGCAAGGCAGGGGGCACAAGTGCTGGCTATGCTTAAGGCATGGGCACAAGTGCGGGCTAGGCTTAAGGCCTGGGCACAAGTGCGGGCTAGGCTTAAGGCCTGGGCACGAGTGCGGGCTAGGCTTAAGGCCTGGGCACAAGTGCGGGCTGGGCTTAGGACCTGGGCACAAGTGCGGGCTGGGCTTAAGGCCTGGGCACAAGTGCGGGCTGGGCTTAAGGCCGGGGCACAAGTGCGGGCTGGGCTTAAGGCCTGGGCACAAGTGCGGGCTGGGCTTAAGGCCTGGGCACAAGTGCGGGCTAGGCTTAAGGCCTGGGCACAAGTGCGGGCTAGGCTTAAGGCCTGGGCACAAGTGCGGGCTAGGCTTAAGGCCTGGCCACAAGTGCGCGCTAGGCTTAAGGCCTGGGCACAAGTGCGGGCTAGGCTTAAGGCCTGGGCACAAGTGCGGGCTAGGCTTAAGGCCTGGGCACAAGTGCGGGCTAGGCTTAAGGCCTGGGCACAAGTGCAGGCTAGGCTTAAGGCTTGGGCACAAGTGCAGTGCTGGCTAGGCTTAAGGCCGGGGCACAAGTGCGGGCTAGACTTAAGGCCGGGGCACAAGTGCGGGCTAGGCTTAAGGCCGGGGCACAATTGCGGGCTAGGCTTAAGGCCAGGGCACAATTGCGGGCTAGGCTTAAGGCCGGGGCACAAGTGCGGGCTAGGCTTAAGGCCTTGGCACAAGTGCGGGCTAGGCTTAAGGCCTGGGCACAAGTGCGGGCTAGGCTTAAGGCTTGGTCACAAGTGCCGGCTAGGCTTAAGGCCTGGGCACAAGTGCGGGCTAGGTTTAAGGCCTGGGCACAAGTGCGGCTAGGCTTAAGGCCTGGGCACAAGTGCGGGCTAGGCTTAAGGCCGGGGCACAAGTGCGGGCTAGGCTTAAGGCCGGGGCACAAGTGCGGGCTGAGCTTAAGGCCGGGGCACAAGTGCAGGCTAGGCTTAAGGCCGGGGCTCAAGTGCGGGCTAGGCTTAAGGCCTAGGCACAAGTGCGGGCTAGGCTTAAGGCTTGGGCACAAGTGCAGTGCTGGCTAGGATCAAGGCAGGGGGTACAAGTGCTAGCTAGGCTTAAGGCCGGGGCACAAGTGCGGGCTAGGCTTAAGGCCTGGGCACAAGTGCGGGCTAGGCTTAAGGCCTGGGCACAAGTGCGGGCTAGGCTTAAGGCCGGGGCACAAGTGCGGGCTAGGCTTAAGGCCGGGGCACAAGTGCGGGCTAGGTTAAGGCCGGGGCACAAGTGCGGGCTAGGCTTAAGGCCGGGGCACAAGTGCGGGCAAGGCTTAAGGCCGGGGCACAAGTGCGGGCTAGGCTTAAGGCTGGGGCACAAGTGCGGGCTAGGCTTAAGGATGGGGCACAAGTGCGGGCTAGGCTTAAGGCCGGGGCACAAGTGCGGGCTAGGCTTAAGGCCGGGGCACAAGTGCGGGCTAGGCTTAAGGCCGGGGCACAAGTGCGGGCTAGGCTTAAAGCCGGGGCACAAGTGCGGGCTAGGCTTAAGGACGGGGCACAAGTGCAGGCTGGGCTTAAGGCCGGGGCACAAGTGCGAGCTAGGCTTAAGGCCTGGGCACAAGTGCGGGCTAGGCTTAAGGCCTAGGCACAAGTGCGGGCTAGGCTTAAGGCATGGGCACAAGTGCGGGCTAGGCTTAAGGCTTGGGCACAAGTGCGGGCTAGGCTTAAGGCTTGGGCACAAGTGCAGTGATGGCTAGGATCAAGGCAGGGGGCACAAGTGCTGGCTAGGCTTAAGGCCTGGGCACAAGTGCGGGCTAGGCTTAAGGCCGGGGCACAAGTGCGGGCTAGGCTTAAGCCCGGGACACAAGTGCGGGCTAGGCTTAAGGCCGGGGCACAAGTGCGGGCTAGGCTTAAGGCCTGGGCACAAGTGCGGGCTAGGCTTAAGGCCTGGGCACAAGTGCGGGCTAAGCTTAAGGCCGGGGCAAAAGTGCGGGCTAGGCTTAAGGCCTGAGCACAAGTGCGGGCTAGGCTTAAGGCTTGGGCACAAGTGCGGGCTAGGCTTAAGGCCTGGGCACAACTGCGGGCTAGGCTTAAGGCCTGGGCACAAGTGCGGGCTAGGCTTAAGGCCTGGGCACAAGTGCGGGCTAGGCTTAAGGTCTGGGCACAAGTGCAGTTCTGGCTAGGATCAAGGCAAAGGGCACAAGTGCTGGCTAGGCTTAAGGCATGGGCACAAGTGCAAGCTAGGATTAAGGCCTGTTCACAAGTGCGGGCTAGGCTTATGGCCTGGGCACAAGTGTGGGCTAGGCTTAAGGCATGGGCACAAGTGCAGTGCTGGCTAGAAGCAAGGCAGGGGGCACAAGTGCTGGCTATGCTTAAGGCATGGGCACAAGTGCGGGCTAGGCTTAAGGCCTGGGCACAAGTGCGGGCTAGGCTTAAGGCCTGGGCACAAGTGCGGGCTAGGCTTAAGGCCTGGGCACAAGTGCGGGCTAGGCTTAAGGCCTGGGCACAAGTGCGGGCTAGGCTTAAGGCCTGGGCACAAGTGCGGGCTGGGCTTAAGGCCGTGGCACAAGTGCGGGCTGGGCTTAAGGCATGGGCACAAGTGCGGGCTGGGCTTAAGGCCTGGGCACAAGTGCGGGCTAGGCTTAAGGCCTGGGCACAAGTGCGGCTAGGCTTAAGGCCTGGGCACAAGTGCGGGCTAGGCTTAAGGCCGGGGCACAAGTGCGGGCTAGGCTTAAGGCCGGGGCACAAGTGCGGGCTGAGCTTAAGGCCGGGGCACAAGTGCGGGCTAGGCTTAAGGCCGGGGCACAAGTGCGGGCTAGGCTTAAGGCCGGGGCACAAGTGCGGGCTAGGCTTAAGGCCGGGGCACAAGTGCGGGCTGGGCTTAAGGCCGGGGCACAAGTGCGGGCTGGGCTTAAGGCCGGGGCACAAGTGCGGGCTGGGCTTAAGGCCTGGGCACAAGTGCGGGCTGGGTTTAAGGCCTGGGCACAAGTGCGGGCTAGGCTTAAGGCCTGGGCACAAGTGCGGGCTAGGCTTAAGGCCTGGGCACATGTGCGGGCTAGGCTTAAGGCCTGGACACAAGTGCGGGCTAGGCTTAAGGCCTGGGCACAAGTGCGGGCTAGGCTTAAGGCCTGGGCACAAGTGCGGGCTAGGCTTAAGGCCTGGGCACAAGTGCGGGCTAGGCTTAAGGCCTGGGCACAAGTGCGGGCTAGGCTTAAGGCCTGGGCACAAGTGCGGGCTAGGCTTAAGGCCTGGGCACAAGTGCGGGCTGGGCTTAAGGCCGGGGCACAAGTGCGGGATGGGCTTAAGGCCTGGGCACAAGTGCGGGCTGGGCTTAAGGCCTGGGCACAAGTGCGGGCTAGGCTTAAGGCCTGTGCACAAGTGCGGGCTAGGCTTGAGGCCTGGGCACAAGTGCGGGCTAGGCTTGAGGCCTGGGCACAAGTGCGGGCTAGGCTTAAGGCCTGGGCACAAGTGCGGGCTAGGCTTAAGGCCTGGGCACAAGTGCGGGCTAGGCTTAATGCCTGGGCACAAGTGCGGGCTAGGCTTAAGGCCGGGGCACAAGTGCGGGCTAGGTTTAAGGCCTGGGCACAAGTGCGGGCTAGGCTTAAGGCCTGGGCACAAGTGCGGGCTAGGCTTAAGGCCTGTGCACAAGTGCGGGCTAGGCTTAAGGCCGGGGCACAAGTGCGGGCTAGGCTTAAGGCCGGGGCACAAGTGCGGGCTAGGCTTAAGGCCTGGGCACAAGTGCGGGCTAGGCTTAAGGCCTGGGCACAAGTGCGGGCTAGGCTTAATGCCTGGGCACAAGTGCGGGCTAGGCTTAATGCCTGGGCACAAGTGCGGGCTAGGCTTAAGGCCTGGGCACAAGTGCGGGCTAGGCTTAAGGCCTGGGCACAAGTGCAGGCTAGGCTTAAGGCCTGGGCACAAGTGCGGGCTAGGCTTAAGGCCTGGGCACAAGTGCGGGCTAGGCTTAATGCCTGGGCACAAGTGCGGGCTAGGCTTAATGCCTGGGCACAAGTGCGGGCTAGGCTTAAGGCCTGGGCACAAGTGCGGGCTAGGCTTAAGGCCTGGGCACAAGTGCGGGCTAGGCTTAAGGCCTGGGCACAAGTGCGGGCTAGGCTTAAGGCCTGGGCACAAGTGCGGGCTAGGCTTAATGCCTGGGCACAAGTGCGGGCTAGGCTTAAGGCCTGGGCACAAGTGCGGGCTAGGCTTAAGGCCTGGGCACAAGTGCAGGCTAGGCTTAAGGCTTGGGCACAAGTGCAGTGCTGGCTAGGCTTAAGGCCGGGGCACAAGTGCGGGCTAGGCTTAAGGCCGGGGCACAAGTGCTGGCTAGACTTAAGGCCTGGGCACAAGTGCGGGCTAGGCTTAAGGCCTGGGCACAAGTGAGGGCTAGGCTTAAGGCCGGGGCACAAGTGCGGGCTAGGCTTAAGGCCGGGGCACAAGTGCGGGCTAGGCTTAAGGCCGGGGCACAAGTGCGGGCTAGGCTTAAGGATGGGGCACAAGTGCGGGCTAGGCTTAAGGCCGGGGCACAAGTGCGGGCTAGGCTTAAGGCCGGGGCACAAGTGCGGGCTAGGCTTAAGGCCGGGGCACAAGTGCGGGCTAGGCTTAAAGCCGGGGCACAAGTGCGGGCTAGGCTTAAGGCCGGGGCACAAGTGCGGGCTGGGCTTAAGGCCTGGGCACAAGTGCGAGCTAGGCTTAAGGCCTGGGCACAAGTGCGGGCTAGGCTTAAGGCCTAGGCACAAGTGCGGGCTAGGATTAAGGCATGGGCACAAGTGCGGGCTAGGCTTAAGGCTTGGGCACAAGTGCAGTGATGGCTAGGATCCAGGCAGGGGGCACAAGTGCTGGCTAGGCTTAAGGCCTGGGCACAAGTGCGGGCTAGGCTTAAGGCCGGGGCACAAGTGCGGGCTAGGCTTAAGGCCGGGGCACAAGTGCGGGCTAGGCTTAAGGCCTGGGCACAAGTGCGGGCTAGGCTTAAGGCCTGGGCACAAGTGCGGGCTAGGCTTAAGGCCTGGGCACAAGTGCGGGCTAGGCTTAAGGCCGGGGCAAAAGTGCGGGCTAGGCTTAAGGCCTGGGCACAAGTGCGGGCTAAGCTTAAGGCCTGGGCACAAGTGCGGGCTAGGTTTAAGGCCTGGGCACAAGTGCGGGCTAGGCTTAAGGCCTGGGCACAAGTGCGGGCTAGGCTTAAGGCCTGTGCACAAGTGCGGGCTAGGCTTAAGGCCTGGGCACAAGTGCGGGCTAGGCTTAAGGCCTGGGCACAAGTGCGGGCTAGGCTTAATGCCTGGGCACAAGTGCGGGCTAGGCTTAAGGCCGGGGCACAAGTGCGGGCTAGGTTTAAGGCCTGGGCACAAGTGCGGGCTAGGCTTAAGGCCTGGGCACAAGTGCGGGCTAGGCTTAAGGCCTGTGCACAAGTGCGGGCTAGGCTTAAGGCCGGGGCACAAGTGCGGGCTAGGCTTAAGGCCGGGGCACAAGTGCGGGCTAGGCTTAAGGCCGGGGCACAAGTGCGGGCTAGGCTTAAAGCCGGGGCACAAGTGCGGGCTAGGCTTAAGGCCGGGGCACAAGTGCGGGCTGGGCTTAAGGCCTGGGCACAAGTGCGAGCTAGGCTTAAGGCCTGGGCACAAGTGCGGGCTAGGCTTAAGGCCTAGGCACAAGTGCGGGCTAGGATTAAAGCATGGGCACAAGTGCGGGCTAGGCTTAAGGCTTGGGCACAAGTGCAGTGATGGCTAGGATCCAGGCAGGGGGCACAAGTGCTGGCTAGGCTTAAGGCCTGGGCACAAGTGCGGGCTAGGCTTAAGGCCGGGGCACAAGTGCGGGCTAGGCTTAAGGCCGGGGCACAAGTGCGGGCTAGGCTTAAGGCCTGGGCACAAGTGCGGGCTAGGCTTAAGGCCTGGGCACAAGTGCGGGCTAGGCTTAAGGCCTGGGCACAAGTGCGGGCTAGGCTTAAGGCCGGGGCAAAAGTGCGGGCTAGGCTTAAGGCCTGGGCACAAGTGCGGGCTAAGCTTAAGGCCTGGGCACAAGTGCGGGCTAGGTTTAAGGCCTGGGCACAAGTGCGGGCTAGGCTTAAGGCCTGGGCACAAGTGCGGGCTAGGCTTAAGGCCTGTGCACAAGTGCGGGCTAGGCTTAAGGCCTGGGCACAAGTGCGGGCTAGGCTTAAGGCCTGGGCACAAGTGCGGGCTAGGCTTAATGCCTGGGCACAAGTGCGGGCTAGGCTTAAGGCCGGGGCACAAGTGCGGGCTAGGTTTAAGACCTGGGCACAAGTGCGGGCTAGGCTTAAGGCCTGGGCACAAGTGCGGGCTAGGCTTAAGGCCTGGGCACAAGTGCAGGCTAGGCTTAAGGCTTGGGCACAAGTGCAGTGCTGGCTAGGCTTAAGGCCGGGGCACAAGTGCGGGCTAGACTTAAGGCCGGGGCACAAGTGCGGGCTAGACTTAAGGCCGGGGCACAAGTGTGGGCTAGGCTTAAGGCCTGGGCACAAGTGAGGGCTAGGCTTAAGGCCTGGGCACAAGTGCGGGCTAGGCTTAAGGCCTGGGCACAAGTGTGGGCTAGGCTTATGGCCTGGGCACAAGTGCGGGCTAGGCTTAAGGCCTGGGCACAAGTGCGGGCTAGGCTTAAGGCCTGGGCACAAGTGCGGGCTAGGCTTAAGGCTTGGGCACAAGTGCGGGCTAGGCTTAAGGCCTGGGCACAAGTGCGGGCTAGGCTTAAGGCCTGGGCACAAGTGCGGGCTAGGCTTAAGGCCTGGGCACAAGTGCGGGCTAGGCTTAAGGTCTGGGCACAAGTGCAGTGCTGGCTAGGATCAAGGCAAAGGGCACAAGTGCTGGCTAGGCTTAAGGCATGGGCACAAGTGCAAGCTAGGCTTAAGGCCTGGGCACAAGTGCGGGCTAGGCTTAAGGCCTGGGCACAAGTGCGGGCTAGGCTTAAGGCCTGGGCACAAGTGCGGGCTAGGCTTAAGGCCTGGGCACAAGTGCGGGCTAGGCTTAAGGCCTGGGCACAAGTGCGGGCTAGGCTTAAGGCCTGGGCACAAGTGCGGGCTGGGCTTAAGGCCGTGGCACAAGTGCGGGCTGGGCTTAAGGCATGGGCACAAGTGCGGGCTGGGCTTAAGGCCTGGGCACAAGTGCGGGCTAGGCTTAAGGCCTGGGCACAAGTGCGGGCTAGGCTTAAGGCCTGGGCACAAGTGCGGGCTAGGCTTAAGGCCTGGGCACAAGTGCGGGCTAGGCTTAAGGCCTGGGCACAAGTGCGGGCTAGGCTTAAGGCCTGGGCACAAGTGCAGGCTCGGCTTAAGGCCTGGGCACAAGTGCAGGCTAGGCTTAAGTCTTGGGCACAAGTGCAGTGCTGGCTAGGCTTAAGGCCGGGTCACAAGTGCGGGCTAGACTTAAGGCCGGGGCACAAGTGCGGGCTAGACTTAAGGCCGGGGCACAAGTGCGGGCTAGGCTTAAGGCCGGGGCACAATTGCGGGCTAGGCTTAAGGCCGGGGCACAAGTACGGGCTAGGCTTAAGGCCGGGGCACAATTGCGAGCTAGGCTTAAGGCCGGGGCACAAGTGCGGGCTAGGCTTAAGGCCTGGGCACAAGTGCGGGCTAGGCTTAAGGCCTGGGCACAAGTGCGGGCTAGGCTTAAGGCTTGGGCACAAGTGCGGGCTAGGCTTAAGGCCTGGGCACAAGTGCGGGCTAGGCTTAAGGCCTGGGCACAAGTGCAGTGCTGGCTAGGATCAAGGCAAAGGGCACAAGTGCTGGCTAGGCTTAAGGCATGGGCACAAGTGCAAGCTAGGCTAAAAGGCCTGGGCACAAGTGCGGGCTAGGCTTAAGGCCTGGGCACAAGTGCGGGCTAGGCATAAGGCATGGGCACAAGTGCAGTGCTGGCTAGGAGCAAGGCAGGGGGCACAAGTGCTGGCTATGCTTAAGGCATGGGCACAAGTGCGGGCTAGGCTTAAGGCCTGGGCACAAGTGCGGGCTAGGCTTAAGGCCTGGGCACGAGTGCGGGCTAGGCTTAAGGCCTGGGCACAAGTGCGGGCTGGGCTTAGGACCTGGGCACAAGTGCGGGCTGGGCTTAAGGCCTGGGCACAAGTGCGGGCTGGGCTTAAGGCCGGGGCACAAGTGCGGGCTGGGCTTAAGGCCTGGGCACAAGTGCGGGCTGGGCTTAAGGCCTGGGCACAAGTGCGGGCTAGGCTTAAGGCCTGGGCACAAGTGCGGGCTAGGCTTAAGGCCTGGGCACAAGTGCGGGCTAGGCTTAAGGCCTGGCCACAAGTGCGCGCTAGGCTTAAGGCCTGGGCACAAGTGCGGGCTAGGCTTAAGGCCTGGGCACAAGTGCGGGCTAGGCTTAAGGCCTGGGCACAAGTGCGGGCTAGGCTTAAGGCCTGGGCACAAGTGCAGGCTAGGCTTAAGGCTTGGGCACAAGTGCAGTGCTGGCTAGGCTTAAGGCCGGGGCACAAGTGCGGGCTAGACTTAAGGCCGGGGCACAAGTGCGGGCTAGGCTTAAGGCCGGGGCACAATTGCGGGCTAGGCTTAAGGCCAGGGCACAATTGCGGGCTAGGCTTAAGGCCGGGGCACAAGTGCGGGCTAGGCTTAAGGCCTTGGCACAAGTGCGGGCTAGGCTTAAGGCCTGGGCACAAGTGCGGGCTAGGCTTAAGGCTTGGTCACAAGTGCCGGCTAGGCTTAAGGCCTGGGCACAAGTGCGGGCTAGGTTTAAGGCCTGGGCACAAGTGCGGCTAGGCTTAAGGCCTGGGCACAAGTGCGGGCTAGGCTTAAGGCCGGGGCACAAGTGCGGGCTAGGCTTAAGGCCGGGGCACAAGTGCGGGCTGAGCTTAAGGCCGGGGCACAAGTGCAGGCTAGGCTTAAGGCCGGGGCTCAAGTGCGGGCTAGGCTTAAGGCCTAGGCACAAGTGCGGGCTAGGCTTAAGGCTTGGGCACAAGTGCAGTGCTGGCTAGGATCAAGGCAGGGGGTACAAGTGCTAGCTAGGCTTAAGGCCGGGGCACAAGTGCGGGCTAGGCTTAAGGCCTGGGCACAAGTGCGGGCTAGGCTTAAGGCCTGGGCACAAGTGCGGGCTAGGCTTAAGGCCGGGGCACAAGTGCGGGCTAGGCTTAAGGCCGGGGCACAAGTGCGGGCTAGGTTAAGGCCGGGGCACAAGTGCGGGCTAGGCTTAAGGCCGGGGCACAAGTGCGGGCAAGGCTTAAGGCCGGGGCACAAGTGCGGGCTAGGCTTAAGGCTGGGGCACAAGTGCGGGCTAGGCTTAAGGATGGGGCACAAGTGCGGGCTAGGCTTAAGGCCGGGGCACAAGTGCGGGCTAGGCTTAAGGCCGGGGCACAAGTGCGGGCTAGGCTTAAGGCCGGGGCACAAGTGCGGGCTAGGCTTAAAGCCGGGGCACAAGTGCGGGCTAGGCTTAAGGACGGGGCACAAGTGCAGGCTGGGCTTAAGGCCGGGGCACAAGTGCGAGCTAGGCTTAAGGCCTGGGCACAAGTGCGGGCTAGGCTTAAGGCCTAGGCACAAGTGCGGGCTAGGCTTAAGGCATGGGCACAAGTGCGGGCTAGGCTTAAGGCTTGGGCACAAGTGCGGGCTAGGCTTAAGGCTTGGGCACAAGTGCAGTGATGGCTAGGATCAAGGCAGGGGGCACAAGTGCTGGCTAGGCTTAAGGCCTGGGCACAAGTGCGGGCTAGGCTTAAGGCCGGGGCACAAGTGCGGGCTAGGCTTAAGCCCGGGACACAAGTGCGGGCTAGGCTTAAGGCCGGGGCACAAGTGCGGGCTAGGCTTAAGGCCTGGGCACAAGTGCGGGCTAGGCTTAAGGCCTGGGCACAAGTGCGGGCTAAGCTTAAGGCCGGGGCAAAAGTGCGGGCTAGGCTTAAGGCCTGAGCACAAGTGCGGGCTAGGCTTAAGGCTTGGGCACAAGTGCGGGCTAGGCTTAAGGCCTGGGCACAACTGCGGGCTAGGCTTAAGGCCTGGGCACAAGTGCGGGCTAGGCTTAAGGCCTGGGCACAAGTGCGGGCTAGGCTTAAGGTCTGGGCACAAGTGCAGTTCTGGCTAGGATCAAGGCAAAGGGCACAAGTGCTGGCTAGGCTTAAGGCATGGGCACAAGTGCAAGCTAGGATTAAGGCCTGTTCACAAGTGCGGGCTAGGCTTATGGCCTGGGCACAAGTGTGGGCTAGGCTTAAGGCATGGGCACAAGTGCAGTGCTGGCTAGAAGCAAGGCAGGGGGCACAAGTGCTGGCTATGCTTAAGGCATGGGCACAAGTGCGGGCTAGGCTTAAGGCCTGGGCACAAGTGCGGGCTAGGCTTAAGGCCTGGGCACAAGTGCGGGCTAGGCTTAAGGCCTGGGCACAAGTGCGGGCTAGGCTTAAGGCCTGGGCACAAGTGCGGGCTAGGCTTAAGGCCTGGGCACAAGTGCGGGCTGGGCTTAAGGCCGTGGCACAAGTGCGGGCTGGGCTTAAGGCATGGGCACAAGTGCGGGCTGGGCTTAAGGCCTGGGCACAAGTGCGGGCTAGGCTTAAGGCCTGGGCACAAGTGCGGGCTAGGCTTAAGGCCTGGGCACAAGTGCGGGCTAGGCTTAAGGCCTGGGCACAAGTGCGGGCTAGGCTTAAGGCCTGGGCACAAGTGCGGGCTAGGCTTAAGGCCTGGGCACAAGTGCAGGCTAGGCTTAAGGCCTGGGCACAAGTGCAGGCTAGGCTTAAGTCTTGGGCACAAGTGCAGTGCTGGCTAGGCTTAAGGCCGGGTCACAAGTGCGGGCTAGACTTAAGGCCGGGGCACAAGTGCGGGCTAGACTTAAGGCCGGGGCACAAGTGCGGGCTAGGCTTAAGGCCGGGGCACAATTGCGGGCTAGGCTTAAGGCCGGGGCACAAGTGCGGGCTAGGCTTAAGGCCGGGGCACAATTGCGGGCTAGGCTTAAGGCCGGGGCACAAGTGCGGGCTGGGCTTAGGACCTGGGCACAAGTGCGGGCTGGGCTTAAGGCCTGGGCACAAGTGCGGGCTGGGCTTAAGGCCGGGGCACAAGTGCGGGCTGGGCTTAAGGCCTGGGCACAAGTGCGGGCTGGGCTTAAGGCCTGGGCACAAGTGCGGGCTAGGCTTAAGGCCTGGGCACAAGTGCGGGCTAGGCTTAAGGCCTGGGCACAAGTGCGGGCTAGGCTTAAGGCCTGGGCACAAGTGCGGGCTAGGCTTAAGGCCTGGGCACAAGTGCGGGCTAGGCTTAAGGCCTGGGCACAAGTGCGGGCTAGGCTTAAGGCCTGGGCACAAGTGCGGGCTAGGCTTAAGGCCTGGGCACAAGTGCGGGCTAGGCTTAAGGCCTGGGCACAAGTGCAGGCTAGGCTTAAGGCTTGGGCACAAGTGCAGTGCTGGCTAGGCTTAAGGCCGGGGCACAAGTGCGGGCTAGACTTAAGGCCGGAGCACAAGTGCGGGCTAGGCTTAAGGCCGGGGCACAATTGTGGGCTAGGCTTAAGGCCGGGGCACAAGTGCGGGCTAGGCTTAAGGCCGGGGCACAATTGCGGGCTAGGCTTAAGGCCCGGGCACAAGTGCGGGCTAGGCTTAAGGCCTGGGCACAAGTGCGGGCTAGGCTTAAGGCCTGGGCACAAGTGCGGGCTAGGCTTAAGGCTTGGTCACAAGTGCCGGCTAGGCTTAAGGCCTGGGCACAAGTGCGGGCTAGGTTTAAGGCCTGGGCACAAGTGCGGCTAGGCTTAAGGCCTGGGCACAAGTGCGGGCTAGGCTTAAGGCCGGGGCACAAGTGCGGGCTAGGCTTAAGGCCGGGGCACAAGTGCGGGCTGAGCTTAAGGCCGGGGCACAAGTGCGGGCTAGGCTTAAGGCCGGGGCACAAGTGCGGGCTAGGCTTAAGGCCGGGGCACAAGTGCGGGCTAGGCTTAAGGCCGGGGCACAAGTGCGGGCTGGGCTTAAGGCCGGGGCACAAGTGCGGGCTGGGCTTAAGGCCGGGGCACAAGTGCGGGCTGGGCTTAAGGCCTGGGCACAAGTGCGGGCTGGGTTTAAGGCCTGGGCACAAGTGCGGGCTAGGCTTAAGGCCTGGGCACAAGTGCGGGCTAGGCTTAAGGCCTGGGCACATGTGCGGGCTAGGCTTAAGGCCTGGACACAAGTGCGGGCTAGGCTTAAGGCCTGGGCACAAGTGCGGGCTAGGCTTAAGGCCTGGGCACAAGTGCGGGCTAGGCTTAAGGCCTGGGCACAAGTGCGGGCTAGGCTTAAGGCCTGGGCACAAGTGCGGGCTAGGCTTAAGGCCTGGGCACAAGTGCGGGCTAGGCTTAAGGCCTGGGCACAAGTGCGGGCTGGGCTTAAGGCCGGGGCACAAGTGCGGGATGGGCTTAAGGCCTGGGCACAAGTGCGGGCTGGGCTTAAGGCCTGGGCACAAGTGCGGGCTAGGCTTAAGGCCTGTGCACAAGTGCGGGCTAGGCTTGAGGCCTGGGCACAAGTGCGGGCTAGGCTTGAGGCCTGGGCACAAGTGCGGGCTAGGCTTAAGGCCTGGGCACAAGTGCGGGCTAGGCTTAAGGCCTGGGCACAAGTGCGGGCTAGGCTTAATGCCTGGGCACAAGTGCGGGCTAGGCTTAAGGCCGGGGCACAAGTGCGGGCTAGGTTTAAGGCCTGGGCACAAGTGCGGGCTAGGCTTAAGGCCTGGGCACAAGTGCGGGCTAGGCTTAAGGCCTGTGCACAAGTGCGGGCTAGGCTTAAGGCCGGGGCACAAGTGCGGGCTAGGCTTAAGGCCGGGGCACAAGTGCGGGCTAGGCTTAAAGCCGGGGCACAAGTGCGGGCTAGGCTTAAGGCCGGGGCACAAGTGCGGGCTGGGCTTAAGGCCTGGGCACAAGTGCGAGCTAGGCTTAAGGCCTGGGCACAAGTGCGGGCTAGGCTTAAGGCCTAGGCACAAGTGCGGGCTAGGATTAAGGCATGGGCACAAGTGCGGGCTAGGCTTAAGGCTTGGGCACAAGTGCAGTGATGGCTAGGATCCAGGCAGGGGGCACAAGTGCTGGCTAGGCTTAAGGCCTGGGCACAAGTGCGGGCTAGGCTTAAGGCCGGGGCACAAGTGCGGGCTAGGCTTAAGGCCGGGGCACAAGTGCGGGCTAGGCTTAAGGCCTGGGCACAAGTGCGGGCTAGGCTTAAGGCCTGGGCACAAGTGCGGGCTAGGCTTAAGGCCTGGGCACAAGTGCGGGCTAAGCTTAAGGCATGGGCACAAGTGCGGGCTAGGTTTAAGGCCTGGGCACAAGTGCGGGCTAGGCTTAAGGCCTGGGCACAAGTGCGGGCTAGGCTTAAGGCCTGTGCACAAGTGCGGGCTAGGCTTAAGGCCTGGGCACAAGTGCGGGCTAGGCTTAAGGCCTGGGCACAAGTGCGGGCTAGGCTTAATGCCTGGGCACAAGTGCGGGCTAGGCTTAAGGCCGGGGCACAAGTGCGGGCTAGGTTTAAGGCCTGGGCACAAGTGCGGGCTAGGCTTAAGGCCTGGGCACAAGTGCGGGCTAGGCTTAAGGCCTGGGCACAAGTGCAGGCTAGGCTTAAGGCTTGGGCACAAGTGCAGTGCTGGCTAGGCTTAAGGCCGGGGCACAAGTGCGGGCTAGACTTAAGGCCGGGGCACAAGTGCGGGCTAGACTTAAGGCCGGGGCACAAGTGTGGGCTAGGCTTAAGGCCTGGGCACAAGTGAGGGCTAGGCTTAAGGCCTGGGCACAAGTGCGGGCTAGGCTTAAGGCCTGGGCACAAGTGTGGGCTAGGCTTATGGCCTGGGCACAAGTGCGGGCTAGGCTTAAGGCCTGGGCACAAGTGCGGGCTAGGCTTAAGGCCTGGGCACAAGTGCGGGCTAGGCTTAAGGCTTGGGCACAAGTGCGGGCTAGGCTTAAGGCCTGGGCACAAGTGCGGGCTAGGCTTAAGGCCTGGGCACAAGTGCGGGCTAGGCTTAAGGCCTGGGCACAAGTGCGGGCTAGGCTTAAGGTCTGGGCACAAGTGCAGTGCTGGCTAGGATCAAGGCAAAGGGCACAAGTGCTGGCTAGGCTTAAGGCATGGGCACAAGTGCAAGCTAGGCTTAAGGCCTGGGCACAAGTGCGGGCTAGGCTTAAGGCCTGGGCACAAGTGCGGGCTAGGCTTAAGGCCTGGGCACAAGTGCGGGCTAGGCTTAAGGCCTGGGCACAAGTGCGGGCTAGGCTTAAGGCCTGGGCACAAGTGCAGGCTAGGCTTAAGGCCTGGGCACAAGTGCGGGCTGGGCTTAAGGCCGTGGCACAAGTGCGGGCTGGGCTTAAGGCATGGGCACAAGTGCGGGCTGGGCTTAAGGCCTGGGCACAAGTGCGGGCTAGGCTTAAGGCCTGGGCACAAGTGCGGGCTAGGCTTAAGGCCTGGGCACAAGTGCGGGCTAGGCTTAAGGCCTGGGCACAAGTGCGGGCTAGGCTTAAGGCCTGGGCACAAGTGCGGGCTAGGCTTAAGGCCTGGGCACAAGTGCAGGCTCGGCTTAAGGCCTGGGCACAAGTGCAGGCTAGGCTTAAGTCTTGGGCACAAGTGCAGTGCTGGCTAGGCTTAAGGCCGGGTCACAAGTGCGGGCTAGACTTAAGGCCGGGGCACAAGTGCGGGCTAGACTTAAGGCCGGGGCACAAGTGCGGGCTAGGCTTAAGGCCGGGGCACAATTGCGGGCTAGGCTTAAGGCCGGGGCACAAGTACGGGCTAGGCTTAAGGCCGGGGCACAATTGCGAGCTAGGCTTAAGGCCGGGGCACAAGTGCGGGCTAGGCTTAAGGCCTGGGCACAAGTGCGGGCTAGGCTTAAGGCCTGGGCACAAGTGCGGGCTAGGCTTAAGGCTTGGGCACAAGTGCGGGCTAGGCTTAAGGCCTGGGCACAAGTGCGGGCTAGGCTTAAGGCCTGGGCACAAGTGCAGTGCTGGCTAGGATCAAGGCAAAGGGCACAAGTGCTGGCTAGGCTTAAGGCATGGGCACAAGTGCAAGCTAGGCTAAAAGGCCTGGGCACAAGTGCGGGCTAGGCTTAAGGCCTGGGCACAAGTGCGGGCTAGGCATAAGGCATGGGCACAAGTGCAGTGCTGGCTAGGAGCAAGGCAGGGGGCACAAGTGCTGGCTATGCTTAAGGCATGGGCACAAGTGCGGGCTAGGCTTAAGGCCTGGGCACAAGTGCGGGCTAGGCTTAAGGCCTGGGCACGAGTGCGGGCTAGGCTTAAGGCCTGGGCACAAGTGCGGGCTGGGCTTAGGACCTGGGCACAAGTGCGGGCTGGGCTTAAGGCCTGGGCACAAGTGCGGGCTGGGCTTAAGGCCGGGGCACAAGTGCGGGCTGGGCTTAAGGCCTGGGCACAAGTGCGGGCTGGGCTTAAGGCCTGGGCACAAGTGCGGGCTAGGCTTAAGGCCTGGGCACAAGTGCGGGCTAGGCTTAAGGCCTGGGCACAAGTGCGGGCTAGGCTTAAGGCCTGGCCACAAGTGCGCGCTAGGCTTAAGGCCTGGGCACAAGTGCGGGCTAGGCTTAAGGCCTGGGCACAAGTGCGGGCTAGGCTTAAGGCCTGGGCACAAGTGCGGGCTAGGCTTAAGGCCTGGGCACAAGTGCAGGCTAGGCTTAAGGCTTGGGCACAAGTGCAGTGCTGGCTAGGCTTAAGGCCGGGGCACAAGTGCGGGCTAGACTTAAGGCCGGGGCACAAGTGCGGGCTAGGCTTAAGGCCGGGGCACAATTGCGGGCTAGGCTTAAGGCCGGGGCACAATTGCGGGCTAGGCTTAAGGCCGGGGCACAAGTGCGGGCTAGGCTTAAGGCCTTGGCACAAGTGCGGGCTAGGCTTAAGGCCTGGGCACAAGTGCGGGCTAGGCTTAAGGCTTGGTCACAAGTGCCGGCTAGGCTTAAGGCCTGGGCACAAGTGCGGGCTAGGTTTAAGGCCTGGGCACAAGTGCGGCTAGGCTTAAGGCCTGGGCACAAGTGCGGGCTAGGCTTAAGGCCGGGGCACAAGTGCGGGCTAGGCTTAAGGCCGGGGCACAAGTGCGGGCTGAGCTTAAGGCCGGGGCACAAGTGCAGGCTAGGCTTAAGGCCGGGGCTCAAGTGCGGGCTAGGCTTAAGGCCTAGGCACAAGTGCGGGCTAGGCTTAAGGCTTGGGCACAAGTGCAGTGCTGGCTAGGATCAAGGCAGGGGGTACAAGTGCTAGCTAGGCTTAAGGCCGGGGCACAAGTGCGGGCTAGGCTTAAGGCCTGGGCACAAGTGCGGGCTAGGCTTAAGGCCTGGGCACAAGTGCGGGCTAGGCTTAAGGCCGGGGCACAAGTGCGGGCTAGGCTTAAGGCCGGGGCACAAGTGCGGGCTAGGTTAAGGCCGGGGCACAAGTGCGGGCTAGGCTTAAGGCCGGGGCACAAGTGCGGGCAAGGCTTAAGGCCGGGGCACAAGTGCGGGCTAGGCTTAAGGCTGGGGCACAAGTGCGGGCTAGGCTTAAGGATGGGGCACAAGTGCGGGCTAGGCTTAAGGCCGGGGCACAAGTGCGGGCTAGGCTTAAGGCCGGGGCACAAGTGCGGGCTAGGCTTAAGGCCGGGGCACAAGTGCGGGCTAGGCTTAAAGCCGGGGCACAAGTGCGGGCTAGGCTTAAGGACGGGGCACAAGTGCAGGCTGGGCTTAAGGCCGGGGCACAAGTGCGAGCTAGGCTTAAGGCCTGGGCACAAGTGCGGGCTAGGCTTAAGGCCTAGGCACAAGTGCGGGCTAGGCTTAAGGCATGGGCACAAGTGCGGGCTAGGCTTAAGGCTTGGGCACAAGTGCGGGCTAGGCTTAAGGCTTGGGCACAAGTGCAGTGATGGCTAGGATCAAGGCAGGGGGCACAAGTGCTGGCTAGGCTTAAGGCCTGGGCACAAGTGCGGGCTAGGCTTAAGGCCGGGGCACAAGTGCGGGCTAGGCTTAAGCCCGGGACACAAGTGCGGGCTAGGCTTAAGGCCGGGGCACAAGTGCGGGCTAGGCTTAAGGCCTGGGCACAAGTGCGGGCTAGGCTTAAGGCCTGGGCACAAGTGCGGGCTAAGCTTAAGGCCGGGGCAAAAGTGCGGGCTAGGCTTAAGGCCTGGGCACAAGTGCGGGCTAAACTTAAGGCCGGGGCACAAGTGCGGGCTAGGTTTAAGGCCTGGGCACAAGTGCGGGCTAGGCTTAAGGCCTGGGCACAAGTGCGGGCTAGGCTTAAGGCCTGGGCACAAGTGCGGGCTAGGCTTAAGGCCTGGGCACAAGTGCGGGCTAGGCTTAAGGCCTGGGCACAAGTGCGGGCTAGGCTTAAGGCCTGGGCACAAGTGCGGGCTAGGCTTAATACCTGGGCACAAGTGCGGGCTAGGCTTAAGGCCGGGGCACAAGTGCGGGCTAGGTTTAAGGCCTGGGCACAAGTGCGGGCTAGGCTTAAGGCCTGGGCACAAGTGCAGGCTAGGCTTAAGGCCTGGGCACAAGTGCAGGCTAGGCTTAAGGCTTGGGCACAAGTGCAGTGCTGGCTAGGCTTAAGGCCGGGGCACAAGTGCGGGCTAGACTTAAGGCCGGGGCACAAGTGCGGGCTAGACTTAAGGCCTGGGCACAAGTGCGGGCTAGGCTTAAGGCCTGGGCACAAGTGAGGGCTAGGCTTAAGGCCGGGGCACAAGTGCGGGCTAGGCTTAAGGCCGGGGCACAAGTGCGGGCTAGGCTTAAGGCCGGGGCACAAGTGTGGGCTAGGCTTAAGGATGGGGCACAAGTGCGGGCTAGGCTTAAGGCCGGGGCACAAGTGCGGGCTAGGCTTAAGGCCGGGGCACAAGTGCGGGCTAGGGTTAAGGCCGGGGCACAAGTGCGGGCTAGGCTTAAAGCCGGGGCACAAGTGCGGGCTAGGCTTAAGGCCGGGGCACAAGTGCGGGCTGGGCTTAAGGCCTGGGCACAAGTGCGAGCTAGGCTTAAGGCCTGGGCACAAGTGCGGGCTAGGCTTAAGGCCTAGGCACAAGTGCGGGCTAGGATTAAGGCATGGGCACAAGTGCGGGCTAGGCTTAAGGCTTGGGCACAGGTGCAGTGATGGCTAGTATCAAGGCAGGGGGCACAAGTGCTGGCAAGGCTTAAGGCCTGGGCACAATTGCGGGCTAGGCTTAAGGCCTGGGCACAAGTGCGGGCTAGGCTTAAGGCCGGGGCACAAGTGCGGGCTAGGCTTAAGGCCGGGGCACAAGTGCGGGCTAGGCTTAAGGCCTGGGCACAAGTGCGGGCTATGCTTAAGGCCTGGGCACAAGTGCGGGCTAGGCTTAAGGCCTGGGCACAAGTGCGGGCTAGGCTTAAGGCCGGGGCAAAAGTGCGGGCTAGGCTTAAGGCCTGGGCACAAGTGCGGGCTAAGCTTAAGGCCTGGGCACAAGTGCGGGCTAGGTTTAAGGCCTGGGCACAAGTGCGGGCTAGGCTTTAGGCCTGGGCACAAGTGCGGGCTAGGCTTAAGGCCTGTGCACAAGTGCGGGCTAGGCTTAAGGCCTGGGCACAAGTGCGGGCTAGGCTTAAGGCCTGGGCACAAGTGCGGGCTAGGCTTAAGGCCTGGGCACAAGTGCGGGCTAGGCTTAATGCCTGGGCACAAGTGCAGGCTAGGCTTAAGGCCGGGGCACAAGTGCGGGCTAGGTTTAAGGCCTGGGCACAAGTGCGGGCTAGGCTTAAGGCCTGGGCACAAGTGCGGGCTAGGCTTAAGGCCTGGGCACAAGTGCAGGCTAGGCTTAAGGCTTGGGCACAAGTGCAGTGCTGGCTAGGCTTAAGGCCGGGGCACAAGTGCGGGCTAGACTTAAGGCCGGGGCACAAGTGCGGGCTAGACTTAAGGCCGGGGCACAAGTGCGGGCTAGGCTTAAGGCCTGGGCACAAGTGAGGGCTAGGCTTAAGGCCTGGGCACAAGTGAGGGCTAGGCTTAAGGCCTGGGCACAAGTGCGGGCTAGGCTTAAGGCCTGGGCACAAGTGCGGGCTAGGCTTATGGCCTGGGCACAAGTGCGGGCTAGGCTTAAGGCCTGGGCACAAGTGCGGGCTAGGCTTAAGGCCTGAGCACAAGTGCGGGCTAGGCTTAAGGCTTGGGCACAAGTGCGGGCTAGGCTTAAGGCCTGGGCACAACTGCGGGCTAGGCTTAAGGCCTGGGCACAAGTGCGGGCTAGGCTTAAGGCCTGAGCACAAGTGCGGGCTAGGCTTAAGGCTTGGGCACAAGTGCGGGCTAGGCTTAAGGCATGGGCACAAGTGCAAGCTAGGATTAAGGCCTGTTCACAAGTGCGGGCTAGGCTTATGGCCTGGGCACAAGTGTGGGCTAGGCTTAAGGCATGGGCACAAGTGCAGTGCTGGCTAGAAGCAAGGCAGGGGGCACAAGTGCTGGCTATGCTTAAGGCATGGGCACAAGTGCGGGCTAGGCTTAAGGCCTGGGCACAAGTGCGGGCTAGGCTTAAGGCCTGGGCACAAGTGCGGGCTAGGCTTAAGGCCTGGGCACAAGTGCGGGCTAGGCTTAAGGCCTGGGCACAAGTGCGGGCTAGGCTTAAGGCCTGGGCACAAGTGCGGGCTGGGCTTAAGGCCGTGGCACAAGTGCGGGCTGGGCTTAAGGCATGGGCACAAGTGCGGGCTGGGCTTAAGGCCTGGGCACAAGTGCGGGCTAGGCTTAAGGCCTGGGCACAAGTGCGGGCTAGGCTTAAGGCCTGGGCACAAGTGCGGGCTAGGCTTAAGGCCTGGGCACAAGTGCGGGCTAGGCTTAAGGCCTGGGCACAAGTGCGGGCTAGGCTTAAGGCCTGGGCACAAGTGCAGGCTAGGCTTAAGGCCTGGGCACAAGTGCAGGCTAGGCTTAAGTCTTGGGCACAAGTGCAGTGCTGGCTAGGCTTAAGGCCGGGTCACAAGTGCGGGCTAGACTTAAGGCCGGGGCACAAGTGCGGGCTAGACTTAAGGCCGGGGCACAAGTGCGGGCTAGGCTTAAGGCCGGGGCACAATTGCGGGCTAGGCTTAAGGCCGGGGCACAAGTGCGGGCTAGGCTTAAGGCCGGGGCACAATTGCGGGCTAGGCTTAAGGCCGGGGCACAAGTGCGGGCTGGGCTTAGGACCTGGGCACAAGTGCGGGCTGGGCTTAAGGCCTGGGCACAAGTGCGGGCTGGGCTTAAGGCCGGGGCACAAGTGCGGGCTGGGCTTAAGGCCTGGGCACAAGTGCGGGCTGGGCTTAAGGCCTGGGCACAAGTGCGGGCTAGGCTTAAGGCCTGGGCACAAGTGCGGGCTAGGCTTAAGGCCTGGGCACAAGTGCGGGCTAGGCTTAAGGCCTGGGCACAAGTGCGGGCTAGGCTTAAGGCCTGGGCACAAGTGCGGGCTAGGCTTAAGGCCTGGGCACAAGTGCGGGCTAGGCTTAAGGCCTGGGCACAAGTGCGGGCTAGGCTTAAGGCCTGGGCACAAGTGCGGGCTAGGCTTAAGGCCTGGGCACAAGTGCAGGCTAGGCTTAAGGCTTGGGCACAAGTGCAGTGCTGGCTAGGCTTAAGGCCGGGGCACAAGTGCGGGCTAGACTTAAGGCCGGAGCACAAGTGCGGGCTAGGCTTAAGGCCGGGGCACAATTGTGGGCTAGGCTTAAGGCCGGGGCACAAGTGCGGGCTAGGCTTAAGGCCGGGGCACAATTGCGGGCTAGGCTTAAGGCCCGGGCACAAGTGCGGGCTAGGCTTAAGGCCTGGGCACAAGTGCGGGCTAGGCTTAAGGCCTGGGCACAAGTGCGGGCTAGGCTTAAGGCTTGGTCACAAGTGCCGGCTAGGCTTAAGGCCTGGGCACAAGTGCGGGCTAGGTTTAAGGCCTGGGCACAAGTGCGGCTAGGCTTAAGGCCTGGGCACAAGTGCGGGCTAGGCTTAAGGCCGGGGCACAAGTGCGGGCTAGGCTTAAGGCCGGGGCACAAGTGCGGGCTGAGCTTAAGGCCGGGGCACAAGTGCGGGCTAGGCTTAAGGCCGGGGCACAAGTGCGGGCTAGGCTTAAGGCCGGGGCACAAGTGCGGGCTAGGCTTAAGGCCGGGGCACAAGTGCGGGCTGGGCTTAAGGCCGGGGCACAAGTGCGGGCTGGGCTTAAGGCCGGGGCACAAGTGCGGGCTGGGCTTAAGGCCTGGGCACAAGTGCGGGCTGGGTTTAAGGCCTGGGCACAAGTGCGGGCTAGGCTTAAGGCCTGGGCACAAGTGCGGGCTAGGCTTAAGGCCTGGGCACATGTGCGGGCTAGGCTTAAGGCCTGGACACAAGTGCGGGCTAGGCTTAAGGCCTGGGCACAAGTGCGGGCTAGGCTTAAGGCCTGGGCACAAGTGCGGGCTAGGCTTAAGGCCTGGGCACAAGTGCGGGCTAGGCTTAAGGCCTGGGCACAAGTGCGGGCTAGGCTTAAGGCCTGGGCACAAGTGCGGGCTGGGCTTAAGGCCGGGGCACAAGTGCGGGATGGGCTTAAGGCCGGGGCACAAGTGCGGGCTAGGCTTAAGGCCGGGGCACAATTGCGGGCTAGGCTTAAGGCCTGGGCACAAGTGCGGGCTAGGCTTAAGGCTTGGGCACAAGTGCGGGCTAGGCTTAAGGCCTGGGCACAAGTGCGGGCTAGGCTTAAGGCCTGGGCACAAGTGCAGTGCTGGCTAGGATCAAGGCAAAGGGCACAAGTGCTGGCTAGGCTTAAGGCATGGGCACAAGTGCAAGCTAGGCTTAAGGCCTGGGCACAAGTGCGGGCTAGGCTTAAGGCCTGGGCACAAGTGCGGGCTAGGCTTAAGGCATGGGCACAAGTGCAGTGCTGGCTAGGAGCAAGGCAGGGGGCACAAGTGCTGGCTATGCTTAAGGCATGGGCACAAGTGCGGGCTAGGCTTAAGGCCTGGGCACGAGTGCGGGCTAGGCTTAAGGCCTGGGCACGAGTGCGGGCTAGGCTTAAGGCCTGGGCACAAGTGCGGGCTGGGCTTAGGACCTGGGCACAAGTGCGGGCTGGGCTTAAGGCCTGGGCACAAGTGCGGGCTGGGCTTAAGGCCGGGGCACAAGTGCGGGCTGGGCTTAAGGCCTGGGCACAAGTGCGGGCTGGGCTTAAGGCCTGGGCACAAGTGCGGGCTAGGCTTAAGGCCTGGGCACAAGTGCGGGCTAGGCTTAAGGCCTGGGCACAAGTGCGGGCTAGGCTTAAGGCCTGGGCACAAGTGCGGGCTAGGCTTAAGGCCTGGGCACAAGTGCGGGCTAGGCTTAAGGCCTGGGCACAAGTGCGGGCTAGGCTTAAGGCCTGGGCACAAGTGCAGGCTAGGCTTAAGGCCTGGGCACAAGTGCGGGCTAGGCTTAAGGCCTGGGCACAAGTGCGGGCTAGGCTTAAGGCCTGGGCACAAGTGCAGGCTAGGCTCAAGGCTTGGGCACAAGTGCAGTGCTGGCTAGGCTTAAGGCCGGGGCACAAGTGCGGGCTAGACTTAAGGCCGGGGCACAAGTGCGGGCTAGGCTTAAGGCCGGGGCACAATTGCGGTCTAGGCTTAAGGCCGGGGCACAAGTGCGGGCTAGGCTTAAGGCCGGGGCACAATTGCGGGCTAGGCTTAAGGCCGGGGCACAAGTGCGGGCTAGGTTTAAGGCCTGGGCACAAGTGCGGGCTAGGCTTAAGGCCTGGGCACAAGTGCGGGCTAGGCTTAAGGCTTGGTCACAAGTGCCGGCTCGGCTTAATGCCTGGGCACAAGTGCGGGCTAGGTTTAAGGCCTGGGCACAAGTGCGGCTAGGCTTAAGGCCTGGGCACAAGTGCGGGCTAGGCTTAAGGCCGGGGCACAAGTGCGGGCTAGGCTTAAGGCCGGGGCACAAGTGCGGGCTGAGCTTAAGGCCGGGGCACAAGTGCGGGCTAGGCTTAAGGCCGGGGCACAAGTGCGGGCTAGGCTTAAGGCCGGGGCACAAGTGCGGGCTAGGCTTAAGGCCGGGGCACAAGTGCGGGCTGGGCTTAAGGCCGCGGCACAAGTGCGGGCTGGGCTTAAGGCCGGGGCACAAGTGCGGGCTGGGCTTAAGGCCTGGGCACAAGTGCGGGCTGGGCTTAAGGCCTGGGCACAAGTGCGGGCTAGGCTTAAGGCCTGGGCACTAGTGCGGGCTAGGCTTAAGGCCTCGGCACATGTGCGGGCTAGGCTTAAGGCCTGGACACAAGTGCGGGCTAGGCTTAAGGCCTGGGCACAAGTGCGGGCTAGGCTTAAGGCCTGGGCACAAGTGCGGGCTAGGCTTAAGGCCTGGGCACAAGTGCGGGCTAGGCTTAAGGCCTGGGCACAAGTGCGGGCTAGGCTTAAGGCCTGGGCACAAGTGCGGGCTAGGCTTAAGGCCTGGGCACAAGTGCGGGCTAGGCTTAAGGCCGGGGCACAAGTGCGGGCTAGGCTTAATGCCTGGGCACAAGTGCGGGCTAGGCTTAAGGCCTGGGCACAAGTGCAGGCTAGGCTTAAGGCTTGGGCACAAGTGCAGTGCTGGCTAGGCTTAAGGCCGGGGCACAAGTGCGGGCTAGGCTTAAGGCCGGGGCACAATTGCGGGCTAGGCTTAAGGCCTGGGCACAAGTGCGGGCTAGGCTTAAGGCTGGGGCACAATTGCGGGCTAGGCTTAAGGTCGGGGCACAAGTGCGGGCTAGGCTTAAGGCCTGGGCACAAGTGCGGGCTAGGCTTAAGGCCTGGGCACAAGTGCGGGCTAGGCTTAAGGCCTGGGCACAAGTGCGGGCTAGGCTTAAGGCCTGGGCACAAGTGCGGGCTAGGCTTAAGGCCTGGGCACAAGTGCGGGCTGGGCTTAAGGCCGTGGCACAAGTGCGGGCTGGGCTTAAAGCCTGGGCACAAGTGCGGGCTGGGCTTAAGGCCTGGGCACAAGTGCGGGCTAGGCTTAAGGCCTGGGCACAAGTGCGGGCTAGGCTTAAGGCCTGGGCACAAGTGCGGGCTAGGCTTAAGGCCTGGGCACAAGTGCTGGCTAGGCTTAACCCTCCGTCACATACAATATTCGGACTAACGAGTTCACATACAATGTGCCTGTCAGGCGCCTGCTGGAAAAATACCTATAATATCTAATGTTTGCAATTTCAGTGCTCTAAAAGTGATCAGTGACCTTCATAGGGATGTAATAAAAGAGACTACACATAATCAGTTGCAAAAAAAACATTTACTTAACATAAAACTAATAACTATGAAATACAAACTTTTCAAAACTCCCGCCAAATAGTCCCCAGTTCGACTCTCTCAAAAAAATGTACAAAGAAAATTTTTGAACACAAACTTAATTTTAAGGTACCTTAAGTACTATTAAAAACATATTCAATCAGAAGTAGATGCTGAGGTTTCCCCAGAAAAGTCACACTTGCAGAGCAAATAGCAAGAATTACACACCATTTTTGCATGTGTCAGGCAAATTGCTTTATGACATTTGAGACATTCATAATTTGAAAGCCTTCTGGTTCCGCTTTCCGTTTGGCAGGTGGTGCATCTCCTTCTTTTGTGAGGTGGTGCAGATGGTGACTTTTCACCATCATCTTCTGGGCGGAACCTTTTGAGCTGAACTATGGCTTCTTGTTCCATTTAGTATTTTTATCTTTTCCAATATAATATGATCCAACTTCTTCATCCTCACCACTGTCACCATCTTGCTCTGTTTCAGAATCCAGGACACATTCTTCCACCTCATCATGAGAATCAATCTCACTTTCCTCTCCTAAATCCTCATTCAGTGTGAGGTCTCTATCATCTAACAGCATGTTTGTTACTTCCTCAACATCAAGTTGTTTGGATAAATTGTACATTTTCCTCTCCATTTCAGCAGATAATCTGAAGCAAGAGAAGGAATATGTTAGGGAACTACTGTATATGCCTGAGCAGCACACTTTCTTTTATAAAATCTCCCTTATTTCTATGAAATATCCTCACATTTTGTGCTATACATTCATAAAACAAGCTAAATAAACTATTGTGATGAATAAAAACATAAAATACCAACCTTACTGAATGTGACGTATTCACATACAATGAGCCTGAGAGATCTGTGCAGCTATATCCTCTCCCCTGAAGCTCTGAAATCCAACTGTGATATCAGGTTTCACAGACCTTCAAGAGACAGGAGACTACCTGGAGGGAGGGGGTTTCCTCACAATCTGGTGAGGAAGGAGAAATGAAAGTAAAAGAGAAGCGCCTGTCAGATCAGTTGTATGTGACGGAGGGTTAAGGCCTGGGCACAAGTGCGGACTAGGCTTAAGGCCTGGGCACAAGTGCGGGCTAGGCTTAAGGCCTGGGCACAAGTGCGGGCTAGGCTTAAGGCCTGGGCACAAGTGTAGGCTAGGCTTAAGGCTTGGGCACAAGTGCAGTGCTGGCTAGGCTTAAGGCCGGGGCACAATTGCGGGCTAGGCTTAAGGCCTGGGCACAAGTGCGGGCTAGGCTTAAGGCCTGGGCACAAGTGTAGGCTAGGCTTAAGGCTTGGGCACAAGTGCAGTGCTGGCTAGGCTTAAGGCCGGGGCACAATTGCGGGCTAGGCTTAAGGCCTGGGCACAAGTGCGGGCTAGGCTTAAGGCTGGGGCACAATTGCGGGCTAGGCTTAAGGCCTGGGCACAAGTGCGGACTAGGCTTAAGGCCTGGGCACAAGTGCGGGCTAGGCTTAAGGCCTGGGCACAAGTGCGGGCTAGGCTTAAGGCCTGGGCACAAGTGTAGGCTAGGCTTAAGGCTTGGGCACAAGTGCAGTGCTGGCTAGGCTTAAGGCCGGGGCACAAGTGCGGGCTAGACTTAAGGCCGGGGCACAAGTGCGGGCTAGACTTAAGGCCGGGCAAAAGTGTGGGCTAGGCTTAAGGCCAGGGCACAATTGCGGGCTAGGCTTAAGGCCGGGGCACAAGTGCGGGCTAGGCTTAAGGCCGGGGCACAATTGCGGGCTAGGCTTAAGGCCGGGGCACAAGTGCGGGCTAGGCTTAAGGCCGGGGCACAATTGCGGGCTAGGCTTAAGGCCGGGGCACAATTGCGGGCTAGGCTTAAGGCCTGGGCACAAGTGCGGGCTAGGCTTAAGGCTGGGGCACAATTGCGGGCTAGGCTTAAGGTCGGGGCACAAGTGCGGGCTAGGCTTAAGGCCTGGGCACAAGTGCGGGCTAGGCTTAAGGCCTGGGCACAAGTGCGGGCTAGGCTTAAGGCCTGGGCACAAGTGCGGGCTAGGCTTAAGGCCTGGGCACAAGTGCGGGCTAGGCTTAAGGCCTGGGCACAAGTGCGGGCTGGGCTTAAGGCCGTGGCACAAGTGCGGGCTGGGCTTAAAGCCTGGGCACAAGTGCGGGCTGGGCTTAAGGCCTGGGCACAAGTGCGGGCTAGGCTTAAGGCCTGGGCACAAGTGCGGGCTAGGCTTAAGGCCTGGGCACAAGTGCGGGCTAGGCTTAAGGCCTGGGCACAAGTGCGGGCTAGGCTTAAGGCCTGGGCACAAGTGCGGGCTAGGCTTAAGGCCTGGGCACAAGTGTAGGCTAGGCTTAAGGCTTGGGCACAAGTGCAGTGCTGGCTAGGCTTAAGGCCGGGGCACAAGTGCGGGCTAGACTTAAGGCCGGGGCACAAGTGCGGGCTAGACTTAAGGCCGGGGCAAAAGTGCGGGCTAGGCTTAAGGCCAGGGCACAATTGCGGGCTAGGCTTAAGGCCGGGGCACAAGTGCGGGCTAGGCTTAAGGCCGGGGCACAATTGCGGGCTAGGCTTAAGGCCGGGGCCCAAGTGCGGGCTAGGCTTAAGGCCTGGGCACAAGTGCGGGCTAGGCTTAAGGCCTGGGCACAAGTGCGGGCTAGGCTTAAGGCCTGGGCACAAGTGCGGGCTAGGCTTAAGGCCTGGGCACAAGTGCAGGCTAGGCTTAAGGCCTGGGCACAAGTGCAGGCTAGGCTTAAGTCTTGGGCACAAGTGCAGTGCTGGCTAGGCTTAAGGCCGGGTCACAAGTGCGGGCTAGACTTAAGGCCGGGGCACAAGTGCGGGCTAGACTTAAGGCCGGGGCACAAGTGCGGGCTAGGCTTAAGGCCGGGGCACAAGTGCGGGCTAGGCTTAAGGCCGGGGCACAATTGCGGGCTAGGCTTAAGGCCGGGGCACAAGTGCGGGCTAGGCTTAAGGCCGGGGCACAATTGCGGGCTAGGCTTAAGGCCGGGGCACAAGTGCGGGCTAGGCTTAAGGCCTGGGCACAAGTGCGGGCTAGGCTTAAGGCCTGGGCACAAGTGCGGGCTAGGCTTAAGGCTTGGGCACAAGTGCGGGCTAGGCTTAAGGCCTGGGCACAAGTGCGGGCTAGGCTTAAGGCATGGGCACAAGTGCAGTGCTGGCTAGGAGCAAGGCAGGGGGCACAAGTGCTGGCTATGCTTAAGGCATGGGCACAAGTGCGGGCTAGGCTTAAGGCCTGGGCACAAGTGCGGGCTAGGCTTAAGGCCTGGGCACGAGTGCGGGCTAGGCTTAAGGCCTGGGCAAAAGTGCGGGCTAGGCTTAAGGCCAGGGCACAATTGCGGGCTAGGCTTAAGGCCGGGGCACAAGTGCGGGCTAGGCTTAAGGCCGGGGCACAATTGCGGGCTAGGCTTAAGGCCGGGGCCCAAGTGCGGGCTAGGCTTAAGGCCTGGGCACAAGTGCGGGCTAGGCTTAAGGCCTGGGCACAAGTGCGGGCTAGGCTTAAGGCCTGGGCACAAGTGCGGGCTAGGCTTAAGGCCTGGGCACAAGTGCAGGCTAGGCTTAAGGCCTGGGCACAAGTGCAGGCTAGGCTTAAGTCTTGGGCACAAGTTCAGTGCTGGCTAGGCTTAAGGCCGGGTCACAAGTGCGGGCTAGACTTAAGGCCGGGGCACAAGTGCGGGCTAGACTTAAGGCCGGGGCACAAGTGCGGGCTAGGCTTAAGGCCGGGGCACAATTGCGGGCTAGGCTTAAGGCCGGGGCACAAGTGCGGGCTAGGCTTAAGGCCGGGGCACAATTGCGGGCTAGGCTTAAGGCCGGGGCACAAGTGCGGGCTAGGCTTAAGGCCTGGGCACAAGTGCGGGCTAGGCTTAAGGCCTGGGCACAAGTGCGGGCTAGGCTTAAGGCTTGGGCACAAGTGCGGGCTAGGCTTAAGGCCTGGGCACAAGTGCGGGCTAGGCTTAAGGCCTGGGCACAAGTGCAGTGCTGGCTAGGATCAAGGCAAAGGGCACAAGTGCTGGCTAGGCTTAAGGCATGGGCACAAGTGCAAGCTAGGCTTAAGGCCTGGGCACAAGTGCGGGCTAGGCTTAAGGCCTGGGCACAAGTGCGGGCTAGGCTTAAGGCATGGGCACAAGTGCAGTGCTGGCTAGGAGCAAGGCAGGGGGCACAAGTGCTGGCTATGCTTAAGGCATGGGCACAAGTGCGGGCTGGGCTTAGGACCTGGGCACAAGTGCGGGCTGGGCTTAAGGCCTGGGCACAAGTGCGGGCTGGGCTTAAGGCCGGGGCACAAGTGCGGGCTGGGCTTAAGGCCTGGGCACAAGTGCGGGCTGGGCTTAAGGCCTGGGCACAAGTGCGGGCTAGGCTTAAGGCCTGGGCACAAGTGCGGGCTAGGCTTAAGGCCTGGGCACAAGTGCGGGCTAGGCTTAAGGCCTGGGCACAAGTGCGGGCTAGGCTTAAGGCCTGGGCACAAGTGCGGGCTAGGCTTAAGGCCTGGGCACAAGTGCGGGCTAGGCTTAAGGCCTGGGCACAAGTGCGGGCTAGGCTTAAGGCCTGGGCACAAGTGCGGGCTAGGCTTAAGGCCTGGGCACAAGTGCAGGCTAGGCTTAAGGCTTGGGCACAAGTGCAGTGCTGGCTAGGCTTAAGGCCGGGGCACAAGTGCGGGCTAGGCTTAAGGCCGGGGCACAAGTGCGGGCTAGGCTTAAGGCCGGGGCACAATTGCGGGCTAGGCTTAAGGCCGGGGCACAAGTGCGGGCTAGGCTTAAGGCCGGGGCACAAGTGCGGGCTAGGCTTAAGGCCGGGGCACAAGTGCGGGCTAGGCTTAAGGCCTGGGCACAAGTGCGGGCTAGGCTTAAGGCCTGGGCACAAGTGCGGGCTAGGCTTAAGGCCTGGGCACAAGTGCGGGCTAGGCTTAAGGCCTGGTCACAAGTGCCGGCTAGGCTTAAGGCCTGGGCACAAGTGCGGGCTAGGTTTAAGGCCTGGGCACAAGTGCGGCTAGGCTTAAGGCCTGGGCACAAGTGCGGGCTAGGCTTAAGGCCGGGGCACATGTGCGGGCTAGGCTTAAGGCCGGGGCACAAGTGCGGGCTGAGCTTAAGGCCGGGGCACAAGTGCGGGCTAGGCTTAAGGCCGGGGCACAAGTGCGGGCTAGGCTTAAGGCCGGGGCACAAGTGTGGGCTAGGCTTAAGGCCGGGGCACAAGTGCGGGCTGGGCTTAAGGCCGGGGCACAAGTGCGGGCTGGGCTTAAGGCCGGGGCACAAGTGCGGGCTGGGCTTAAGGCCTGGGCACAAGTGCGGGCTGGGTTTAAGGCCTGGGCACAAGTGCGGGCTAGGCTTAAGGCCTGGGCACAAGTGCGGGCTAGGCTTAAGGCCTGGGCACATGTGCGGGCTAGGCTTAAGGCCTGGACACAAGTGCGGGCTAGGCTTAAGGCCTGGGCACAAGTGCGGGCTAGGCTTAAGGCCTGGGCACAAGTGCGGGCTAGGCTTAAGGCCTGGGCACAAGTGTGGGCTAGGCTTAAGGCCTGGGCACAAGTGCGGGCTGGGCTTAAGGCCTGGGCACAAGTGCGGGCTAGGCTTAAGGCCTGTGCACAAGTGCGGGCTAGGCTTAAGGCCTGGGCACAAGTGCGGGCTAGGCTTGAGGCCTGGGCACAAGTGCGGGCTAGGCTTAAGGCCTGGGCACAAGTGCGGGCTAGGCTTAAGGCCTGGGCACAAGTGCAGGCTAGGCTTAAGGCTTGGGCACAAGTGCAGTGCTGGCTAGGCTTAAGGCCGGGGCACAAGTGCGGGCTAGGCTTAAGGCCGGGGCACAATTGCGGGCTAGGCTTAAGGCCTGGGCACAAGTGCGGGCTAGGCTTAAGGCTTGGGCACAAGTGTGGGCTAGGCTTAAGGCCTGGGCACAAGTGCGGGCTAGGCTTAAGGCCTGGGCACAAGTGCAGTGCTGGCTAGGATCAAGGCAAAGGGCACAAGTGCTGGCTAGGCTTAAGGCATGGGCACAAGTGCAAGCTAGGCTTAAGGCCTGGGCACAAGTGCGGGCTAGGCTTAAGGCCTGGGCACAAGTGCGGGCTAGGCTTAAGGCATGGGCACAAGTGCAGTGCTGGCTAGGAGCAAGGCAGGGGGCACAAGTGCTGGCTATGCTTAAGGCATGGGCACAAGTGCGGGCTAGGCTTAAGGCCTGGGCACAAGTGCGGGCTAGGCTTAAGGCCTGGGCACGAGTGCGGGCTAGGCTTAAGGCCTGGGCACAAGTGCGGGCTCGGCTTAGGACCTGGGCACAAGTGCGGGCTGGGCTTAAGGCCTGGGCACAAGTGCGGGCTGGGCTTAAGGCCGGGGCACAAGTGCGGGCTGGGCTTAAGGCCTGGGCACAAGTGCGGGCTGGGCTTAAGGCCTGGGCACAAGTGCGGGCTAGGCTTAAGGCCTGGGCACAAGTGCGGGCTAGGCTTAAGGCCTGGGCACAAGTGCGGGCTAGGCTTAAGGCCTGGGCGCAAGTGCGGGCTAGGCTTAAGGCCTGGGCACAAGTGCGGGCTAGGCTTAAGGCCTGGGCACAAGTGCGGGCTAGGCTTAAGGCCTGGGCACAAGTGCGGGCTAGGCTTAAGGCCTGGGCACAAGTGCGGGCTAGGCTTAAGGCCTGGGCACAAGTGCGGGCTAGGCTTAAGGCCTGGGCACAAGTGCAGGCTAGGCTTAAGGCTTGGGCACAAGTGCAGTGCTGGCTAGGCTTAAGGCCGGGGCACAAGTGCGGGCTAGACTTAAGGCCGGGGCACAAGTGCGGGCTAGGCTTAAGGCCGGGGCACAATTGCGGGCTAGGCTTAAGGCCGGGGCACAATTGCGGGCTAGGCTTAAGGCCGGGGCACAAGTGCGGGCTAGGCTTAAGGCCGGGGCACAATTGCGGGCTAGGCTTAAGGCCGGGGCACAAGTGCGGGCTGGGCTTAAGGCCTGGGCACAAGTGCGGGCTAGGCTTAAGGCCTGGGCACAAGTGCGGGCTAGGCTTAAGGCCTGGGCACAAGTGCGGGCTAGGCTTAAGGCCGGGGCACAAGTGCGGGCTAGGCTTAATGCCTGGGCACAAGTGCGGGCTAGGCTTAAGGCCTGGGCACAAGTGCAGGCTAGGCTTAAGGCTTGGGCACAAGTGCAGTGCTGGCTAGGCTTAAGGCCGGGGCACAAGTGCGGGCTAGGCTTAAGGCCGGGGCACAATTGCGGGCTAGGCTTAAGGCCTGGGCACAAGTGCGGGCTAGGCTTAAGGCTGGGGCACAATTGCGGGCTAGGCTTAAGGTCGGGGCACAAGTGCGGGCTAGGCTTAAGGCCTGGGCACAAGTGCGGGCTAGGCTTAAGGCCTGGGCACAAGTGCGGGCTAGGCTTAAGGCCTGGGCACAAGTGCGGGCTAGGCTTAAGGCCTGGGCACAAGTGCGGGCTAGGCTTAAGGCCTGGGCACAAGTGCGGGCTGGGCTTAAGGCCGTGGCACAAGTGCGGGCTGGGCTTAAAGCCTGGGCACAAGTGCGGGCTGGGCTTAAGGCCTGGGCACAAGTGCGGGCTAGGCTTAAGGCCTGGGCACAAGTGCGGGCTAGGCTTAAGGCCTGGGCACAAGTGCGGGCTAGGCTTAAGGCCTGGGCACAAGTGCTGGCTAGGCTTAACCCTCCGTCACATACAATATTCGGACTAACGAGTTCACATACAATGTGCCTGTCAGGCGCCTGCTGGAAAAATACCTATAATATCTAATGTTTGCAATTTCAGTGCTCTAAAAGTGATCAGTGACCTTCATAGGGATGTAATAAAAGAGACTACACATAATCAGTTGCAAAAAAAACATTTACTTAACATAAAACTAATAACTATGAAATACAAACTTTTCAAAACTCCCGCCAAATAGTCCCCAGTTCGACTCTCTCAAAAAAATGTACAAAGAAAATTTTTGAACACAAACTTAATTTTAAGGTACCTTAAGTACTATTAAAAACATATTCAATCAGAAGTAGATGCTGAGGTTTCCCCAGAAAAGTCACACTTGCAGAGCAAATAGCAAGAATTACACACCATTTTTGCATGTGTCAGGCAAATTGCTTTATGACATTTGAGACATTCATAATTTGAAAGCCTTCTGGTTCCGCTTTCCGTTTGGCAGGTGGTGCATCTCCTTCTTTTGTGAGGTGGTGCAGATGGTGACTTTTCACCATCATCTTCTGGGCGGAACCTTTTGAGCTGAACTATGGCTTCTTGTTCCATTTAGTATTTTTATCTTTTCCAATATAATATGATCCAACTTCTTCATCCTCACCACTGTCACCATCTTGCTCTGTTTCAGAATCCAGGACACATTCTTCCACCTCATCATGAGAATCAATCTCACTTTCCTCTCCTAAATCCTCATTCAGTGTGAGGTCTCTATCATCTAACAGCATGTTTGTTACTTCCTCAACATCAAGTTGTTTGGATAAATTGTACATTTTCCTCTCCATTTCAGCAGATAATCTGAAGCAAGAGAAGGAATATGTTAGGGAACTACTGTATATGCCTGAGCAGCACACTTTCTTTTATAAAATCTCCCTTATTTCTATGAAATATCCTCACATTTTGTGCTATACATTCATAAAACAAGCTAAATAAACTATTGTGATGAATAAAAACATAAAATACCAACCTTACTGAATGTGACGTATTCACATACAATGAGCCTGAGAGATCTGTGCAGCTATATCCTCTCCCCTGAAGCTCTGAAATCCAACTGTGATATCAGGTTTCACAGACCTTCAAGAGACAGGAGACTACCTGGAGGGAGGGGGTTTCCTCACAATCTGGTGAGGAAGGAGAAATGAAAGTAAAAGAGAAGCGCCTGTCAGATCAGTTGTATGTGACGGAGGGTTAAGGCCTGGGCACAAGTGCGGACTAGGCTTAAGGCCTGGGCACAAGTGCGGGCTAGGCTTAAGGCCTGGGCACAAGTGCGGGCTAGGCTTAAGGCCTGGGCACAAGTGTAGGCTAGGCTTAAGGCTTGGGCACAAGTGCAGTGCTGGCTAGGCTTAAGGCCGGGGCACAATTGCGGGCTAGGCTTAAGGCCTGGGCACAAGTGCGGGCTAGGCTTAAGGCCTGGGCACAAGTGTAGGCTAGGCTTAAGGCTTGGGCACAAGTGCAGTGCTGGCTAGGCTTAAGGCCGGGGCACAATTGCGGGCTAGGCTTAAGGCCTGGGCACAAGTGCGGGCTAGGCTTAAGGCTGGGGCACAATTGCGGGCTAGGCTTAAGGCCTGGGCACAAGTGCGGACTAGGCTTAAGGCCTGGGCACAAGTGCGGGCTAGGCTTAAGGCCTGGGCACAAGTGCGGGCTAGGCTTAAGGCCTGGGCACAAGTGTAGGCTAGGCTTAAGGCTTGGGCACAAGTGCAGTGCTGGCTAGGCTTAAGGCCGGGGCACAAGTGCGGGCTAGACTTAAGGCCGGGGCACAAGTGCGGGCTAGACTTAAGGCCGGGCAAAAGTGTGGGCTAGGCTTAAGGCCAGGGCACAATTGCGGGCTAGGCTTAAGGCCGGGGCACAAGTGCGGGCTAGGCTTAAGGCCGGGGCACAATTGCGGGCTAGGCTTAAGGCCGGGGCACAAGTGCGGGCTAGGCTTAAGGCCGGGGCACAATTGCGGGCTAGGCTTAAGGCCGGGGCACAATTGCGGGCTAGGCTTAAGGCCTGGGCACAAGTGCGGGCTAGGCTTAAGGCTGGGGCACAATTGCGGGCTAGGCTTAAGGTCGGGGCACAAGTGCGGGCTAGGCTTAAGGCCTGGGCACAAGTGCGGGCTAGGCTTAAGGCCTGGGCACAAGTGCGGGCTAGGCTTAAGGCCTGGGCACAAGTGCGGGCTAGGCTTAAGGCCTGGGCACAAGTGCGGGCTAGGCTTAAGGCCTGGGCACAAGTGCGGGCTGGGCTTAAGGCCGTGGCACAAGTGCGGGCTGGGCTTAAAGCCTGGGCACAAGTGCGGGCTGGGCTTAAGGCCTGGGCACAAGTGCGGGCTAGGCTTAAGGCCTGGGCACAAGTGCGGGCTAGGCTTAAGGCCTGGGCACAAGTGCGGGCTAGGCTTAAGGCCTGGGCACAAGTGCGGGCTAGGCTTAAGGCCTGGGCACAAGTGCGGGCTAGGCTTAAGGCCTGGGCACAAGTGTAGGCTAGGCTTAAGGCTTGGGCACAAGTGCAGTGCTGGCTAGGCTTAAGGCCGGGGCACAAGTGCGGGCTAGACTTAAGGCCGGGGCACAAGTGCGGGCTAGACTTAAGGCCGGGGCAAAAGTGCGGGCTAGGCTTAAGGCCAGGGCACAATTGCGGGCTAGGCTTAAGGCCGGGGCACAAGTGCGGGCTAGGCTTAAGGCCGGGGCACAATTGCGGGCTAGGCTTAAGGCCGGGGCCCAAGTGCGGGCTAGGCTTAAGGCCTGGGCACAAGTGCGGGCTAGGCTTAAGGCCTGGGCACAAGTGCGGGCTAGGCTTAAGGCCTGGGCACAAGTGCGGGCTAGGCTTAAGGCCTGGGCACAAGTGCAGGCTAGGCTTAAGGCCTGGGCACAAGTGCAGGCTAGGCTTAAGTCTTGGGCACAAGTGCAGTGCTGGCTAGGCTTAAGGCCGGGTCACAAGTGCGGGCTAGACTTAAGGCCGGGGCACAAGTGCGGGCTAGACTTAAGGCCGGGGCACAAGTGCGGGCTAGGCTTAAGGCCGGGGCACAAGTGCGGGCTAGGCTTAAGGCCGGGGCACAATTGCGGGCTAGGCTTAAGGCCGGGGCACAAGTGCGGGCTAGGCTTAAGGCCGGGGCACAATTGCGGGCTAGGCTTAAGGCCGGGGCACAAGTGCGGGCTAGGCTTAAGGCCTGGGCACAAGTGCGGGCTAGGCTTAAGGCCTGGGCACAAGTGCGGGCTAGGCTTAAGGCTTGGGCACAAGTGCGGGCTAGGCTTAAGGCCTGGGCACAAGTGCGGGCTAGGCTTAAGGCATGGGCACAAGTGCAGTGCTGGCTAGGAGCAAGGCAGGGGGCACAAGTGCTGGCTATGCTTAAGGCATGGGCACAAGTGCGGGCTAGGCTTAAGGCCTGGGCACAAGTGCGGGCTAGGCTTAAGGCCTGGGCACGAGTGCGGGCTAGGCTTAAGGCCTGGGCAAAAGTGCGGGCTAGGCTTAAGGCCAGGGCACAATTGCGGGCTAGGCTTAAGGCCGGGGCACAAGTGCGGGCTAGGCTTAAGGCCGGGGCACAATTGCGGGCTAGGCTTAAGGCCGGGGCCCAAGTGCGGGCTAGGCTTAAGGCCTGGGCACAAGTGCGGGCTAGGCTTAAGGCCTGGGCACAAGTGCGGGCTAGGCTTAAGGCCTGGGCACAAGTGCGGGCTAGGCTTAAGGCCTGGGCACAAGTGCAGGCTAGGCTTAAGGCCTGGGCACAAGTGCAGGCTAGGCTTAAGTCTTGGGCACAAGTTCAGTGCTGGCTAGGCTTAAGGCCGGGTCACAAGTGCGGGCTAGACTTAAGGCCGGGGCACAAGTGCGGGCTAGACTTAAGGCCGGGGCACAAGTGCGGGCTAGGCTTAAGGCCGGGGCACAATTGCGGGCTAGGCTTAAGGCCGGGGCACAAGTGCGGGCTAGGCTTAAGGCCGGGGCACAATTGCGGGCTAGGCTTAAGGCCGGGGCACAAGTGCGGGCTAGGCTTAAGGCCTGGGCACAAGTGCGGGCTAGGCTTAAGGCCTGGGCACAAGTGCGGGCTAGGCTTAAGGCTTGGGCACAAGTGCGGGCTAGGCTTAAGGCCTGGGCACAAGTGCGGGCTAGGCTTAAGGCCTGGGCACAAGTGCAGTGCTGGCTAGGATCAAGGCAAAGGGCACAAGTGCTGGCTAGGCTTAAGGCATGGGCACAAGTGCAAGCTAGGCTTAAGGCCTGGGCACAAGTGCGGGCTAGGCTTAAGGCCTGGGCACAAGTGCGGGCTAGGCTTAAGGCATGGGCACAAGTGCAGTGCTGGCTAGGAGCAAGGCAGGGGGCACAAGTGCTGGCTATGCTTAAGGCATGGGCACAAGTGCGGGCTGGGCTTAGGACCTGGGCACAAGTGCGGGCTGGGCTTAAGGCCTGGGCACAAGTGCGGGCTGGGCTTAAGGCCGGGGCACAAGTGCGGGCTGGGCTTAAGGCCTGGGCACAAGTGCGGGCTGGGCTTAAGGCCTGGGCACAAGTGCGGGCTAGGCTTAAGGCCTGGGCACAAGTGCGGGCTAGGCTTAAGGCCTGGGCACAAGTGCGGGCTAGGCTTAAGGCCTGGGCACAAGTGCGGGCTAGGCTTAAGGCCTGGGCACAAGTGCGGGCTAGGCTTAAGGCCTGGGCACAAGTGCGGGCTAGGCTTAAGGCCTGGGCACAAGTGCGGGCTAGGCTTAAGGCCTGGGCACAAGTGCGGGCTAGGCTTAAGGCCTGGGCACAAGTGCAGGCTAGGCTTAAGGCTTGGGCACAAGTGCAGTGCTGGCTAGGCTTAAGGCCGGGGCACAAGTGCGGGCTAGGCTTAAGGCCGGGGCACAAGTGCGGGCTAGGCTTAAGGCCGGGGCACAATTGCGGGCTAGGCTTAAGGCCGGGGCACAAGTGCGGGCTAGGCTTAAGGCCGGGGCACAAGTGCGGGCTAGGCTTAAGGCCGGGGCACAAGTGCGGGCTAGGCTTAAGGCCTGGGCACAAGTGCGGGCTAGGCTTAAGGCCTGGGCACAAGTGCGGGCTAGGCTTAAGGCCTGGGCACAAGTGCGGGCTAGGCTTAAGGCCTGGTCACAAGTGCCGGCTAGGCTTAAGGCCTGGGCACAAGTGCGGGCTAGGTTTAAGGCCTGGGCACAAGTGCGGCTAGGCTTAAGGCCTGGGCACAAGTGCGGGCTAGGCTTAAGGCCGGGGCACATGTGCGGGCTAGGCTTAAGGCCGGGGCACAAGTGCGGGCTGAGCTTAAGGCCGGGGCACAAGTGCGGGCTAGGCTTAAGGCCGGGGCACAAGTGCGGGCTAGGCTTAAGGCCGGGGCACAAGTGTGGGCTAGGCTTAAGGCCGGGGCACAAGTGCGGGCTGGGCTTAAGGCCGGGGCACAAGTGCGGGCTGGGCTTAAGGCCGGGGCACAAGTGCGGGCTGGGCTTAAGGCCTGGGCACAAGTGCGGGCTGGGTTTAAGGCCTGGGCACAAGTGCGGGCTAGGCTTAAGGCCTGGGCACAAGTGCGGGCTAGGCTTAAGGCCTGGGCACATGTGCGGGCTAGGCTTAAGGCCTGGACACAAGTGCGGGCTAGGCTTAAGGCCTGGGCACAAGTGCGGGCTAGGCTTAAGGCCTGGGCACAAGTGCGGGCTAGGCTTAAGGCCTGGGCACAAGTGTGGGCTAGGCTTAAGGCCTGGGCACAAGTGCGGGCTGGGCTTAAGGCCTGGGCACAAGTGCGGGCTAGGCTTAAGGCCTGTGCACAAGTGCGGGCTAGGCTTAAGGCCTGGGCACAAGTGCGGGCTAGGCTTGAGGCCTGGGCACAAGTGCGGGCTAGGCTTAAGGCCTGGGCACAAGTGCGGGCTAGGCTTAAGGCCTGGGCACAAGTGCAGGCTAGGCTTAAGGCTTGGGCACAAGTGCAGTGCTGGCTAGGCTTAAGGCCGGGGCACAAGTGCGGGCTAGGCTTAAGGCCGGGGCACAATTGCGGGCTAGGCTTAAGGCCTGGGCACAAGTGCGGGCTAGGCTTAAGGCTTGGGCACAAGTGTGGGCTAGGCTTAAGGCCTGGGCACAAGTGCGGGCTAGGCTTAAGGCCTGGGCACAAGTGCAGTGCTGGCTAGGATCAAGGCAAAGGGCACAAGTGCTGGCTAGGCTTAAGGCATGGGCACAAGTGCAAGCTAGGCTTAAGGCCTGGGCACAAGTGCGGGCTAGGCTTAAGGCCTGGGCACAAGTGCGGGCTAGGCTTAAGGCATGGGCACAAGTGCAGTGCTGGCTAGGAGCAAGGCAGGGGGCACAAGTGCTGGCTATGCTTAAGGCATGGGCACAAGTGCGGGCTAGGCTTAAGGCCTGGGCACAAGTGCGGGCTAGGCTTAAGGCCTGGGCACGAGTGCGGGCTAGGCTTAAGGCCTGGGCACAAGTGCGGGCTCGGCTTAGGACCTGGGCACAAGTGCGGGCTGGGCTTAAGGCCTGGGCACAAGTGCGGGCTGGGCTTAAGGCCGGGGCACAAGTGCGGGCTGGGCTTAAGGCCTGGGCACAAGTGCGGGCTGGGCTTAAGGCCTGGGCACAAGTGCGGGCTAGGCTTAAGGCCTGGGCACAAGTGCGGGCTAGGCTTAAGGCCTGGGCACAAGTGCGGGCTAGGCTTAAGGCCTGGGCGCAAGTGCGGGCTAGGCTTAAGGCCTGGGCACAAGTGCGGGCTAGGCTTAAGGCCTGGGCACAAGTGCGGGCTAGGCTTAAGGCCTGGGCACAAGTGCGGGCTAGGCTTAAGGCCTGGGCACAAGTGCGGGCTAGGCTTAAGGCCTGGGCACAAGTGCGGGCTAGGCTTAAGGCCTGGGCACAAGTGCAGGCTAGGCTTAAGGCTTGGGCACAAGTGCAGTGCTGGCTAGGCTTAAGGCCGGGGCACAAGTGCGGGCTAGACTTAAGGCCGGGGCACAAGTGCGGGCTAGGCTTAAGGCCGGGGCACAATTGCGGGCTAGGCTTAAGGCCGGGGCACAATTGCGGGCTAGGCTTAAGGCCGGGGCACAAGTGCGGGCTAGGCTTAAGGCCGGGGCACAATTGCGGGCTAGGCTTAAGGCCGGGGCACAAGTGCGGGCTGGGCTTAAGGCCTGGGCACAAGTGCGGGCTAGGCTTAAGGCCTGGGCACAAGTGCGGGCTAGGCTTAAGGCTTGGTCACAAGTGCCGGCTAGGCTTAAGGCCTGGGCACAAGTGCGGGCTAGGTTTAAGGCCTGGGCACAAGTGCGGCTAGGCTTAAGGCCTGGGCACAAGTGCGGGCTAGGCTTAAGGCCGGGGCACAAGTGCGGGCTAGGCTTAAGGCCGGGGCACAAGTGCGGGCTGAGCTTAAGGCCGGGGCACAAGTGCGGGCTAGGCTTAAGGCCGGGGCACAAGTGCGGGCTAGGCTTAAGGCCGGGGCACAAGTGCGGGCTAGGCTTAAGGCCGGGGCACAAGTGCGGGCTGGGCTTAAGGCCGGGGCACAAGTGCGGGCTGGGCTTAAGGCCGGGGCACAAGTGCGGGCTGGGCTTAAGGCCTGGGCACAAGTGCGGGCTGGGCTTAAGGCCTGGGCACAAGTGCGGGCTAGGCTTAAGGCCTGGGCACTAGTGCGGGCTAGGCTTAAGGCCTGGGCACATGTGCGGGCTAGGCTTAAGGCCTGGACACAAGTGCGGGCTAGGCTTAAGGCCTGGGCACAAGTGCGGGCTAGGCTTAAGGCCTGGGCACAAGTGCGGGCTAGGCTTAAGGCCTGGGCACAAGTGCGGGCTAGGCTTAAGGCCTGGGCACAAGTGCAGGCTGGGCTTAAGGCCGGGGCACAAGTGCGGGCTGGGCTTAAGGCCTGGGCACAAGTGCGGGCTGGGCTTAAGGCCTGGGCACAAGTGCGGGCTAGGCTTAAGGCCTGTGCACAAGTGCGGGCTAGGCTTAAGGCCTGGGCACAAGTGCGGGCTAGGCTTGAGGCCTGGGCACAAGTGCGGGCTAGGCTTAAGGCCTGGGCACAAGTGCGGGCTAGGCTTAAGGCCTGGGCACAAGTGCAGGCTAGGCTTAAGGCTTGGGCACAAGTGCAGTGCTGGCTAGGCTTAAGGCCGGGGCACAAGTGCGGGCTAGGCTTAAGGCCGGGGCACAATTGCGGGCTAGGCTTAAGGCCTGGGCACAAGTGCGGGCTAGGCTTAAGGCTGGGGCACAATTGCGGGCTAGGCTGAAGGTCGGGGCACAAGTGCGGGCTAGGCTTAAGGCCTGGGCACAAGTGCGGGCTAGGCTTAAGGCCTGGGCACAAGTGCGGGCTAGGCTTAAGGCCTGGGCACAAGTGCGGGCTAGGCTTAGGCCTGGGCACAAGTGCGGGCTAGGCTTAAGGCCTGGGCACAAGTGCGGGCTGGGCTTAAGGCCGTGGCACAAGTGCGGGCTGGGCTTAAAGCCTGGGCACAAGTGCGGGCTGGGCTTAAGGCCTGGGCACAAGTGCGGGCTAGGCTTAAGGCCTGGGCACAAGTGCGGGCTAGGCTTAAGGCCTGGGCACAAGTGCGGGCTAGGCTTAAGGCCTGGGCACAAGTGCTGGCTAGGCTTAAGGCCTGGGCACAAGTGCGGACTAGGCTTAAGGCCTGGGCACAAGTGCGGGCTAGGCTTCAGGCCTGGGCACAAGTGCGGGCTAGGCTTAAGGCCTGGGCACAAGTGTAGGCTAGGCTTAAGGCTTGGGCACAAGTGCAGTGCTGGCTAGGCTTAAGGCCGGGGCACAAGTGCGGGCTAGACTTAAGGCCGGGGCACAAGTGCGGGCTAGACTTAAGGCCGGGGCAAAAGTGCGGGCTAGGCTTAAGGCCGGGGCACAATTGCGGGCTAGGCTTAAGGCCGGGGCACAAGTGCGGGCTAGGCTTAAGGCCGGGGCACAATTGCGGGCTAGGCTTAAGGCCGGGGCACAAATGCGGGCTAGGCTTAAGGCCTGGGCACAAGTGCGGGCTAGGCTTAAGGCCTGGGCATAAGTGCGGGCTAGGCTTAAGGCTTGGGCACAAGTGCGGGCTAGGCTTAAGGCCTGGGCACAAGTGCGGGCTAGGCTTAAGGCCTGGGCACAAGTGCGGGCTAGGCTTAAGGCCTGGGCACAAGTGCTGGCTAGGCTTAAGGTCTGGGCACAAGTGCAGTGCTGGCTAGGATCAAGGCAAAGGGCACAAGTGCTGGCTAGGCTTAAGGCATGGGCACAAGTGCAAGCTAGGCTTAAGGCCTGGGCACAAGTGCGGGCTAGGCTTAAGGCTTGGGCACAAGTGCGGGCTAGGCTTAAGGCCTGGGCACAAGTGCGGGCTAGGCTTAAGGCCTGGGCACAAGTGCGGGCTAGGCTTAAAGCCTGGGCACAAGTGGTGGCTAGGCTTAAGGTCTGGGCACAAGTGCAGTGCTGGCTAGGATCAAGGCAAAGGGCACAAGTGCTGGCTAGGCTTAAGGCATGGGCACAAGTGCAAGCTAGGCTTAAGGCCTGGGCACAAGTGCGGGCTAGGCTTAAGGCTTGGGCACAAGTGCGGGCTAGGCTTAAGGCATGGGCACAAGTGCAGTGCTGGCTAGGAGCAAGGCAGGGGGCACAAGTGCTGGCTATGCTTAAGGCATGGGCACAATTGTGGGCTAGGCTTAAGGCCGGGGCACAAGTGCGGGCTAGGCTTAAGGACGGGGCACAAGTGCGGGCTAGGCTTAAGGCCGGGGCACAAGTGCGGGCTAGGCTTAAGGCCGGGGCACAAGTGCGGGCTAGGCTTAAGGCCTGGGCACAAGTGCTGGCTAGGCTTAAGGTCTGGGCACAAGTGCAGTGCTGGCTAGGATCAAGGCAAAGGGCACAAGTGCTGGCTAGGCTTAAGGCATGGGCACAAGTGCAAGCTAGGCTTAAGGCCTGGGCACAAGTGCGGGCTAGGCTTAAGGCCTGGGCACAAGTGCGGGCTAGGCTTAAGGCATGGGCACAAGTGCAGTGCTGGCTAGGAGCAAGGCAGGGGGCACAAGTGCTGGCTATGCTTAAGGCATGGGCACAAGTGTGGGCTAGGCTTAAGGCCGGGGCACAAGTGCGGGCTAGGCTTAAGGACGGGGCACAAGTGCGGGCTAGGCTTAAGGCCGGGGCACAAGTGCGGGCTAGGCTTAAGGCCGGGGCACAAGTGTGGGCTAGGCTTGAGGCCGGGGCACAAATGCGGGCTGGGCTTAAGGCCGGGGCACAAGTGCGGGCTGGGCTTAAGGCCTGGGCACAAGTGTGGGCTGGGTTTAAGGCCTGGGCACAAGTGTGGGCTAGGCTTAAGGCCTGGGCACAAGTGCGGGCTAGGCTTACGGCCTGGACACAAGTGCGGGCTAGGCTTAAGGCATGGGCACAAGTGCAAGCTAGGCTTAAGGCCTGGGCACAAGTGTGGGCTAGGCTTAAGGCCTGGGCACAAGTGCGGGCTAGGCTTACGGCCTGGACACAAGTGCTGGCTAGGCTTAAGGCATGGGCACAAGTGCAAGCTAGGCTTAAGGCCTGGGCACAAGTGCGGGCTAGGCTTAAGGCCTGGGCACAAGTGCGGTGCTGGCTAGGAGCAAGGCAGGGGGCACAAGTGCTGGCTATGCTTAAGGCATGGGCACAAGTGCGGGCTAGGCTTAAGGCCTGGGCACAAGTGCGGGCTAGGCTTAAGGCCTGGGCACAAGTGCGGGCTAGGCTTAAGGCCTGGGCACAAGTGCGGGCTAGGCTTAAGGCCTGGGCTCAAGTGCGGGCTAGGCTTAAGGCCTGGGCACAAGTGCGGGCTACGCTTAAGGCCTGGGCACAAGTGCGGGCTGGGCTTAAGGCCGTGGCACAAGTGCGGGCTGGGCTTAAGGCCGTGGCACAAGTGCGGGCTGGGCTTAAGGCCTGGGCACAAGTGCGGGCTGGGCTTAAGGCCTGGGCACAAGTGCGGGCTAGGCTTAAGGCCTGGGCACAAGTGCGGGCTAGGCTTAAGGCCTGGGCACAAGTGCGGGCTAGGCTTAAGTCCTGGGCACAAGTGCGGGCTAGGCTTAAGGCCTGGGCACAAGTGCGGGCTAGGCTTAAGGCCTGTGCACAAGTGCGGGCTAGGCTTAAGGCCTGGGCACAAGTGCAGTGCTGGCTAGGCTTAAGGCTGGGGCACAAGTGCGGGCTAGACTTAAGGCCAGGGCACAAGTGCGGGCTAGGCTTAAGGCCTGGGCACAAGTGCGGGCTAGGCTTAAGGCCTGGGCACAAGTGCGGGCTGGGCTTAAGGCCTGGGCACAAGTGCGGGCTGGGCTTAAGGCCGTGGCACAAGTGCGGGCTGGGCTTAAGGCCTGGGCACAAGTGCGGGCTGGGCTTAAGGCCTGGGCACAAGTGCGGGCTAGGCTTAAGGCCTGGGCACAAGTGCGGGCTAGGCTTAAGGCCTGGGCACAAGTGCGGGCTAGGCTTAAGGCCTGGGCACAAGTGCGGGCTAGGCTTAAGGCCTGGGCACAAGTGCGGGCTAGGCTTAAGGCCTGGGCACAAGTGCGGGCTAGGCTTAAGGCCTGGGCACAAGTGCGGGCTAGGCTTAAGGCCTGGGCACAAGTGCGGGCTAGGCTTAAGGCCTGGGCACAAGTGCAGGCTAGGCTTAAGGCATGGGCACAAGTGCAGTGCTGGCTAGGCTTAAGGCCGGGGCACAAGTGCGGGCTAGACTTAAGGCCGGAGCACAAGTGCGGGCTAGACTTAAGGCCGGGGCACAAGTGCGGGCTAGGCTTAAGGCCGGGGCACAATTGCCGGCTAGGCTTAAGGCCGGGGCACAAGTGCGGCCTAGGCTTAAGGCCGGGGCACAATTGCGGGCTAGGCTTAAGGCCGGGGCACAAGTGCGGGCTAGGCTTAAGGCCTAGGCACAAGTGCGGGCTAGGCTTAAGGCCTGGGCACAAGTGCGGGCTAGGCTTAAGGCTTGGGCACAAGTGCGGGCTAAGTTTAAGGCCTGGGCACAAGTGCGGGCTAGGCTTAAGGCCTGGGCACAAGTGCGGGCTAGGCTTAAGGCCTGGGCACAAGTGCTGGCTAGGCTTAAGGTCTGGGCACAAGTGCAGTGCTGGCTAGGATCAAGGCAAAGGGCACAAGTGCTGGCTAGGCTTAAGGCTTGGTCACAAGTGCCGGCTCGGCTTAATGCCTGGGCACAAGTGCGGGCTAGATTTAAGGCCTGGGCACAAGTGCGGCTAGGCTTAAGGCCTGGGCACAAGTGCGGGCTAGGCTTAAGGCCGGGGCACAAGTGCGGGCTAGGCTTAAGGCCGGGGCACAAGTGCGGGCTGAGCTTAAGGCCGGGGCACAAGTGCGGGCTGAGCTTAAGGCCGGGGCACAAGTGCGGGCTAGGCTTAAGGCCGGGGCACAAGTGCGGGCTAGGCTTAAGGCCGGGGCACAAGTGCGGGCTAGGTTTAAGGCCGGGGCACAAGTGCGGGCTGGGCTTAAGGCCGCGGCACAAGTGCGGGCTGGGCTTAAGGCCGGGGCACAAGTGCGGGCTGGGCTTAAGGCCTGGGCACAAGTGCGGGCTGGGCTTAAGGCCTGGGCACAAGTGCGGGCTAGGCTTAAGGCCTGGGCACTAGTGCGGGCTAGGCTTAAGGCCTCGGCACATGTGCGGGCTAGGCTTAAGGCCTGGACACAAGTGCGGGCTAGGCTTAAGGCCTGGGCACAAGTGCGGGCTAGGCTTAAGGCCTGGGCACAAGTGCGGGCTAGGCTTAAGGCCTGGGCACAAGTGCGGGCTAGGCTTAAGGCCTGGGCACAAGTGCGGGCTAGGCTTAAGGCCTGGGCACAAGTGCGGGCTAGGCTTAAGGCCTGGGCACAAGTGCGGGCTAGGCTTAAGGCCGGGGCACAAGTGCGGGCTAGGCTTAATGCCTGGGCACAAGTGCGGGCTAGGCTTAAGGCCTGGGCACAAGTGCAGGCTAGGCTTAAGGCTTGGGCACAAGTGCAGTGCTGGCTAGGCTTAAGGCCGGGGCACAAGTGCGGGCTAGGCTTAAGGCCGGGGCACAATTGCGGGCTAGGCTTAAGGCCTGGGCACAAGTGCGGGCTAGGCTTAAGGCTGGGGCACAATTGCGGGCTAGGCTTAAGGTCGGGGCACAAGTGCGGGCTAGGCTTAAGGCCTGGGCACAAGTGCGGGCTAGGCTTAAGGCCTGGGCACAAGTGCGGGCTAGGCTTAAGGCCTGGGCACAAGTGCGGGCTAGGCTTAAGGCCTGGGCACAAGTGCGGGCTAGGCTTAAGGCCTGGGCACAAGTGCGGGCTGGGCTTAAGGCCGTGGCACAAGTGCGGGCTGGGCTTAAAGCCTGGGCACAAGTGCGGGCTGGGCTTAAGGCCTGGGCACAAGTGCGGGCTAGGCTTAAGGCCTGGGCACAAGTGCGGGCTAGGCTTAAGGCCTGGGCACAAGTGCGGGCTAGGCTTAAGGCCTGGGCACAAGTGCTGGCTAGGCTTAACCCTCCGTCACATACAATATTCGGACTAACGAGTTCACATACAATGTGCCTGTCAGGCGCCTGCTGGAAAAATACCTATAATATCTAATGTTTGCAATTTCAGTGCTCTAAAAGTGATCAGTGACCTTCATAGGGATGTAATAAAAGAGACTACACATAATCAGTTGCAAAAAAAACATTTACTTAACATAAAACTAATAACTATGAAATACAAACTTTTCAAAACTCCCGCCAAATAGTCCCCAGTTCGACTCTCTCAAAAAAATGTACAAAGAAAATTTTTGAACACAAACTTAATTTTAAGGTACCTTAAGTACTATTAAAAACATATTCAATCAGAAGTAGATGCTGAGGTTTCCCCAGAAAAGTCACACTTGCAGAGCAAATAGCAAGAATTACACACCATTTTTGCATGTGTCAGGCAAATTGCTTTATGACATTTGAGACATTCATAATTTGAAAGCCTTCTGGTTCCGCTTTCCGTTTGGCAGGTGGTGCATCTCCTTCTTTTGTGAGGTGGTGCAGATGGTGACTTTTCACCATCATCTTCTGGGCGGAACCTTTTGAGCTGAACTATGGCTTCTTGTTCCATTTAGTATTTTTATCTTTTCCAATATAATATGATCCAACTTCTTCATCCTCACCACTGTCACCATCTTGCTCTGTTTCAGAATCCAGGACACATTCTTCCACCTCATCATGAGAATCAATCTCACTTTCCTCTCCTAAATCCTCATTCAGTGTGAGGTCTCTATCATCTAACAGCATGTTTGTTACTTCCTCAACATCAAGTTGTTTGGATAAATTGTACATTTTCCTCTCCATTTCAGCAGATAATCTGAAGCAAGAGAAGGAATATGTTAGGGAACTACTGTATATGCCTGAGCAGCACACTTTCTTTTATAAAATCTCCCTTATTTCTATGAAATATCCTCACATTTTGTGCTATACATTCATAAAACAAGCTAAATAAACTATTGTGATGAATAAAAACATAAAATACCAACCTTACTGAATGTGACGTATTCACATACAATGAGCCTGAGAGATCTGTGCAGCTATATCCTCTCCCCTGAAGCTCTGAAATCCAACTGTGATATCAGGTTTCACAGACCTTCAAGAGACAGGAGACTACCTGGAGGGAGGGGGTTTCCTCACAATCTGGTGAGGAAGGAGAAATGAAAGTAAAAGAGAAGCGCCTGTCAGATCAGTTGTATGTGACGGAGGGTTAAGGCCTGGGCACAAGTGCGGACTAGGCTTAAGGCCTGGGCACAAGTGCGGGCTAGGCTTAAGGCCTGGGCACAAGTGCGGGCTAGGCTTAAGGCCTGGGCACAAGTGTAGGCTAGGCTTAAGGCTTGGGCACAAGTGCAGTGCTGGCTAGGCTTAAGGCCGGGGCACAAGTGCGGGCTAGACTTAAGGCCGGGGCACAAGTGCGGGCTAGACTTAAGGCCGGGGCAAAAGTGCGGGCTAGGCTTAAGGCCAGGGCACAATTGCGGGCTAGGCTTAAGGCCGGGGCACAAGTGCGGGCTAGGCTTAAGGCCGGGGCACAATTGCGGGCTAGGCTTAAGGCCGGGGCCCAAGTGCGGGCTAGGCTTAAGGCCGGGGCACAATTGCGGGCTAGGCTTAAGGCCTGGGCACAAGTGCGGGCTAGGCTTAAGGCTGGGGCACAATTGCGGGCTAGGCTTAAGGCCTGGGCACAAGTGCGGACTAGGCTTAAGGCCTGGGCACAAGTGCGGGCTAGGCTTAAGGCCTGGGCACAAGTGCGGGCTAGGCTTAAGGCCTGGGCACAAGTGCGGGCTAGGCTTAAGGCCTGGGCACAAGTGCGGGCTAGGCTTAAGGCCTGGGCACAAGTGCGGACTAGGCTTAAGGCCTGGGCACAAGTGCGGGCTAGGCTTAAGGCCTGGGCACAAGTGCGGGCTAGGCTTAAGGCCTGGGCACAAGTGCGGGCTAGGCTTAAGGCCTGGGCACAAGTGTAGGCTAGGCTTAAGGCTTGGGCACAAGTGCAGTGCTGGCTAGGCTTAAGGCCGGGGCACAAGTGCGGGCTAGACTTAAGGCCGGGGCACAAGTGCGGGCTAGACTTAAGGCCGGGCAAAAGTGTGGGCTAGGCTTAAGGCCAGGGCACAATTGCGGGCTAGGCTTAAGGCCGGGGCACAAGTGCGGGCTAGGCTTAAGGCCGGGGCACAATTGCGGGCTAGGCTTAAGGCCGGGGCACAAGTGCGGGCTAGGCTTAAGGCCGGGGCACAATTGCGGGCTAGGCTTAAGGCCGGGGCACAATTGCGGGCTAGGCTTAAGGCCTGGGCACAAGTGCGGGCTAGGCTTAAGGCTGGGGCACAATTGCGGGCTAGGCTTAAGGTCGGGGCACAAGTGCGGGCTAGGCTTAAGGCCTGGGCACAAGTGCGGGCTAGGCTTAAGGCCTGGGCACAAGTGCGGGCTAGGCTTAAGGCCTGGGCACAAGTGCGGGCTAGGCTTAAGGCCTGGGCACAAGTGCAGGCTAGGCTTAAGGCCTGGGCACAAGTGCGGGCTGGGCTTAAGGCCGTGGCACAAGTGCGGGCTGGGCTTAAAGCCTGGGCACAAGTGCGGGCTGGGCTTAAGGCCTGGGCACAAGTGCGGGCTAGGCTTAAGGCCTGGGCACAAGTGCGGGCTAGGCTTAAGGCCTGGGCACAAGTGCGGGCTAGGCTTAAGGCCTGGGCACAAGTGCTGGCTAGGCTTAAGGCCTGGGCACAAGTGCGGACTAGGCTTAAGGCCTGGGCACAAGTGCGGGCTAGGCTTAAGGCCTGGGCACAAGTGCGGGCTAGGCTTAAGGCCTGGGCACAAGTGTAGGCTAGGCTTAAGGCTTGGGCACAAGTGCAGTGCTGGCTAGGCTTAAGGCCGGGGCACAAGTGCGGGCTAGACTTAAGGCCGGGGCACAAGTGCGGGCTAGACTTAAGGCCGGGGCAAAAGTGCGGGCTAGGCTTAAGGCCAGGGCACAATTGCGGGCTAGGCTTAAGGCCGGGGCACAAGTGCGGGCTAGGCTTAAGGCCGGGGCACAATTGCGGGCTAGGCTTAAGGCCGGGGCCCAAGTGCGGGCTAGGCTTAAGGCCTGGGCACAAGTGCGGGCTAGGCTTAAGGCCTGGGCACAAGTGCGGGCTAGGCTTAAGGCCTGGGCACAAGTGCGGGCTAGGCTTAAGGCCTGGGCACAAGTGCAGGCTAGGCTTAAGGCCTGGGCACAAGTGCAGGCTAGGCTTAAGTCTTGGGCACAAGTGCAGTGCTGGCTAGGCTTAAGGCCGGGTCACAAGTGCGGGCTAGACTTAAGGCCGGGGCACAAGTGCGGGCTAGACTTAAGGCCGGGGCACAAGTGCGGGCTAGGCTTAAGGCCGGGGCACAATTGCGGGCTAGGCTTAAGGCCGGGGCACAAGTGCGGGCTAGGCTTAAGGCCGGGGCACAATTGCGGGCTAGGCTTAAGGCCGGGGCACAAGTGCGGGCTAGGCTTAAGGCCTGGGCACAAGTGCGGGCTAGGCTTAAGGCCTGGGCACAAGTGCGGGCTTGGCTTAAGGCTTGGGCACAAGTGCGGGCTAGGCTTAAGGCCTGGGCACAAGTGCGGGCTAGGCTTAAGGCCTGGGCACAAGTGCAGTGCTGGCTAGGATCAAGGCAAAGGTCACAAGTGCTGGCTAGGCTTAAGGCATGGGCACAAGTGCAAGCTAGGCTTAAGGCCTGGGCACAAGTGCGGGCTAGGCTTAAGGCCTGGGCACAAGTGCGGGCTAGGCTTAAGGCATGGGCACAAGTGCAGTGCTGGCTAGGAGCAAGGCAGGGGGCACAAGTGCTGGCTATGCTTAAGGCATGGGCACAAGTGCGGGCTAGGCTTAAGGCCTGGGCACAAGTGCGGGCTAGGCTTAAGGCCTGGGCACGAGTGCGGGCTAGGCTTAAGGCCTGGGCAAAAGTGCGGGCTAGGCTTAAGGCCAGGGCACAATTGCGGGCTAGGCTTAAGGCCGGGGCACAAGTGCGGGCTAGGCTTAAGGCCGGGGCACAATTGCGGGCTAGGCTTAAGGCCGGGGCCCAAGTGCGGGCTAGGCTTAAGGCCTGGGCACAAGTGCGGGCTAGGCTTAAGGCCTGGGCACAAGTGCGGGCTAGGCTTAAGGCCTGGGCACAAGTGCGGGCTAGGCTTAAGGCCTGGGCACAAGTGCAGGCTAGGCTTAAGGCCTGGGCACAAGTGCAGGCTAGGCTTAAGTCTTGGGCACAAGTTCAGTGCTGGCTAGGCTTAAGGCCGGGTCACAAGTGCGGGCTAGACTTAAGGCCGGGGCACAAGTGCGGGCTAGACTTAAGGCCGGGGCACAAGTGCGGGCTAGGCTTAAGGCCGGGGCACAATTGCGGGCTAGGCTTAAGGCCGGGGCACAAGTGCGGGCTAGGCTTAAGGCCGGGGCACAATTGCGGGCTAGGCTTAAGGCCGGGGCACAAGTGCGGGCTAGGCTTAAGGCCTGGGCACAAGTGCGGGCTAGGCTTAAGGCCTGGGCACAAGTGCGGGCTAGGCTTAAGGCTTGGGCACAAGTGCGGGCTAGGCTTAAGGCCTGGGCACAAGTGCGGGCTAGGCTTAAGGCCTGGGCACAAGTGAAGTGCTGGCTAGGATCAAGGCAAAGGGCACAAGTGCTGGCTAGGCTTAAGGCATGGGCACAAGTGCAAGCTAGGCTTAAGGCCTGGGCACAAGTGCGGGCTAGGCTTAAGGCCTGGGCACAAGTGCGGGCTAGGCTTAAGGCATGGGCACAAGTGCAGTGCTGGCTAGGAGCAAGGCAGGGGGCACAAGTGCTGGCTATGCTTAAGGCATGGGCACAAGTGCGGGCTGGGCTTAGGACCTGGGCACAAGTGCGGGCTGGGCTTAAGGCCTGGGCACAAGTGCGGGCTGGGCTTAAGGCCGGGGCACAAGTGCGGGCTGGGCTTAAGGCCTGGGCACAAGTGCGGGCTGGGCTTAAGGCCTGGGCACAAGTGCGGGCTAGGCTTAAGGCCTGGGCACAGGTGCGGGCTAGGCTTAAGGCCTGGGCACAAGTGCGGGCTAGGCTTAAGGCCTGGGCACAAGTGCGGGCTAGGCTTAAGGCCTGGGCACAAGTGCGGGCTAGGCTTAAGGCCTGGGCACAAGTGCGGGCTAGGCTTAAGGCCTGGGCACAAGTGCGGGCTAGGCTTAAGGCCTGGGCACAAGTGCGGGCTAGGCTTAAGGCCTGGGCACAAGTGCAGGCTAGGCTTAAGGCTTGGGCACAAGTGCAGTGCTGGCTAGGCTTAAGGCCGGGGCACAAGTGCGGGCTAGGCTTAAGGCCGGGGCACAAGTGCGGGCTAGGCTTAAGGCCGGGGCACAATTGCGGGCTAGGCTTAAGGCCGGGGCACAAGTGCGGGCTAGGCTTAAGGCCGGGGCACAAGTGCGGGCTAGGCTTAAGGCCGGGGCACAAGTGCGGGCTAGGCTTAAGGCCTGGGCACAAGTGCGGGCTAGGCTTAAGGCCTGGGCACAAGTGCGGGCTAGGCTTAAGGCCTGGTCACAAGTGCCGGCTAGGCTTAAGGCCTGGGCACAAGTGCGGGCTAGGTTTAAGGCCTGGGCACAAGTGCGGGCTAGGTTTAAGGCCTGGGCACAAGTGCGGCTAGGCTTAAGGCCTGGGCACAAGTGCGGGCTAGGCTTAAGGCCGGGGCACATGTGCGGGCTAGGCTTAAGGCCGGGGCACAAGTGCGGGCTGAGCTTAAGGCCGGGGCACAAGTGCGGGCTAGGCTTAAGGCCGGGGCACAAGTGCGGGCTAGGCTTAAGGCCGGGGCACAAGTGCGGGCTGGGCTTAAGGCCGGGGCACAAGTGCGGGCTGGGCTTAAGGCCGGGGCACAAGTGCGGGCTGGGCTTAAGGCCGGGGCACAAGTGCGGGCTGGGCTTAAGGCCTGGGCACAAGTGCGGGCTGGGTTTAAGGCCTGGGCACAAGTGCGGGCTAGGCTTAAGGCCTGGGCACAAGTGCGGGCTAGGCTTAAGGCCTGGGCACATGTGCGGGCTAGGCTTAAGGCCTGGACACAAGTGCGGGCTAGGCTTAAGGCCTGGGCACAAGTGCGGGCTAGGCTTAAGGCCTGGGCACAAGTGCGGGCTAGGCTTAAGGCCTGGGCACAAGTGTGGGCTAGGCTTAAGGCCTGGGCACAAGTGCGGGCTGGGCTTAAGGCCTGGGCACAAGTGCGGGCTAGGCTTAAGGCCTGTGCACAAGTGCGGGCTAGGCTTAAGGCCTGGGCACAAGTGCGGGCTAGGCTTGAGGCCTGGGCACAAGTGCGGGCTAGGCTTAAGGCCTGGGCACAAGTGCGGGCTAGGCTTAAGGCCTGGGCACAAGTGCAGGCTAGGCTTAAGGCTTGGGCACAAGTGCAGTGCTGGCTAGGCTTAAGGCCGGGGCACAAGTGCGGGCTAGGCTTAAGGCCGGGGCACAATTGCGGGCTAGGCTTAAGGCCTGGGCACAAGTGCGGGCTAGGCTTAAGGCTTGGGCACAAGTGTGGGCTAGGCTTAAGGCCTGGGCACAAGTGCGGGCTAGGCTTAAGGCCTGGGCACAAGTGCAGTGCTGGCTAGGATCAAGGCAAAGGGCACAAGTGCTGGCTAGGCTTAAGGCATGGGCACAAGTGCAAGCTAGGCTTAAGGCCTGGGCACAAGTGCGGGCTAGGCTTAAGGCCTGGGCACAAGTGCGGGCTAGGCTTAAGGCCTGGGCACAAGTGCGGGCTAGGCTTAAGGCATGGGCACAAGTGCAGTGCTGGCTAGGAGCAAGGCAGGGGGCACAAGTGCTGGCTATGCTTAAGGCATGGGCACAAGTGCGGGCTAGGCTTAAGGCCTGGGCACAAGTGCGGGCTAGGCTTAAGGCCTGGGCACGAGTGCGGGCTAGGCTTAAGGCCTGGGCACAAGTGCGGGCTCGGCTTAGGACCTGGGCACAAGTGCGGGCTGGGCTTAAGGCCTGGGCACAAGTGCGGGCTGGGCTTAAGGCCGGGGCACAAGTGCGGGCTGGGCTTAAGGCCTGGGCACAAGTGCGGGCTGGGCTTAAGGCCTGGGCACAAGTGCGGGCTAGGCTTAAGGCCTGGGCACAAGTGCGGGCTAGGCTTAAGGCCTGGGCGCAAGTGCGGGCTAGGCTTAAGGCCTGGGCGCAAGTGCGGGCTAGGCTTAAGGCCTGGGCACAAGTGCGGGCTAGGCTTAAGGCCTGGGCACAAGTGCGGGCTAGGCTTAAGGCCTGGGCACAAGTGCGGGCTAGGCTTAAGGCCTGGGCACAAGTGCGGGCTAGGCTTAAGGCCTGGGCACAAGTGCGGGCTAGGCTTAAGGCCTGGGCACAAGTGCGGGCTAGGCTTAAGGCCTGGGCACAAGTGCAGGCTAGGCTTAAGGCTTGGGCACAAGTGCAGTGCTGGCTAGGCTTAAGGCCGGGGCACAAGTGCGGGCTAGACTTAAGGCCGGGGCACAAGTGCGGGCTAGGCTTAAGGCCGGGGCACAATTGCGGGCTAGGCTTAAGGCCGGGGCACAAGTGCGGGCTAGGCTTAAGGCCGGGGCACAATTGCGGGCTAGGCTTAAGGCCGGGGCACAAGTGCGGGCTGGGCTTAAGGCCTGGGCACAAGTGCGGGCTAGGCTTAAGGCCTGGGCACAAGTGCGGGCTAGGCTTAAGGCTTGGTCACAAGTGCCGGCTAGGCTTAAGGCCTGGGCACAAGTGCGGGCTAGGTTTAAGGCCTGGGCACAAGTGCGGCTAGGCTTAAGGCCTGGGCACAAGTGCGGGCTAGGCTTAAGGCCGGGGCACAAGTGCGGGCTAGGCTTAAGGCCGGGGCACAAGTGCGGGCTGAGCTTAAGGCCGGGGCACAAGTGCGGGCTGAGCTTAAGGCCGGGGCACAAGTGCGGGCTAGGCTTAAGGCCGGGGCACAAGTGCGGGCTAGGCTTAAGGCCGGGGCACAAGTGCGGGCTAGGCTTAAGGCCGGGGCACAAGTGCGGGCTAGGCTTAAGGCCGGGGCACAAGTGCGGGCTGGGCTTAAGGCCGGGGCACAAGTGCGGGCTGGGCTTAAGGCCGGGGCACAAGTGCGGGCTGGGCTTAAGGCCTGGGCACAAGTGCGGGCTGGGCTTAAGGCCTGGGCACAAGTGCGGGCTAGGCTTAAGGCCTGGGCACTAGTGCGGGCTAGGCTTAAGGCCTGGGCACATGTGCGGGCTAGGCTTAAGGCCTGGACACAAGTGCGGGCTAGGCTTAAGGCCTGGGCACAAGTGCGGGCTAGGCTTAAGGCCTGGGCACAAGTGCGGGCTAGGCTTAAGGCCTGGGCACAAGTGCGGGCTAGGCTTAAGGCCTGGGCACAAGTGCGGGCTAGGCTTAAGGCCTGGGCACAAGTGCGGGCTGGGCTTAAGGCCGGGGCACAAGTGCGGGCTGGGCTTAAGGCCTGGGCACAAGTGCGGGCTGGGCTTAAGGCCTGGGCACAAGTGCGGGCTAGGCTTAAGGCCTGTGCACAAGTGCGGGCTAGGCTTAAGGCCTGGGCACAAGTGCGGGCTAGGCTTGAGGCCTGGGCACAAGTGCGGGCTAGGCTTAAGGCCTGGGCACAAGTGCGGGCTAGGCTTAAGGCCTGGGCACAAGTGCAGGCTAGGCTTAAGGCTTGGGCACAAGTGCAGTGCTGGCTAGGCTTAAGGCCGGGGCACAAGTGCGGGCTAGGCTTAAGGCCGGGGCACAATTGCGGGCTAGGCTTAAGGCCTGGGCACAAGTGCGGGCTAGGCTTAAGGCCGGGGCACAATTGCGGGCTAGGCTGAAGGTCGGGGCACAAGTGTGGGCTAGGCTTAAGGCCTGGGCACAAGTGCGGGCTAGGCTTAAGGCCTGGGCACAAGTGCGGGCTAGGCTTAAGGCCTGGGCACAAGTGCGGGCTAGGCTTAGGCCTGGGCACAAGTGCGGGCTAGGCTTAAGGCCTGGGCACAAGTGCGGGCTGGGCTTAAGGCCGTGGCACAAGTGCGGGCTGGGCTTAAAGCCTGGGCACAAGTGCGGGCTGGGCTTAAAGCCTGGGCACAAGTGCGGGCTGGGCTTAAGGCCTGGGCACAAGGGCGGGCTAGGCTTAAGGCCTGGGCACAAGTGCGGGCTAGGCTTAAGGCCTGGGCACAAGTGCGGGCTAGGCTTAAGGCCTGGGCACAAGTGCTGGCTAGGCTTAAGGCCTGGGCACAAGTGCGGACTAGGCTTAAGGCCTGGGCACAAGTGCGGGCTAGGCTTCAGGCCTGGGCACAAGTGCGGGCTAGGCTTAAGGCCTGGGCACAAGTGTAGGCTAGGCTTAAGGCTTGGGCACAAGTGCAGTGCTGGCTAGGCTTAAGGCCGGGGCACAAGTGCGGGCTAGACTTAAGGCCTGGGCACAAGTGCGGGCTAGGCTTAAGGCCTGGGCACAAGTGCGGGCTAGGCTTAAGGCCTGGGCACAAGTGCGGGCTAGGCTTAAGGCCTGGGCACAAGTGCGGGCTAGGCTTAAGGCCTGGGCACAAGTGCGGGCTGGGCTTAAGGCCGTGGCACAAGTGCGGGCTGGGCTTAAAGCCTGGGCACAAGTGCGGGCTGGGCTTAAGGCCTGGGCACAAGTGCGGGCTAGGCTTAAGGCCTGGGCACAAGTGCGGGCTAGGCTTAAGGCCTGGGCACAAGTGCGGGCTAGGCTTAAGGCCTGGGCACAAGTGCTGGCTAGGCTTAAGGCCTGGGCACAAGTGCGGACTAGGCTTAAGGCCTGGGCACAAGTGCGGGCTAGGCTTCAGGCCTGGGCACAAGTGCGGGCTAGGCTTAAGGCCTGGGCACAAGTGTAGGCTAGGCTTAAGGCTTGGGCACAAGTGCAGTGCTGGCTAGGCTTAAGGCCGGGGCACAAGTGCGGGCTAGACTTAAGGCCGGGGCACAAGTGCGGGCTAGACTTAAGGCCGGGGCAAAAGTGCGGGCTAGGCTTAAGGCCGGGGCACAATTGCGGGCTAGGCTTAAGGCCGGGGCACAAGTGCGGGCTAGGCTTAAGGCCGGGGCACAATTGCGGGCTAGGCTTAAGGCCGGGGCACAAATGCGGGCTAGGCTTAAGGCCTGGGCACAAGTGCGGGCTAGGCTTAAGGCCTGGGCATAAGTGCGGGCTAGGCTTAAGGCTTGGGCACAAGTGCGGGCTAGGCTTAAGGCCTGGGCACAAGTGCGGGCTAGGCTTAAGGCCTGGGCACAAGTGCGGGCTAGGCTTAAGGCCTGGGCACAAGTGCTGGCTAGGCTTAAGGTCTGGGCACAAGTGCAGTGCTGGCTAGGATCAAGGCAAAGGGCACAAGTGCTGGCTAGGCTTAAGGCATGGGCACAAGTGCAAGCTAGGCTTAAGGCCTGGGCACAAGTGCGGGCTAGGCTTAAGGCTTGGGCACAAGTGCGGGCTAGGCTTAAGGCCTGGGCACAAGTGCGGGCTAGGCTTAAGGCCTGGGCACAAGTGCGGGCTAGGCTTAAAGCCTGGGCACAAGTGGTGGCTAGGCTTAAGGTCTGGGCACAAGTGCAGTGCTGGCTAGGATCAAGGCAAAGGGCACAAGTGCTGGCTAGGCTTAAGGCATGGGCACAAGTGCAAGCTAGGCTTAAGGCCTGGGCACAAGTGCGGGCTAGGCTTAAGGCTTGGGCACAAGTGCGGGCTAGGCTTAAGGCATGGGCACAAGTGCAGTGCTGGCTAGGAGCAAGGCAGGGGGCACAAGTGCTGGCTATGCTTAAGGCATGGGCACAATTGTGGGCTAGGCTTAAGGCCGGGGCACAAGTGCGGGCTAGGCTTAAGGACGGGGCACAAGTGCGGGCTAGGCTTAAGGCCGGGGCACAAGTGCGGGCTAGGCTTAAGGCCGGGGCACAAGTGCGGGCTAGGCTTAAGGCCTGGGCACAAGTGCTGGCTAGGCTTAAGGTCTGGGCACAAGTGCAGTGCTGGCTAGGATCAAGGCAAAGGGCACAAGTGCTGGCTAGGCTTAAGGCATGGGCACAAGTGCAAGCTAGGCTTAAGGCCTGGGCACAAGTGCGGGCTAGGCTTAAGGCCTGGGCACAAGTGCGGGCTAGGCTTAAGGCATGGGCACAAGTGCAGTGCTGGCTAGGAGCAAGGCAGGGGGCACAAGTGCTGGCTATGCTTAAGGCATGGGCACAAGTGCGGGCTAGGCTTAAGGACGGGGCACAAGTGCGGGCTAGGCTTAAGGCCGGGGCACAAGTGCGGGCTAGGCTTAAGGCCGGGGCACAAGTGCGGGCTAGGCTTGAGGCCGGGGCACAAATGCGGGCTGGGCTTAAGGCCGGGGCACAAGTGCGGGCTGGGCTTAAGGCCGGGGCACAAGTGCGGGCTGGGCTTAAGGCCTGGGCACAAGTGTGGGCTGGGTTTAAGGCCTGGGCACAAGTGTGGGCTAGGCTTAAGGCCTGGGCACAAGTGCGGGCTAGGCTTACGGCCTGGACACAAGTGCGGGCTAGGCTTAAGGCCTGGGCACAAGTGCAGGCTATGCTTAAGGCCTGGGCACAAGTGCGGGCTAGGCTTACGGCCTGGACACAAGTGCGGGCTAGGCTTAAGGCCTGGGCACAAGTGCAGGCTATGCTTAAGGCCTGGGCACAAGTGCGGGCTAGGCTTAAGGCCTGGGCACAAGTGCGGGCTAGGCTTAAGGCCTGGGCACAAGTGCAGGCTAGGCTTAAGGCTTGGGCACAAGTGCAGTGCTGGCTAGGCTTAAGGCCGGGGCACAAGTGCTGGCTAGACTTAAGGCCGGGGCACAAGTGCTGGCTAGACTTAAGGCCGGGGCACAAGTGCGGGCTAGACTTAAGGCCAGGGCACAAGTGCGGGCTAGACTTAAGGCCGGGGCACAAGTGCAGGCTAGACTTAAGGCCGGGGCACAAGTGCGGGCTAGACTTAAGGCCAGGGCACAAGTGCTGGCTAGACTTAAGGCCTGGGCACAAGTGCAGGCTAGGCTTAAGGCCTGGGCACAAGTGCGGGCTAGGCTTGAGGCCTGGGCACAAGTGCGGGCTAGGCTTGAGGCCTGGGCACAAGTGCGGGCTAGGCTTAAGGCCTGGGCACAAGTGCAGGCTAGGCTTAAGGCTTGGGCACAAGTGCAGTGCTGGCTAGGCTTAAGGCCGGGGCACAAGTACTGGCTAGACTTAAGGCCGGGGCACAAGTGCTGGCTAGACTTAAGGCCGGGGCACAAGTGCGGGCTAGACTTAAGGCCAGGGCACAAGTGCGGGCTAGACTTAAGGCCGGGGCACAAGTGCGGGCTAGGCTTAAGGCATGGGCACAAGTGCAGTGCTGGCTAGGAGCAAGGCAGGGGGCACAAGTGCTGGCTATGCTTAAGGCATGGGCACAAGTGCGGGCTAGGCTTAAGGCCGAGGCACAAGTGCGGGCTAGGCTTAAGGACGGGGCACAAGTGCGGGCTAGGCTTAAGGCCGGGGCACAAGTGCGGGCTAGGCTTAAGGCCGGGGCACAAGTGCGCTGTAGGCTTAAGGCTGGGGCACAAGTGCGGGCTAGGCTTAAGGCCGGGGCACAAGTGCGAGCTGGGCTTAAGACCGGGGCACAAGTGCGGGCTGGGCTTAAGGCCTTGGCACAAGTGCGGGCTGGGTTTAAGGCCTGGGCACAAGTGCGGGCTAGGCTTAAGGCCTGGGCACAAGTACGGGCTAGGCTTAAGGCCTGGGCACAAGTGCGGGCTAGGCTTAAGGCCTGGACACAAGTGCGGGCTAGGCTTAAGGCCTGGGCACAAGTGCGGGCTATGCTTAAGGCCTGGGCACAAGTGCGGGCTAGGCTTAAGGCCTGGGCACAAGTGCGGGCTGGGCTTACGGCCTGGGCACAAGTGCGGGCTAGGCTTAAGGCCTGGGCACAAGTACGGGCTAGGCTTAAGGCCTGGGCACAAGTGCGGGCTAGGCTTAAGGCCTGGACACAAGTGCGGGCTAGGCTTAAGGCCTGGGCACAAGTGCGGGCTATGCTTAAGGCCTGGGCACAAGTGCGGGCTAGGCTTAAGGCCTGGGCACAAGTGCGGGCTGGGCTTACGGCCTGGGCACAAGTGCGGGCTGGGCTTAAGGCCGGGGCACAAGTGCGGGCTGGGCTTAAGGCCTGGGCACAAGTGCGGGCTGGGCTTAAGGCCTGGGAACAAGTGCGGGCTAGGCTTAAGGCCTGGGCACAAGTGCGGGCTAGGCTTAAGGCCTGGGCACAAGTGCGGGCTAGGCTTAAGGCCTGGGCACAAGTGCAGGCTAGGCTTAAGGCTTGGGCACAAGTGCAGTGCTGGCTAGGCTTAAGGCCGGGGCACAAGTGCGGGCTAGACTTAAGGCCGGGGCACAAGTGCGGGCTAGACTTAAGGCCGGGGCACAAGTGAGGGATAGGCTTAAGGCCGGGGCACAATTGCGGGCTAGGCTTAAGGCCTGGGCACAAGTGCGGGCTAGGCTTAAGGCCTGGGCACAAGTGCGGGCTAGGCTTAAGGCCTGGGCACAAGTGCGGGCTGGGCTTAAGGCCTGGGCACAAGTGCGGGCTGGGCTTAAGGCCGTGGCACAAGTGCGGGCTGGGCTTAAGGCCGTGGCACAAGTGCGGGCTGGGCTTAAGGCCTGGGCACAAGTGCGGGCTGGGCTTAAGGCCTGGGCACAAGCGCGGGCTAGGCTTAAGGCCTGGGCACAAGTGCGGGCTTGGCTTAAGGCCTGGGCACAAGTGCGGGCTAGGCTTAAGGCCTGGGCACAAGTGCGGGCTAGGCTTAAGGCCTGGGCACAATTGCGGGCTAGGCTTAAGGCCTGGGCACAAGTGCGGGCTAGGCTTAAGGCCTGGGCACAAGTGCGGGCTAGGCTTAAGGCCTGGGCACAAGTGCGGGCTAGGCTTAAGGCCTGGGCACAAGTGCAGGCTAGGCTTAAGGCTTGGGCACAAGTGCAGTGCTGGCTAGGCTTAAGGCCGGGGCACAAGTGCGGGCTAGACTTAAGGCCGGAGCACAAGTGCGGGCTAGACTTAAGGCCGGGGCACAAGTGCGGGCTAGGCTTAAGGCCGGGGCACAATTGCCGGCTAGGCTTAAGGCCGGGGCACAAGTGCGGCCTAGGCTTAAGGCCGGGGCACAATTGCGGGCTAGGCTTAAGGCCGGGGCACAAGTGCGGGCTAGGCTTAAGGCCTAGGCACAAGTGCGGGCTAGGCTTAAGGCCTGGGCACAAGTGCGGGCTAGGCTTAAGGCTTGGGCACAAGTGCGGGCTAAGTTTAAGGCCTGGGCACAAGTGCGGGCTAGGCTTAAGGCCTGGGCACAAGTGCGGGCTAGGCTTAAGGCCTGGGCACAAGTGCTGGCTAGGCTTAAGGTCTGGGCACAAGTGCAGTGCTGGCTAGGATCAAGGCAAAGGGCACAAGTGCTGGCTAGGCTTAAGGCATGGGCACAAGTGCAAGCTAGGCATATGGCCTGGGCACAAGTGCGGGCTAGGCTTAAGGCCTGGGCACAAGTGCGGGCTAGGCTTAAGGCATGGGCACAAGTGCAGTCCTGGCTAGGAGCAAGGCAGGGGGCACAAGTGCTGGCTATGCTTAAGGCATGGGCACAAGTGCGGGCTAGGCTTAAGGCCTTGGCACAAGTGCGGGCTAGGCTTAAGGCCTGGGCACAAGTGCGGGTTAGGCTTAAGGCCTGTGCACAAGTGCGGGCTAGGCTGAAGGCCTGGGCACAAGTGCGGGCTAGGCTTAAGGCCTGGGCACAAGTGCGGGCTAGGCTTAAGGCCTGGGCACAAGTGCGGGCTGGGCTTAAGGCCGTGGCACAAGTGCGGGCTGGGCTTAAGGCCTGGGCACAAGTGCGGGCTGGGCTTAAGGCCTGGGCACAAGTGCGGGCTGGGCTTAAGGCCTGGGCACAAGTGCGGGCTAGGCTTAAGGCCTGGGCACAAGTGCGGGCTAGGCTTAAGGCCTGGGCACAAGTGCGGGCTAGGCTTAAGGCCTGGGCATAAGTGCGGGCTAGGCTTAAGGCCTGGGCACAAGTGCAGGCTAGGCTTAAGGCTTGGGCACAAGTGCAGTGCTGGCTAGGCTTAAGGCCGGGGCACAAGTGCGGGCTAGACTTAAGGCCGGGGCACAAGTGCGGGCTAGACTTAAGGCCGGGGCACAAGTGCGGGCTAGGCTTAAGGCTGGGGCACAATTGCGGGCTAGGCTTAAGGCCGGGGCACAAGTGCGGGCTAGGCTTAAGGCCTGGGCACAAGTGCGGGCTAGGCTTAAGGCCTGGGCACAAGTGCTGGCTAGGCTTAAGGTCTGGGCACAAGTGCAGTGCTGGCTAGGATCAAGGCAAAGGGCACAAGTGCTGGCTAGGCTTAAGGCATGGGCACAAGTGCAAGCTAGGCTTAAGGCCTGGGCACAAGTGCGGGCTAGGCTTAAGGCCTGGGCACAAGTGCAGGCTAGGCTTAAGGCATGGGCACAAGTGCAGTGCTGGCTAGGAGCAAGGCAGGGGGCACAAGTGCTGGCTATGCTTAAGGCATGGGCACAAGTGCGGGCTAGGCTTAAGGCCTGGGCACAAGTGCGGGCTAGGCTTAAGGCCTGGGCACAAGTGCGGGCTAGGCTTAAGGCCTGGGCACAAGTGCGGGCTAGGCTTAAGGCCTGGGCTCAAGTGCGGGCTAGGCTTAAGGCCTGGGCACAAGTGCGGGCTACGCTTAAGGCCTGGGCACAAGTGCGGGCTGGGCTTAAGGCCGTGGCACAAGTGCGGGCTGGGCTTAAGGCCGTGGCACAAGTGCGGGCTGGGCTTAAGGCCTGGGCACAAGTGCGGGCTGGGCTTAAGGCCTGGGCACAAGTGCGGGCTAGGCTTAAGGCCTGGGCACAAGTGCGGGCTAGGCTTAAGGCCTGGGCACAAGTGCGGGCTAGGCTTAAGTCCTGGGCACAAGTGCGGGCTAGGCTTAAGGCCTGGGCACAAGTGCGGGCTAGGCTTAAGGCCTGTGCACAAGTGCGGGCTAGGCTTAAGGCCTGGGCACAAGTGCAGTGCTGGCTAGGCTTAAGGCTGGGGCACAAGTGCGGGCTAGACTTAAGGCCAGGGCACAAGTGCGGGCTAGGCTTAAGGCCTGGGCACAAGTGCGGGCTAGGCTTAAGGCCTGGGCACAAGTGCGGGCTGGGCTTAAGGCCTGGGCACAAGTGCGGGCTGGGCTTAAGGCCGTGGCACAAGTGCGGGCTAGGCTTAAGGCCTGGGCACAAGTGCGGGCTGGGCTTAAGGCCTGGGCACAAGTGCGGGCTAGGCTTAAGGCCTGGGCACAAGTGCGGGCTAGGCTTAAGGCCTGGGCACAAGTGCGGGCTAGGCTTAAGGCCTGGGCACAAGTGCGGGCTAGGCTTAAGGCCTGGGCACAAGTGCGGGCTAGGCTTAAGGCCTGGGCACAAGTGCGGGCTAGGCTTAAGGCCTGGGCACAAGTGCGGGCTAGGCTTAAGGCCTGGGCACAAGTGCGGGCTAGGCTAAAGGCCTGGGCACAAGTGCAGGCTAGGCTTAAGGCTTGGGCACAAGTGCAGTGCTGGCTAGGCTTAAGGCCGGGGCACAAGTGCGGGCTAGACTTAAGGCCGGAGCACAAGTGCGGGCTAGACTTAAGGCCGGGGCACAAGTGCGGGCTAGGCTTAAGGCCGGGGCACAATTGCCGGCTAGGCTTAAGGCCGGGGCACAAGTGCGGCCTAGGCTTAAGGCCGGGGCACAATTGCGGGCTAGGCTTAAGGCCGGGGCACAAGTGCGGGCTAGGCTTAAGGCCTAGGCACAAGTGCGGGCTAGGCTTAAGGCCTGGGCACAAGTGCGGGCTAGGCTTAAGGCTTGGGCACAAGTGCTGGCTAGGCTTAAGGTCTGGGCACAAGTGCAGTGCTGGCTAGGATCAAGGCAAAGGGCACAAGTGCTGGCTAGGCTTAAGGCATGGGCACAAGTGCAAGCTAGGCTTATGGCCTGGGCACAAGTGCGGGCTAGGCTTAAGGCCTGGGCACAAGTGCGGGCTAGGCTTAAGGCATGGGCACAAGTGCAGTCCTGGCTAGGAGCAAGGCAGGGGGCACAAGTGCTGGCTATGCTTAAGGCATGGGCACAAGTGCGGGCTAGGCTTAAGGCCTTGGCACAAGTGCGGGCTAGGCTTAAGGCCTGGGCACAAGTGCGGGTTAGGCTTAAGGCCTGTGCACAAGTGCGGGTTAGGCTGAAGGCCTGGGCACAAGTGCGGGCTAGGCTTAAGGCCTGGGCACAAGTGCGGGCTAGGCTTAAGGCCTGGGCACAAGTGCGGGCTAGGCTTAAGGCCTGGGCACAAGTGCGGGCTGGGCTTAAGGCCGTGGCACAAGTGCGGGCTGGGCTTAAGGCCGTGGCACAAGTGCGGGCTGGGCTTAGGGCCTGGGCACAAGTGCGGGCTGGGCTTAAGGCCTGGGCACAAGTGCGGGCTGGGCTTAAGGCCTGGGCACAAGTGCGGGCTAGGCTTAAGGCCTGGGCACAAGTGCGGGCTAGGCTTAAGGCCTGGGCACAAGTGCGGGCTAGGCTTAAGGCCTGGGCACAAGTGCGGGCTAGGCTTAAGGCCTGGGCACAAGTGCAGGCTAGGCTTAAGGCTTGGGCACAAGTGCAGTGCTGGCTAGGCTTAAGGCCGGGGCACAAGTGCGGGCTAGACTTAAGGCCGGGGCACAAGTGCGGGCTAGACTTAAGGCCGGGGCACAAGTGCGGGCTAGGCTTAAGGCTGGGGCACAATTGCGGGCTAGGCTTAAGGCCGGGGCACAAGTGCGGGCTAGGCTTAAGGCCTGGGCACAAGTGCGGGCTAGGCTTAAGGCCTGGGCACAAGTGCTGGCTAGGCTTAAGGTCTGGGCACAAGTGCAGTGCTGGCTAGGATCAAGGCAAAGGGCACAAGTGCTGGCTAGGCTTAAGGCATGGGCACAAGTGCAAGCTAGGCTTAAGGCCTGGGCACAAGTGCGGGCTAGGGTTAAGGCCTGGGCACAAGTGCGGGCTAGGCTTAAGGCATGGGCACAAGTGCAGTGCTGGCTAGGAGCAAGGCAGGGGGCACAAGTGCTGGCTATGCTTAAGGCATGGGCACAAGTGCGGGCTAGGCTTAAGGCCTGGGCACAAGTGCGGGCTAGGCTTAAGGCCTGGGCACAAGTGCGGGCTAGGCTTAAGGCCTGGGCACAAGTGCGGGCTAGGCTTAAGGCCTGGGCTCAAGTGCGGGCTAGGCTTAAGGCCTGGGCACAAGTGCGGGCTACGCTTAAGGCCTGGGCACAAGTGCGGGCTGGGCTTAAGGCCGTGGCACAAGTGCGGGCTGGGCTTAAGGCCGTGGCACAAGTGCGGGCTGGGCTTAAGGCCTGGGCACAAGTGCGGGCTGGGCTTAAGGCCTGGGCACAAGTGCGGGCTAGGCTTAAGGCCTGGGCACAAGTGCGGGCTAGGCTTAAGTCCTGGGCACAAGTGCGGGCTAGGCTTAAGGCCTGGGCACAAGCGCGGGCTAGGCTTAAGGCCTGGGCACAAGTGCGGGCTAGGCTTAAGGCCTGGGCACAAGTGCAGTGCTGGCTAGGCTTAAGGCTGGGGCACAAGTGCGGGCTAGACTTAAGGCCAGGGCACAAGTGCGGGCTAGGCTTAAGGCCTGGGCACAAGTGCGGGCTAGGCTTAAGGCCTGGGCACAAGTGCGGGCTGGGCTTAAGGCCTGGGCACAAGTGCGGGCTGGGCTTAAGGCCGTGGCACAAGTGCGGGCTGGGCTTAAGGCCTGGGCACAAGTGCGGGCTGGGCTTAAGGCCTGGGCACAAGTGCGGGCTAGGCTTAAGGCCTGGGCACAAGTGCGGGCTAGGCTTAAGGCCTGGGCACAAGTGCGGGCTAGGCTTAAGGCCTGGGCACAAGTGCGGGCTAGGCTTAAGGCCTGGGCACAAGTGCGGGCTAGGCTTAAGGCCTGGGCACAAGTGCGGGCTAGGCTTAAGGCCTGGGCACAAGTGCGGGCTAGGCTTAAGGCCTGGGCACAAGTGCGGGCTAGGCTTAAGGCCTGGGCACAAGTGCCGGCTAGGCTTAAGGCTTGGGCACAAGTGCAGTGCTGGCTAGGCTTAAGGCCGGGGCACAAGTGCGGGCTAGACTTAAGGCCGGAGCACAAGTGCGGGCTAGACTTAAGGCCGGGGCACAAGTGCGGGCTAGGCTTAAGGCCGGGGCACAATTGCCGGCTAGGCTTAAGGCCGGGGCACAAGTGCGGGCTAGGCTTAAGGCCGGGGCACAATTGCGGGCTAGGCTTAAGGCCGGGGCACAAGTGCGGGCTAGGCTTAAGGCCTAGGCACAAGTGCGGGCTAGGCTTAAGGCCTGGGCACAAGTGCGGGCCAGGCTTAAGGCTTGGGCACAAGTGCGGGCTAAGGTTAAGGCCTGGGCACAAGTGCGGGCTAGGCTTAAGGCCTGGGCACAAGTGCGGGCTAGGCTTAAGGCCTGGGCACAAGTGCTGGCTAGGCTTAAGGTCTGGGCACAAGTGCAGTGCTGGCTAGGATCAAGGCAAAGGGCACAAGTGCTGGTTAGGCTTAAGGCATGGGCACAAGTGCAAGCTAGGCTTATGGCCTGGGCACAAGTGCGGGCTAGGCTTAAGGCCTGGGCACAAGTGCGGGCTAGGCTTAAGGCATGGGCACAAGTGCAGTCCTGGCTAGGAGCAAGGCAGGGGGCACAAGTGCTGGCTATGCTTAAGGCATGGGCACAAGTGCGGGCTAGGCTTAAGGCCTGGGCACAAGTGCGGGCTAGGCTTAAGGCCTGGGCACAAGTGCGGGCTAGGCTTAAGGCCTGGGCACAAGTGCGGGCTAGGCTTAAGGCCTGGGCACAAGTGCGGGCTAGGCTTAAGGCCTGGGCACAAGTGCGGGCTAGGCTTAAGGCCTGGGCACAAGTGCGGGCTGGGCTTAAGGCCTGGGCACAAGTGCGGGCTGGGCTTAAGGCCGTGGCACAAGTGCGGGCTGGGCTTAAGGCTTGGGCACAAGTGCGGGCTGGGCTTAAGGCCTGGGCACAAGTGCGGGCTAGGCTTAAGGCCTGGGCACAAGTGCGGGCTAGACTTAAGGCCTGGGCACAAGTGCGGGCTAGGCTTAAGGCCTGGGCACAAGTGCGGGCTAGGCTTAAGGCCTGGGCACAAGTGCGGGCTAGGCTTAAGGCCTGGGCACAAGTGCAGGCTAGGCTTAAGGCTTGGGCACAAGTGCAGTGCTGGCTAGGCTTAAGGCCGGGGCACAAGTGCGGGCTAGACTTAAGGCCGGGGCACAAGTGCGGGCTAGACTTAAGGCCGGGGCACAAGTGCGGGCTAGGCTTAAGGCTGGGGCACAATTGCGGGCTAGGCTTCAGGCCGGGGCACAAGTGCGGGCTAGGCTTAAGGCCTGGGCACAAGTGCAGGCTAGGCTTAAGGCCTGGGCACAAGTGCTGGCTAGGCTTAAGGTCTGGGCACAAGTGCAGTGCTGGCTAGGATCAAGGCAAAGGGCACAAGTGCTGGCTAGGCTTAAGGCATGGGCACAAGTGCAAGCTAGGCTTAAGGCCTGGGCACAAGTGCGGGCTAGGCTTAAGGCCTGGGCACAAGTGCGGGCTAGGCTTAAGGCATGGGCACAAGTGCAGTGCTGGCTAGGAGCAAGGCAGGGGGCACAAGTGCTGGCTATGCTTAAGGCATGGGCACAAGTGCGGGCTAGGCTTAAGGCCTGGGCACAAGTGCGGGCTAGGCTTAAGGCCTGGGCACAAGTGCGGGCTAGGCTTAAGGCCTGGGCACAAGTGCGGGCTAGGCTTAAGGCCTGGGCACAAGTGCGGGCTAGGCTTAAGGCCTGGGCACAAGTGCGGGCTACGCTTAAGGCCTGGGCACAAGTGCGGGCTGGGCTTAAGGCCGAGGCACAAGTGCGGGCTGGGCTTAAGGCCTGGGCACAAGTGCGGGCTGGGCTTAAGGCCTGGGCACAAGTGCGGGCTAGGCTTAAGGCCTAGGCACAAGTGCGGGCTAGGCTTAAGGCCTGGGCACAAGTGCGGGCTAGGCTTAAGGCCTGGGCACAAGTGCGGGCTAGGCTTAAGGCCTGGGCACAAGTGCGGGCTAGGCTTAAGGCCTGGGCACAAGTGCGGGCTAGGCTTAAGGCCTGGGCACAAGTGCAGTGCTGGCTAGGCTTAAGGCCGGGGCACAAGTGCGGGCTAGACTTAAGGCCGGGGCACAAGTGCGGGCTAGACTTAAGGCCTGGGCACAATTGTGGGCTAGGCTTAAGGCCGGGGCACAAGTGCGGGCTAGGCTTAAGGCCGGGGCACAATTGCGGGCTAGGCTTAAGGCCGGGGCACAAGTGCAGGCTAGGCTTAAGGCCTGGGCACAAGTGCGGGCTAGGCTTAAGGCCTGGGCACAAGTGCGGGCTAGGCTTAAGGCTTGGGCACAAGTGCGGGCTAGGCTTAAGGCCTGGGCACAAGTGCAGGCTAGGCTTAAGGCCTGGGCACAAGTGCGGGCTAGGCTTAAGGCCTGGGCACAAGTGCGGGCTAGGCTTAAGGCCTGGGCACAAGTGCTGGCTAGGCTTAAGGTCTGGGCACAAGTGCAGTGCTGGCTAGGATCAAGGCAAAGGGCACAAGTGCTGGCTAGGCTTAAGGCATGGGCACAAGTGCAAGCTAGGCTTAAGGCCTGGGCACAAGTGCGGGCTAGGCTTAAGGCCTGGGCACAAGTGCGGGCTAGGCTTAAGGCATGGGCACAAGTGCAGTGCTGGCTAGGAGCAAGGCAGGGGGCACAAGTGCTGGCTAGGAGCAAGGCAGGGGGCACAAGTGCTGGCTATGCTTAAGGCATGGGCACAAGTGCGGGCTAGGCTTAAGGCCTGGGCACGAGTGCGGGCTAGGCTTAAGGCCTGGGCACAAGTGCGGGCTAGGCTTAAAGCCTGGGCACAAGTGCGGGCTAGGCTTAAGGCCTGGGCAAATGTGCGGGCTAGGCTTAAGGCCTGGGCACAAGTGCGGGCTAGGCTTATGGCCTGGGCACAAGTGCTGGCTAGGCTTAAGGTCTGGGCACAAGTGCAGTGCTGGCTAGGATCAAGGCAAAGGGCACAAGTGCTTGCTAGGCTTAAGGCCTGGGCACAAGTGCAAGCTAGGTTTAAGGCCTGGGCACAAGTGTGGGCTAGGCTTAAGGCCTGGGCACAAGTGATGGCTAGGCTTAAGGCATGGGCACAAGTGCAAGTTAGGCTTAAGGCCTGGGCACAAGTGCGGGCTAGGCTTAAGGCCTGGGCACAAGTGTGGGCTAGGCTTAAGGCATGGGCACAAGTGCAGTGCTGGCTAGGAGCAAGGCAGGGGGCACAAGTGCTGGCTATGCTTAAGGCATGGGCACAAGTGCGGGCTAGGCTTAAGGCCTGGGCACAAGTGCGGGCTAGGCTTAAGGCCTGGGCACAAGTGCGGGCTAGGCTTAAGGCCTGGGCACAAGTGCGGGCTAGGCTTAAGGCCTGGGCACAAGTGCGGGCTAGGCTTAAGGCCTGGGCACAAGTGCGGGCTAGGCTTAAGGCCTGGGCACAAGTGCGGGCTAGGCTTAAGGTCTGGGCACAAGTGCGGGCTAGGCTTAAGGCCTGGGCACAAGTGCGGGCTAGGCTTAAGGCCTGGGCACAAGTGCGGGCTAGGCTTAAGGCCTGGGCACAAGTGCAGGCTAGGCTTAAGGCCTGGGCACAAGTGCGGGCTAGGCTTAAGGCCTGGGCACAAGTGCGGGCTAGGCTTAAGGCCTGGGCACAAGTGCTGGCTAGGCTTAAGGTCTGGGCACAAGTGCAGTGCTGGCTAGGATCAAGGCAAAGGGCACAAGTGCTGGCTAGGCTTAAGGCATGGGCACAAGTGCAAGCTAGGCTTAAGGCCTGGGCACAAGTGCGGGCTAGGCTTAAGGCCTGGGCACAAGTGCGGGCTAGGCTTAAGGCATGGGCACAAGTGCAGTGCTGGCTAGGAGCAAGGCAGGGGGCACAAGTGCTGGCTAGGAGCAAGGCAGGGGGCACAAGTGCTGGCTATGCTTAAGGCATGGGCACAAGTGCGGGCTAGGCTTAAGGCCTGGGCACGAGTGCGGGCTAGGCTTAAGGCCTGGGCACAAGTGCGGGCTAGGCTTAAAGCCTGGGCACAAGTGCGGGCTAGGCTTAAGGCCTGGGCAAATGTGCGGGCTAGGCTTAAGGCCTGGGCACAAGTGCGGGCTAGGCTTATGGCCTGGGCACAAGTGCTGGCTAGGCTTAAGGTCTGGGCACAAGTGCAGTGCTGGCTAGGATCAAGGCAAAGGGCACAAGTGCTTGCTAGGCTTAAGGCCTGGGCACAAGTGCAAGCTAGGTTTAAGGCCTGGGCACAAGTGTGGGCTAGGCTTAAGGCCTGGGCACAAGTGATGGCTAGGCTTAAGGCATGGGCACAAGTGCAAGTTAGGCTTAAGGCCTGGGCACAAGTGCGGGCTAGGCTTAAGGCCTGGGCACAAGTGTGGGCTAGGCTTAAGGCATGGGCACAAGTGCAGTGCTGGCTAGGAGCAAGGCAGGGGGCACAAGTGCTGGCTATGCTTAAGGCATGGGCACAAGTGCGGGCTAGGCTTAAGGCCTGGGCACAAGTGCGGGCTAGGCTTAAGGCCTGGGCACAAGTGCGGGCTAGGCTTAAGGCCTGGGCACAAGTGCGGGCTAGGCTTAAGGCCTGGGCACAAGTGCGGGCTAGGCTTAAGGCCTGGGCACAAGTGCGGGCTAGGCTTAAGGCCTGGGCACAAGTGCGGGCTAGGCTTAAGGTCTGGGCACAAGTGCGGGCTAGGCTTAAGGCCTGGGCACAAGTGCGGGCTAGGCTTAAGGCCTGGGCACAAGTGCGGGCTAGGCTTAAGGCCTGGGCACAAGTGCGGGCTAGGCTTAAGGCCTGGGCACAAGTGCAGGCTAGGCTTAAGGCTTGGGCACAAGTGCAGTGCTGGCTAGGCTTAAGGCCGGGGCACAAGTGAGGGCTAGACTTAAGGCCGGGGCACAAGTGCGGGCTAGACTTAAGGCCGGGGCACAAGTGCGGGCTAGACTTAAGGCAGGGGCACAAGTGCGGGCTAGGCTTAAGGTCGGGGCACAATTGCGGGCTAGGCTTAAGGCCGGGGCACAAGTGCGGGCTAGGCTTAAGGCCGGGGCACAATTGCGGGCTAGGCTTAAGGCCGGGGCACAAGTGCGGGCTAGGCTTAAGGCCTGGGCACAAGTGCGGGCTAGGCTTAAGGCCTGGGCACAAGTGTGGGCTAGGCTTAAGGCTTAGGCACAAGTGCGGGCTAGGCTTAAGGCCTGGGAACAAGTGCGGGCTAGGCTTAAGGCCTGGGCACAAGTGCGGCTAGGCTTAAGGCCTGGGCACAAGTGCTGGCTAGGCTTAAGGTCTGGGTAAAAGTGCAGTGCTGGCTAGGATCAAGGCAGGGGGCACAAGTGCTGGCTAGGCTTAAGGCATGGGCACAAGTGCAAGCTAGGCTTAAGGCCTGGGCACAAGTGCGGGCTAGGCTTAAGGCCTGGGCACAAGTGCGGGCTAGGCTTAAGGCATGGGCACAAGTGCAGTGCTGGCTAGGAGCAAGGCAGGGGGCACAAGTGCTGGCTATGCTTAAGGCATGGGCACAAGTGCGGGCTAGGCTTAAGGCCTGGGCACAAGTGCGGGCTAGGCTTAAGGCCTGGGCACAAGTGCGGGCTAGGCTTAAAGCCTGGGCACAAGTGCGGGCTAGGCTTAAGGCCTGGGCACATGTGCGGGCTAGGCTTAAGGCCTGGGCACAAGTGCGGGCTAGGCTTAAGGCCTGGGCACAAGTGCTGGCTAGGCTTAGGGTCTGGGCACAAGTGCAGTGCTGGCTAGGATCAAGGCAAAGGGCACAAGTGCTGGCTAGGCTTAAGGCATGGGCACAAGTGCAAGCTAGGCTTAAGGCCTGGGCACAAGTGCGGGCTAGGCTTAAGGCCTGGGCACAAGTGCGGGCTAGGCTTAAGGCATGGGCACAAGTGCAGTGCTGGCTAGGAGCAAGGCAGGGGGCACAAGTGCTGGCAAGGAGCAAGGCAGGGGGCACAAGTGCTGGCTATGCTTAAGGCATTGGCACAAGTGCGGGCTAGGCTTAAGGCCTGGGCACGAGTGCGGGCTAGGCTTAAGGCCTGGGCACAAGTGCGGGCTATGCTTAAAGCCTGGGCACAAGTGCA